>NC_092236.1:31958770-32297160 GCF_036320965.1 Panulirus ornatus
GACAGGAAAAGGAGGCTTGGACGAGAGTCAAGTAGGAGAGGAGAGAGAGGCTTGGGACGAGAGTCAGGCAGGACAGGAAAGAGAGGCTTTGGACGTAAGTCAGGCAGGACAGGGAAGAGAGACTTCGTCCAGTAGGATAGGACGGACAGGCATGGGACGAGAATCAGGTAGGAGAGGAGAGAGAAAGTTGGGAAGAGAGGGTAGGCCAGATAGGAGAGAGAGGCTTGGGTCGAGAGTCAGGCCAGAGAAGAGAGAGAGGCTTGGGACGAGAGTGAGGCTGGACAGGAGAGAGAGGCTTCGGACGAGAGTCAGGCATGACAGGAGAGAGGGGCTTTGGACGAGATTCAGGCAGGACAGGAGAGGGAGGGTTGGGAGGAGAGTCAGTCATGACAGGAGAGAGAGGCTTGGGAAGAAAGTGAGGCTGGACAGGAGAGAAAGGCTTTGGACGAGAGTCAGACTGGACAGGAGAGAGATCCTTGGGACGTGAGACAGGCAGGACAGGAAAGAGAGGCTTGGTACGAGGGTTATGCCGGACAGGAGAGAGAGGCTTGGAAAGAGAGTCAGACAGGACAGGAGAGAGAGGCTTGGGACGAGAGTCAGGCTGGACAGGAGAGAGAGGTTTGGGACGAGAGTCTGGGTGGACAGGAGAGAAAGGCTTGGGACGAGATTCCGGCTGGACAAGAGAGAGGCTTGGCACGAGAGTCAGGTAGGAGAGGTGAGAGAGTCTTAGGACGAGAGTCATCCAGGACAGGAGAGGGAGGATTGGGACGAGATTAAGGCTAGACAGTAAAGAGAGGCTTAGTACAAGAGTCGGGCTAGACAGGAGAGAGAGGCATGGGACGAGAGTAAGGTGGGAAAGGAGAAAGAGGCTTGGGACGAGAATCAGGCTGGATAGGAGAGAGAGACTTGGGATGAGAGTCAGGCAGGACAGAAGAGAGAGGCTTGGGACGAGAGTCAGGCATGACAGGAGAAATAAGCTTGTGAAGAAAGTGAGGCTGAACAGGAGACAGAGGCTTGGGATGAGATTCCGGTTGGACAGGAGAGAGAGGCTTTGGACGAGAGATAGGTAGGAGAGGAGAGAGTGGCTTCGGACGAGAATCAGGCTGGACAGAAGAGAGAGGCTTCGGACGAGAATCACGCTGGAGAGGAGAGAGAGGCTTAGGACGAGAGTCAGGATGGACAGGAGAGGGGGGGATTGGGACGAGAATAAGGCTAGACAGTAATGAGATCCTTGGGACGAGTCAGGCTGGACAGGAGAGAGAGGATTGGGACGAGGGTCAGGTAGGAGAGGAGAGAGAGGCTTGGCACAGAGTCAGACTGGTAGGAGAGAAAGGCTTGGGATGAGAGTAGGGCCAGACAGGAGAGAGGGGCTTGGGACGAGAGTCAGGTAGGAGAGGAGAGAGAGCTTGAGACGACACTCAGATTGGACAGGAGAGAGTAGTTTGGGACGAGAGTCAGGCTGGACAGGAGAGAGAGGCTTGGGTCGAGAGTCAGGCCAGACAGGAGAGAGAGGCTTGGGAGGAGATTCAGGTAGGACACAAGAGAGAGGCTTGAGCCGAGAGTAAGGCTGGACAGGAGAGAGAGGCTTGGGACGAGAGTCAGGCAGTAGAAGAAAGAGAGGCTTCGGACGAGAGCCAGTCAGGAGAGGAAAGAGAGGCTTAGGACGAGAGTCAAGCTGGAAAAGAGAGAGATCCTTGAGACGAGAGACAGGCAGGACAGAAGAGAGATCGTTTGGACGAGTGTTATGCCGGACAGGAAAGAGAGGCTACGGTCGAGCGTCAAGCAGGACGGGAAAGAAAGTCTTGGGACGAAAGTGAGTCAGGACAGGAGAGAGAGGCTTGGGACGAGATTCCGGCTCTACAGGAGAGAGAGGCTTAGGACGAGAGTCAGGATGGACAGGAGAGGGGGGGATGGTTACGAGAATAAGGCTAGACAGTAATGAGAGGCTTGGGACGAGTCAGGCTAGACCGGAGAGAGAGGATTGGGACGAGGGTCAGGTAGGAGAGGAGAGAGGCTTGGCACAGAGTCAGGCTGGATAGGAGAGAGAGGCTTGGGATGAGAGTAAGGCCGGACAAGAGAGAGGGGCTTGGGACGAGAGTCAGGTAGGAGAGGAGAGAGAGGCTTGGTACGATAGTTAGGCTGGACAGGAGAGAGATGCTCGGGACGAGAGTCAGGCCGAAAAGGAGAGAGTTAGTTCTGACGAAAGTGGAGCTGGACAGGAAAAGGAGGCTTGGACGAGAGTCAAGTAGGAGAGGAGAAAGAGGCTTGGGACGAGAGTCAGGCAGGACAGGAAAGAGAGGCTTTGGACGTAAGTCAGGCAGGACAGGAAAGAGAGGCTTTGGACGTAAGTCAGGCAGGAGAGGGAAGAGAGACTTCGTCCAGTAGGATAGGACGGACAGGCATGGGACGAGAATCAGGTAGGAGAGGAGAGAGAAACTTGGGAAGAGAGGGTAGGCCGGACAGCAGAGAGAGGCTTGGGTCGAGAGTCAGGCCAGAAAAGAGAGAGAGGATTGGGACGATAGTGAGGCTGGACAGGAGAGAGAGGCTTCGGACGAGAGTCAGGCATGACACTAGAGAGGGGCTTTGGACGAGATTCAGGCAGGACAGGGGAGGGAGGGTTGGGAGGAGAGTCAGGCATGACAGGAGAGAGAGGCTTGGGACGAAAGTGAGTCTGGACAGGAGAGAGAGGCTTGGGACGAGAGTCAGACTGAACAAGAGAGAGATCCTTGGGACGTGAGACAGGCAGGACAGGAAAGAGAGGCTTGGTACGAGTGTTATGCCAGACAGGAGAGAGAGTCTTGGAACGAGAGTCAGGCAGGACAGGAGAGAGAGGCTTGGGACGAGAGTCAGGCTGGACAGGAGAGAGAGGTTTTGGACGAGAGTCAGGGTGGACAGGAGAGAAAGGCTTGGGACGAGATTCCAGCTGGACAAGAGAGAGGCTTGGGACGAGAGTCAGGTAGGAGAGGTGAGAGAGTCTTAGGACGAGAGTCAGGCAGGACAGGAGAGGGAGGATTGGGACGAGATTAAGGCTAGACAGTAAATAGAGGCTTAGTACAAGAGTCGGGCTAGACAGGAGAGAGAGGCATGGGACGAGAGTCAGGTGGGAAAGGAGAAAGAGGCTTGGGACGAGAATCAGGCTGGATAGGAGAGAGAGACTTGGGATGAGAGTCAGGCAGGACAGAAGAGAGAGGCTTGGGACGAGAGTCAGGCATGACAGGAGAAATAAGCTTGTGAAGAAAGTGAGGCTGAACAGGAGACAGAGGCTTGGGATGAGATTCCGGTTGGACAGGAGAGAGAGGCTTTGGACGAGAGATAGGTAGGAGAGGAGAGAGTGGCTTCGGACGAGAATCAGGCTGGACAGAAGAGAGAGGCTTCGGACGAGAATCAGGCTGGAGAGGAGAGAGGGGCTTAGGACGAGAGTCAGGATGGACAGGAGAGGAGGGGATTAGGACGAGAATAAGGCTAGACAGTAATGAGAGCCTTGGGACGAGTCAGGCTGGACAGGAGAGAGAGGATTGGGACGAGGGTCAGGTAGGAGAGGAGAGAGAGGCTTGGCACAGAGTCAGACTGGTAGGAGAGAAAGGCTTGGGATGAGAGTAAGGCCAGACAGGAGAGAGGGGCTTGGGACGAGAGTCAGGTAGGAGAGGAGAGAGAGGCTTGGGACGATAGTTAGGCTGGACAGGAGAGAGAGTCTCGGGACGAGAGTCAGGCCGAAAAGGAGAGAGGTGGTTCTGACGAAAGTGAGGCTGGACAGGAAAAGGAGTCTTGGACGAGAGTCAGGTAGGAGAGGAGAGAGAGGCTTGGGACGAGAGTCAGGCAGGACAGGAAAGAGCGGCTTTGGACGTAAGTCAGGGAGGACAGGGAAGAGAGAGTTCGTCCAGTAGGATAGGACGGACAGGCATGGGACGAGAATCAGGTAGGAGAGGAGATAGAAAGTTGGGAAGAGAGGATATGCCGGACAGCAGAGAGAGGCTTGGGTCGAGAGTCAGGCCAGACAAGAGAGAGAGTCTTGGGACGAGAGTAAGGCTGGACAGGAGAGAGAGGCTTCGGACGAGAGTCAGGCATGACAGGAGAGAGGGGCTTTGGACGACATTTAGGCAGGACAGGAGAGGGAGTGTTGTGAGGCGAGTCAGGCATGACAGGAGAGAGAGGCTTGGGACGAAAATGAGACTGGACAGGAGAGAGAGGCTTGGGACGAGAGTCAGACTGGACAGGAGAGAGATCCTTGGGACGTGAGACAGGCAGGACAGGAAGGAGAGGCTTTGTACGAGTGTTATGCCGGACAGGAGAGAGAGGCTTGGAACGAGAGTCAGACAGGACAGGAGAGAGAGGCTTGGGACGAGAGTCAGGCTGGACAGGAGAGAGAGGTTTGGGACGAGAGTCAGGCTGGACAGGAGAGAGAGGCTTGGTACGAGAGTCAGGCCGAAAAGGAGAGAGGGGCTTGGGACGAGAGTCAGGCATGACAGGAGAGAGAGGCTTGCGACGAGAGTCAGTTAGAAGAGAGAGAGGCTTGGAACGAGTGTCAGGCAGGACAGGAGAGAGAGGCTTTCGCGAGAGTCAGGCATGACAGGAGAGAGAAGATTCCAACGAGTCAGGCAAGACAGGAGAGACATGCCTGGGATGAGTGTCACGCTCAACAGGACAGAGAGGCTTGGGACGAGAGTCAGGCATGACAGGAGAGAAAAGCTTGGGAGGAGAGTGAGGTAGGACAGGAGAAAGAGGTTTGGGACGAGATTCAGGCTGGACAATAGAAATAGGCTTGGAACGAGAGTCAGGTAGGAAAGGAGAGAGAGACTTGGGACGAGAGTCAAACTGGACAGGAGAGAGGGGCTTGGAACGAGAGTCAGGCCGAGGAAGGAGGAAGGGCTTCTGACGAAAGTGTGGCTGGACAGGAGGGAGAGGCTTAGGACGAGAGCCAGGTAGGAGAGGAGAGAGAGGCTTCTGACGAGAGTCAGGCAGGACAGGAGAGAGAGGCTTTAGACGAAAGTGAGGCAGGACAGGAGAGAGAGACTTGGGACTAGAGTCAGGTAGGATAGGAGGGAGAGGCATGGGACGAGAATCAGTTAGGACAGGAGAGAGAGGCTCGGTACGAGAGTTACGCCGGAAAGGAGAGAGAGGCTTGAGACGACACTCAGATTGGACAGGAGAGAGAAGTTTGGGACGAGAGTCAGGCTGGACAGGAGAGAGAGGCTTGGGTCGAGAGTCAGGCAGGAGATGAAAGAGAGGCTTCGGACGAGAGTCAGGCAGGAGAGGAAAGAGAGGCTTAGGACGAGAGTCAGGCTGGACAAGAGAGAGATCCCTGGGACGAGAGACAGGCAGGACAGGAGAGAGATCCTTTGGACGAGTGTTATGCCGGAAAGGACAGAGAGGCTCCGGACGAGCGTCAGGCAGGACGGGAATGAGAGTCTTGGGACGAAAGTGAAGCAGGACATGAGAGAGAGGCTTCAGACGAGAGTCAGGAACGACATGAGAGACGGGCTTAGGACGAGGGTCAGGCAGGACTGGAAAGAAAGTCTTGGGACGAGAGTCAAACAGGACAGGAGAGAGACGCTTGGGAAGAGAGTCTGGCTTGATAGGAGGGAGATACTTGGGACGAGAATGAGGCTGGACACGAGAGAGAGGCATGGGACGAGATACAGGTAGGAGAGGAGAGAGAGGTTTGAGACGAGAGTGAGGCTAGACAGGAGAGAGAACATTGGGACGAGAGTCAGGCTGAACAAGAGAGAGAGACTTGTGAGTAGAATCAGGCATGAGAGGATAGACAGGGTTCGGACGAGAGTCAGGTAAGAGAGGAAGGAGAGGCTTGGGACGAGAGTCAGGCAGAACAGGAGAGTGAGGCTTTGGACGAGAGTCAGGCAGGACAGGATAGAGACACTTCGGACGAGAGTCAGGTAGGTTAGGATGGACAGGCATAGGAGGAGAATCAGGTAGGACAGGAATGAGTGGGTTGGGACGAGAGTTAGGCTGGACAGAAGATGGAGGCTTGGGTAGAGAGTCAGGCCAGACAGGAGAGAGAGGCTTGGGACGAGAATCAGGCTGGACAGGAGAGAGAAGTTTGGGACGAGAGTCAGGCTGGACAAGAGAGGGAGGTTTGGGTCGAGAGTCAGGGCAGACAGGAGAGAGAGGCTTGGGACGAGATTCAGGTACGACACAAGACAAAGGCTTGAGCCGAGAGTCAGGCTGGACAGGAGAGAGAGGCTTGTAACTAGAGTCAGGCAGGTGAGGAAAGAGAGGCTTCGGACGAGAGCCAGGCAGGAGAGGAAAGAGAGGCTTAGGACGAGAGTCAAGCTGGACAAGAGAGAGATCCTTGGGACGAGAGACAGGCAGGGCAGGAGAGAGATCCTTGGGACGAGTGTTATGCCGGACAGGAGAAAGAGGCTCCGGTCGAGCGTCAAGCAGGACGGGAAAGAGAGTCTTGGGACGAAAGTGATGCAGGACAGGAGAGAGAGGCTTGAGACAAGAGTCACGCACGACATGAGAGACGGGCTTAGGACGAGGTTCAGGCAGGATAGGAGAGAAAGTCTTGGGACGAGAGTCAAACAGGACAGGAGAGAGACGCTTGGGAAGAGAGTCTGGCATGAGAGGAGGAGAGGCTTTGGACGAGAATGAGGCTGGACAAGAGAGAGGCATTGGACGAGAAACAGGTAGGATAGGAGAGAGAGGTTTGAGACGAGAGTTAGGCTAGACAGGAGAGAGAACGATGGGACGAGAGTCAGGCTGAACAAGAGAGAGAAGTTTGTGAGTAGAATCAGGCATGAGAGGATAGTCTGACAGGGCTGGGACGAGAGTCAGGTAAGAGATGAAGGAGAGTCTTGGGACGAGAGTCAGGCAGTACAGGAGAGTATGGCTTTGGACGAGAGTCAGGCAGGACAGGATAGAGACACTTCGGACGAGAGTCAGGTAGGTTGGGAGGGACAGGCATGGGAGGAGAATCAGGTAGGACAGGAATGAGTGGGTTGGGACGAGAGTTAGGCCGGACAGAAGAGAGAGGCTTGGGTCGAGAGTCAGGCCAGACAGGAGAGAAAAGCTTGGGACGAGAATCAGGCTGGACCGGAGAGAGAGGTTTGGGACGATAGTCAGGCTAGAGAGGAAAGAGAGGCTTGGGACGAGAGTGAGGCGCGACAGAAAAGAGAGTCTTGTGACGAGAGTCAGGCTGGACAGGAGAAAGAGGCTTGGGACGAGAGTCAGGCTGGACAGGAGAAAGAGGCTTGTGACGAGAGTCTGGCATGAAAGCAAAGAGAAGCTTGGGACAAAAGTGGACAGTAGAGAGAGGCTTGGGAAGAGATTTCGGGTGAACAGGAGAGAGAGGCTTGGGACGAGAGTCAGGCAGGACAAAAGAGAGAGGCTCGAGACGAGAGTCAGGCAGGACAGGAAAGAGAGGCTTAGGACGAGAGTAAGGCAGGACAGGAGAAGGAGGAATGGGAAAGAGTCAGGCAGGACAGGAGAAAGAAGCTTTTGATGAGAGTCAAGCTGGATAGGAGAGAGAGGCTTGGGACGAGAGTCAGGTAGGAGAGGAGAGAGAGGATTGGGACGAGAGTCAGGTAGGAGAGGAGAGAGAGGCTTGGGACGAGAGTCAGGCTGGATAGGAGAGAGAGGCTTAGGATGAGAGTCAGGCAGGACATTAGAGAGAGGCTTGGGACGAGAGTCAGGTATGACAGGAGAGAGAAGCTTGGGACGGAAGTGAGGCTGGACAGGAGAGAAAGGATTGGAACGTGATTCTGGATGGACAAGAGAGAGGCTTGGGACGAGAGTCAGGTACGAGTGGAGAGAGAGGTTTAGGACGAGAGTCAGGCAGGACAGGAAAGGGAGGATTGGACGAGATTAAGGCTAGACAGTAAAGAGAGGCTTCGTACAAGAGTCGGGCTAGACAGGAGAGAGAGGCAGGGGACGAGCGTCAGGTGGGAAAGGAGAAAGAGGCTTGGGACCAAAGCCAGGCTGGATAGGAGAGAGATACTTGGGATGAGAGTCAGGCAGGGCAGGAGAGAGAGGCTTGGGACGAGAGTCAGGCATGACAGGAGAAAGAAGTTTGGGACGAAAGTGAGGCTGAACAGGAAACAGAGGCTTGGGATGAGATTCCGGTTGGACAGGATAGAGAGGCTTTGGACGAGAGATAGGTAGGAGAGGAGAGAGTGGCTTGTGACGAGAGTCAGGCTAGATAGAAGAGAGAGGCTTAGGACGAGAGTCAGGCAGGACAGGAGAGAAAGGCTTAGGATGAGAGTCAGGATGGACAGGAGAGCGGGGGAAGTGACGAGAATAAGGCTAGACAGTACAGAGAGCCATGGGACGAGTCAGGCTGGACATAAGAGAGAGAATTGGGACGAGAGTCAGGATGGACAGGAGAGATAGGCTTGGCACAGAGTCACGCTGGATAGGAGAGAGAGGCTTGGGATGAGAGTAAGGCCGGACAGGAGAGAGGGGCTTGGGACGAGAGTCAGGTAGTAGATTAGAGAGAGGCTTGGGACTAGAGTCAGACTGGACATGAGAGAGAGGCTTCGGACGAGAGTCAGGCATGACAGGAGAGAGAGGCTTGGGACGAGAGTCAGGCAGGACATTTTAGAGGGAGGCTTGGTAGGAGAGTCAGGCATGACAGGAGAGAGAGGCTTGGGACGAAAGTGAGGCTGGACAGGAGAGAGAGGCTTGGGATGAAATTCCGGTTGGACAGGAGAGAGAGGCTTTGGACGAGAGATAGGTAGGAGAGGAGAGTGTGGCTTGGGACGAGAGTCAGGCTAGATAGAAGAGAGAGGCTTGGGACGAGAGTCAGGCAGGACAGGAGAGAGAGGCTTAGGATGAGACTCACGATGGACAGGAGAGCGTGGGATTGGTACGAGAATAAGGCTAGACAGTACAGAGAGCCGTGGGATGAGTCAGGCTGGACATAAGAGAGAGGATTGGGACGAGAGTCAGGATTGACAGGAGAGATAGGCTTGGCACAGAGTCACACTGGATAGGAGAGAGAGGCTTGGGATGACAGTAAGGCCGGACAAGAGAGAGGGGCTTGGGACGAGAGTCAGGTAGGATATTAGAGAGAAGCTTGGGACGATAGTTAGGCTGGACAGGAGAGAGAGGCTCGAGAGGAGAGTCAGGCCGAAAAGGAGAGAGGTGGTTCTGACGAAATTGAGGCTTAACAGGAGAAAGAGGCTTGGACGAGAGTCAGGTAGGAGAGGAGAGAGAGGCTTGGGACGAGAGTCAGGCAGGACAGGAGATAGAGGCTTTGGACGATAGTCAGGCAGGACAGGGAAGAGAGACTTCGGACGAGAGTCCAGTAGGATAGGACGGACAGGCATGGGACGAGAATCAGGTAGGACAGGAGGGAGAAAGTTGGGAAGAGAGTTAGGCCGGACAGCAGAGAGAGGCTTGGGTCGAGAGTCAGGCCAGACAGGAGAGAGAGGCTTGAGACGAGAGTCAGGCTGGACATGGGAGAGAAGCTTGGGACGAAAGTGAGGCTGGACAGGAGACAAAGGCTTGGGACGAGTGTCAGGCTGGACAGGAGAGAGATCCTTGGGACGTGAGACAGGCAGGACAGGAAAGAGAGGCTTGGTACGAGTGTTATGATGTACAAGAGAGAGAGGCTTGGGACGAGAGTCAGGCAGGACAGGAGAGAGAGGCTTGGGACTAGAGTCAGACTGGACATGAGAGAGAGGCTTCCGAGGAGAGTCAGGCATGACAGGAGAGAGAGGCTTGGGACGAGAGTCAGGCAGGACATTAGAGGGAGGCTTGGTAGGAGAGTCAGGCATGACAGGAGAGAGAGGCTTGGGACGAAAGTGAGGCTGGACAGGAGAGAGAGGCTTGGGATGAGATTCCGGTTGGACAGGAGAGAGAGGCTTTGGACGAGAGATAGGTAGGAGAGGAGAGAGTGGCTTGGGACGAGAGTCAGGCTAGATAGAAGAGAGAGGCTTGGAACGAGAGTCAGGCAGGACAGGAGAGAGAGGCTTAGGATGAGAGTCACGATGGACAGGAGAGCGTGGGATTGGGACGAGAATAAGGC
Organism: Panulirus ornatus; assembly: GCF_036320965.1. Classification (NCBI taxonomy): domain Eukaryota; kingdom Metazoa; phylum Arthropoda; class Malacostraca; order Decapoda; family Palinuridae; genus Panulirus; species Panulirus ornatus. Next base: position 31,968,756 of record NC_092236.1, read on the forward strand.
TAGACAGTACAGGGAGCCGTGGGACGAGTCAGGCTGGACATAAGAGAGAGGATTGGGACGAGAGTCATGATGGACAGGAGAGAGGCTTGGCACAGAGTCACGCTGGATAGGAGAGAGAGGCTTGGGATGAGAGTAAGGCCGGACAGGAGAGAGGGGCTTGGGACGAGAGTCAGGTAGGAGATTAGAGAGAGGCTTGGGACGATAGTTAGGCTGGACAGGAGAGAGAGGCTCGAGAGGAGAGTCAGGCCGAAAAGGAGAGAGGTGGTTCTGACGAAATTGAGGCTTGACAGGAGAAAGAGGCTTGGACGAGAATCAGGGAGGACAGGAGAGAGAGGCTTTGGACGATAGTCAGGCAGGACAGGGAAGAGAGACTTCGGACGAGAGTCCAGTCGGATAGGACGGACAGGCATGGGACGAGAATCAGGCAGGACAGGGGAGAGAAAGTTGGGAGGAGAGTTAGGCCGGACAACAGAGAGAGGCTTGGGTCGAGAGTTAGTCCAGACAGGAGAGAGAAGCTTGGGACGAGAGTCAGGCTGGACAGGAGAGAGAAGCTTGGGACGAAAGTGAGGCTGGACAGGAGAGACAGGCTTGAGACGAGAGTCAGGCTGGACAGGAGAGGGATCCTTGGGACGTGAGACAGGCAGGACAGGAAAGAGAGGCTTGGTACGAGTGTTATGCCGGACAAGAGAGAGTGGCTTGGGACGAGAGTCAGGCAGGACAGGAGAGAGAGGCTTTTGACGGAAGTGAGGCTGGACAGGAGAGAAAGAGGCTTGGGACGAGATACAGGCTGGAGAGGAGAGAGAAGCTTGAGAGGAGAATTAGGTAGGGGAGGAGAGAGAGGCTTGGGACGAGAGTCAGGCTGGACAGGGGAGAGAAGCTTGGGACGAAACTGAGGCTGGACAGGAGACAAAGGCTTGGGACGAGTGTCAGGCTGGACAGGAGAGAGATCCTTGGGACGTGAGACAGGCAGGACAGGAAAGAGATTCTTGGTACGAGTGTTATGATGGACAAGAGAGAGAGGCTTGGGACGAGAGTCAGGCAGGACAGGAGAGAGAGGCTTGGAACTAGAGTCAGACTGGACATGAGAGAGAGGCTTCGGAGGAGAGTCAGGCATGACAGGAGAGAGAGGCTTGGGACGAGAGTCAGGCAGGACATTAGAGGGAGGCTTGGTAGGAGAGTCAGGCATGACAGGAGAGAGAGGCTTGGGACGAAAGTGAGGCTGGACAGGAGAGAGAGGCTTGGGATGAGATTCCGGTTGGACAGGAGAGAGAGAGGCTTTGGACGAGAGATAGGTAGGAGAGGAGAGAGTGGCTTGGGACGAGAGTCAGGCTAGATAGAAGAGAGAGGCTTGGAACGAGAGTCAGGCAGGACAGGAGAGAGAGGCTTAGGATGAGAGTCACGATGGACAGGAGGGCGTGGGATTGGGATGAGAATAAGTCTAGACAGTACAGAGAGCCGTGGGACGAGTCAGGCTGGACATAAGAGAGAGGATTGGGACGAGAGTCATGATGGACAGGAGAGAGAGGCTTGGCACAGAGTCACACTGGATAGGAGAGAGAGGCTTGGGATGAGAGTAAGGCCGGACAGGAGAGAGGGGCTTGGGACGAGAGTCAGGTAGGAGATTAGAGAGAGGCTTGCGACGATAGTTAGGCTGGACAGGAGAAAGAGGCTCGAGACGAGAGTCAGGCCGAAAAGGAGAGAGGTGGTTCTGACGAAATTGAGGCTTGACAGGAGAAAGAGGCTTGGACGAGAGTCAGGCAGGACAGGAGAGAGAGGCTTTGGACGATAGTCAGGCAGGACAGGGAAGAGAGACTTCGGACGAGAGTCCAGTCGGATAGGACGGACAGGCAAGGGACGAGAATCAGGCAGGACAGGAGAGAGAAAGTTGGGAGGAGAGTTAGGCCGGACAGCAGAGAGAGGCTTGGGTCGAGAGTTAGTCCAGACAGGAGAGAGAAGCTTGGGACGAGAGTCAGGCTGGACAGGAGAGAGAAGCTTGAACGAAAGTGAGGCTGGACAGGAGAGACAGGCTTGAGACGAGAGTCAAGCTGGACAGGAGAGAGATCCTTGGGACGTGAGACAGGCAGGACAGGAAAGAGAGGCTTAGTACGAGTGTTATGCCGGACAAGAGAGAGAGGCTTGGGACGAGAGTCAGGCAGGACAGGAGAGAGAGGCTTGGGACTAGAGTCAGACTGGACATGAGAGAGAGGCTTCGGAGGAGAGTCAGGCATGACAGGAGAGAGAGGCTTGGGACGAGAGTCAGGCAGGACATTAGAGGGAGGCTTGGTAGGAGAGTCAGGCATGACAGGAGAGAGAGGTTTGGGACTAAAGTGAGGCTGGACAGGAGAGAGAGGCTTGGAACGAAGTCAGGCTGGACAGGAGAGAGATCCTTGGGACGTGAGACAGGCATGACAAGTAAGAGAGGCTTGGTACGAGTGTTATGCCGGACAGGAGAGAGAGGCTTGGAACGAGAGTCAGGCAGGACAGGAGTGAGAGGCTTGGTACGAGAGTCAGGCCGAAAAGGAGAGAGGGGTTTGGGACGGAGAGTCAGGAATGACAGGAGAGAGAGAGGATTTCGACGAGAGTCAGTTAGAAGAGAGAGAGGCTTGGGACGAGTGTCAGGCAGGACAGGAATGTGAGGCTTTGTACGTGAGTCAGGCATGACAGGAGAGAGAAGCTTGCAACGAGAGTCAGTCAGGACAGGAGAGAGATGCCTGGGACGAGTGTCACGCTCAACAGGAGAGAGAGGCCTGGGACGAGAGTCAGGCATGACAGGAGAGAAAAGCTTGGGACGAGAGTGAGGTGGGACAGGAGAGAGAGGTTTGGGACGAGATTCAGGCTGGACAGGAGAAATATTCTTGGGACGAGAGTCAGGTAGGAAAGGAGAGAGAGCCTTGGGACGATAGTCAAGCTGGACAGGAGAGAGGGGCTTGGAACAAGAGTCAGGCCGAAAAGGAGGAAGGGGCTTCTGACGAAAGTGAGGCTGGACAGGAGGGAGAGGCTTATTACGAGAGCCAGGTAGGAGAGCAGAGACAGGCTTCGGACGAGAGTCAGGCAGGACAGGAGAGAGAGGGTTAGTACGAGAGTCAGTCATGACATGAGAGAGAAGCTTGTGACGAGAGTCAGTCATGACATGAGAGAGAAGCTTGGGACGAGAGTCAGGCTGGACAAGAGAGAAAGGCTTGGGTCGAGAGTCAGGCTGGACAAGAGAGAGAGGCTTGGGTCGAGAGTCAGGCCAGACAGGAGAGAGAGGCTTGGGACGAGATTCAGGTAGGACACAAGAGAGAGGCTTGAGCCGAGAGTCAGGCTGGACAGGAAAGAGAGGCTTGGGACGAGAGTCAGGCAGGAGAAGAAAGAGAGGCTTCGGACGAGAGCTAGGCAGGAGAGGAAAGAGAGGCTTAGGACGAGAGTCAAGCTGGACAAGAGAGAGATCCTTGGGACGAGAGGCAGGCAGGACAGGAGAGAGATCCTTTGGTCGAATGTTATGCCGGACAGGAGAGAGAGGCTCCGGTCAAGCGTCAGGCAGGACGGGAAAGAGAGTCTTGGGACGAAAGTGAGGCAGGACAGGAGAGAGAGGCTTAGGACGAGAGTCACGCACGACATGAGAGACGGGCTTAGGATGAGGGTCAGGCAGGATAGGAGAGAAAGTCTTGGGACGAGAGTCAAACAGGACAGGAGAGAGACGCTTGGGAAGAGAGTCTGGCATGAGAGGAGGGAGAGGCTTTGGACGAAAATGAGGCTGGACACGAGAGAGAGTTTGGTACGAGAAACAGGTAGGAGAGAAGAGTGAGGTTTGAGACGAGAGTGAGGCTAGACAGGAGAGAGAACATTGGGACGAGAGTCAGGCTGAACAAGAGAGAGAGGCTTGTAAGGAGAATCAGGCATGAGAGGATAGAAAGGGATAGGACGAGAGTCAGGTAAGAGAGGAAGGAGAGGCTTAGGACAAGAGTCAGGTAAGAGAGGAAGGAGAGGCTTAGGACAAGAGTCAGGCAGAACAGGAGAGTGAGGCTTTGGACTTGAGTCAGGCAGGACAGAATAGAGACACTTCGGACGAGAGTCAGGTAGGTTGGGAGTGACAGGCATGGAAGGAGAATCAGGTAGGACAGGAATGAGTGGGTTGGGACGAGAGTTAGGCAGGACAGAAGAGAGAGGCTTGGGTCGAAAGTCAGGCCAGACAGGAGAGAGAGGCTTGGGACGAGAATCAGGCTGGACAAAAGAGAGAGGTTTGGTACGAGAGTCAGGATAGACAGGAAAGAGAGGCTTGGGACGAGAGTGAGGCGCGACAGGAAAGAGAGACTTAGGACGAGAGTCAGCCTGGGCAAGAGAAAGAGGCTTGGGACGAGAGTCACGTAGGCGAAGAGAGAGAGGCTTCGGACGAGAATCAGTCTCGAGAGGAGAGACAGTCTTGGGACGAGAATCAGGTAGGAGAGGAGAGAGAGGCTTGGTACGAGAGTCAGGCAGGACAGGAGAGAGAGGCTTGGGACGAGAGTCTGGCATGAAAGCAGAGAGAAGCTTGGGACGAAGGTGTGGTTGGACAGGAGAGAGAGGCTTGGGACGAGATTCCGGCTGGACAGGAGAGGAGGCTTGGGACGAGAGTCAGGCAGGACAAAAGAGAGAGGCTCGAGACGAGAGTCAGGCAGGACAGGAGAGAGAGGTTTGGGACGATAGTCAGGCAGGACAGGAGAAAGAGGTTTGGGACGAGAGTCATTCAAGACAGGAGAGAGAGTCTTCCGACGAGAGTCAAGCAGGACAGGACAAAGAGTCTTGGGACGAAAGTGAGGGAGTACAGGAGAGAGAGGGTTGGGACGAGAGTCAGGCACGATAGAGGAAACGGGCTTAGGACGAGGGTCAGAAAGAACAGAACAGAGATCTTGGTACGAGAGTCAAGCAGGACAGGAGAGAGAGGGTTAGTACGAGAGTCAGGCATGACATGAGAGAGAAGCTTGGGACGAGAGTGAGGTTGGAGAGGAAAGACAGACTTGGGACGAGAGTCAGGTAGGAGAGAAGAGAGAGGCTTGAGACGAGAGTGAGGCTGGAAAGGAGAGAGAGGCTTGGGACGAGAGTCAGGATCAGCAGTAAAGAGAGGCTTGGGAGGAGAATCAGGCATGACAGGAGAGAAAGGCTTGGGATGAGAGTCAGGTAAGAGAAGAGAGAGAGGCTTGGGGCGAGAGTCAGACTGGATAGGAGAGAGAGGCTTGGGACGATAGTCAGGCTAGAGAGTAGACAGAGGCTTGGGAGGAGAGTCAGGCTGGACCGGAGAGAGAGGCTTGGGATGAAACTAAGGTTAGACAACAGAGTGAGGCTTGGGAGGAGAGTCAGGCTGGACAGTAGAGAGAGGCTTGGGACGAGAGTCAGGCTGGACCGGAGAGAGAGGCTTGGGATGAAACTAAGGTTATACAACAGAGTGAGGCTTGGGAGGAGAGTCAGGCTGGACAGTAGAGAGAGGCTTGGGACGAGAGTCAGGCTGGACCGGAGAGAGAGGCTTGGGACGAGAGTCAGGTACACGAGGACAGAGAGGCTTGGGACGAGGGTCAGGCATGACAGGAGAGAGAGGCTTGTGACGAAAGTGAGGCTGGACAGGAGAGAAAGAGGCTTGGGACGAGATACAGGCTGGAGAGGAGAGAGAAGCTTGAGACGAGAATTAGGTAGGAGAGGAGAGAGAGGCTTGGGACGAGATTCAGTCTGGACAGAAGAGCGAGGCTTGGGACGAGAGTCAAGCAGGACAGGGAAGAGAGGTTTCGGACGAGAGTCAGTAAGAACAGGAGATTAGGACGAATGTAAGGCTAAACAGGAGAGAGAGGCTTGGGACGAGACTTAGGCTGGGCAGGAGAGAGAGGCTTACGACGAGAGTCAGGATGGACCGGAAAGAGAGAGGCTTGGGACGAGAGTCAGGTAGGAGAGGAGAGAGAGGCTTGGGACGAGAGTCAAGCTGGACATGAGGGAGAGGCTTAGGACAAGAGACAGACAGTAGAGAGAGACAGAGTCTTGGGAGGAGAATCAGGAAAGATAGGAGAGGGAAGATTGGGACGAGAGTAAGGCTGAACAGGAGAGAGAGGCTTGGGACGAGAGTCAGGCAGGAGAGGAGAGGATTTTGACGAGAGTTCGAAATGACGGGAGAGAGAGGCTTGGGACGAGAATCAGGTAGAGGAGGAGAGAGAGGCTTGGGACGAGAGTCAGGCTGGACAGGAGAGAGAGGCTTGGGACGAGAGTCAGGCTAGACAGTAGAGAGAGGCTTGGAAAGAGAGTCAGGCAGGAAAGGAGAGACAAGCTTGGGACGAAAGTAAGGTTAGACAGGATAGTGAGGCTTGAGACGAGGGTCAGGCAGGGCAGAAGAGAGAGGTTTGGGACGAGAGTCAGGCAGTATATGAGAGAGAGGTTTGGGACGAGAGTTATGCCGGTCAGGAAAGAGAGGCCTCGGACGAGAGTCAGGCAGGACAGGAGAAAGAGTCTTGGGACGAAAGTGAGGCAGGACAGGAGAGAGAGGGTTGGTACGATTGTTAGGCACGATAGAGGAAACGGGCTTTGGACGAGGGTCAGGCAGAACAGAAGAGAAAGTCTTTGGACGAGAGTCAAGCAGGACAGGAGAGAGAGGGTTAGTACGAGAGTCAGGCATGACATGAGAGAGAAGCTTGGGACGAGAGTCAGGTAGGAGAGAAGAGAGAGGCTTGAGACGATAGTAAGGCTGGACAGGAGAGAGAAGCTTGGGACGAGAGTCAGGATCAGCAGTACAGAGAGTCTTGGGAGGAGAATCAGGCATGACAGAAGAAAAAGGATTGGGACGAGAGTCAGGTAAGAGAAGAGAGAAAGGCTTGGGGCGTGAGTCAGACTGGGACTGGAGAGATAGGCTTGGGATGAGAGTCAGGCTAAACAGTAGATAGAAGCTTGGAAAAGAGTCAGGAAGGAAAGAAGATGAAGGCTTGGGACGAGAGTAAGGTTAGACGGGGGAATGCGGCTTGGGAGGAGAGTCAGGCTGGACAGTAGAGAGAGGCTTGGGACGAGAGTCAGGCTGGACCGGAGAGAGAGTCAGGTAGAAGAGGAGAGACAGGCTTGGGAAGAGAGTCAGGCAGCATAAGAGAGAGAGACTTGGGTTGAGAATCAGGCAGGGCAGGAGAGAGAGGCTTGGGACTAGAGTCAGGCATGACAGGAGACAGAGGCTTGGGATGAAAGAGAGGTTCGACAGGAGAGAAAGAGGCTTGGGACGAGATACAGGCTGGAGAAGAGAGAGAGGCATGAGACGAGAATCAGGTAGGAGAGGAGAGAGAGACTTGGGACTATATTCAGGCTGGAGAGAAGAGAGAGGCTTGGGACGAGAGTCAAGCTGGACAGGAGAGAGAGGTTTGGGACGAGAGTCAGTCAGAATAGGAGAGGGAGGATTAGGACGAGTGTAAGGTTACACAGGAGAGAGAGGGTTGGGACGAGAGTCAGGCACGATAGTCGGCATGACATGTGAAAGAGGCTTGGGATGAGAGTGAGGCTGGAAAGGAAAGACAGATTTGGGACGAAAGTCAGGTAGGAGAGAAGAGAGAGGCTTGAGACGAGAGTGAGGCTGGACAGGAGAGAGAGGTTTGGGAGAGAGTCAGGATCAGCAGTAGGGAGAGGCTTGGGAGGAGAATCAGGCACGACAGGAGAGAAAGGCTTGGGACGAGAGTCAGGTAAGAGAGGAGAGAGAGGCTTGGGGCGAGGGTCAGACTGGACAGGAAAGAGTGGCTTGGGACGAGAGTCAGGCAAGACAGGAGAGAGACTTGGAAAGAGAGTCAGGCAGGAAAGGAGAGTAAGGCTTGGGACGAAACTAAAGTTAGATAAGAGAGTGAGGCTTGGGACGAGAGTCAGGCTGGACAGTAGAGAGATGTTTGGGACGAGAGTCAGGCTGGACCGGAGAGAGAGGCTTGGGGCGAGAGTGAGGTAGGAGAGGAGATAGAGGCTTGGGACGAGAGGCAGGCAGCATAGGAGAGAGAGGCTTGGGTTGAAAATCAGGCATGACAGGAGAGAGAAGCTTGGGACGAAAGTGAGGCTGGGCAGGAGAGAAAGAGGCTTGGGACGAGATACAGGCTGGAGAGGAGAGAGAGGCTTGAGACGAGAATCAGGTAGGAGAGGAGAGAGAGGCTTGGGACGAGAGTCAGATAGGACAAGAGAGAGAGGCTTTGGACGAGAGTCAGACTGGATAGGAGAGAGAGGCTTAGGGCGAGAGACAGGTAGGAGAGGAGAGGCTTTTGACGAGAGTTAGGGATGACGGGAGAGAGAGGCTTGGTACGAGAGTCAGGATGGGGAGGAGAGAGAGGCTTGAGACGAGAATCAGGTAGGAGAGTGGAGAGAGGCTTGGGACGAGAGTCAGGTAGGACAGGAGAGAGAGGCTTTGAACGAGAGTCAGACTGCATAGGAGAGAGAGGCTTAGGACGAGAGACAGGTAGGAGAGGAGAGGCTTTTGATGAGAGTTAGGGATGACGGGAAAGAGAGGGTTGGGACGAGAGTCAGGTAGGGGAGGAGAGAGAGGCTTGGGACGAGAGTCAGGCTGGACAGGAGAGAGAGGCTTGGGACGAGAGTCAGGCTAGACAGTAGAGAGAGGCTTGGAAAGAGAGTCAGGCAGGACAGGAGAGAGAGGTTTAGGACGAGAGTTATGCCGGGCAGGAAAGAGAGGCTTCGGACGAGAGTCAGGAAGAACAGGAGAAAGAGGCTTGGGACGAAAGTGAGGCAGGACAGAAGAGAGAGAGTTGGGACGATTGTCAGGCACGATAGAGGAAACGGGCTTTGGGCGAGGGTCAGGCAGAACAGAAGAGAGAGTCTTGGGACGAGAGTCAAGCAGGACAGAAAGAGAAGCTTGGGACGAGAATCAGGCATAACAGGTGAGAGAGGCTTGGGATGAGAGTAAGGCTGGAGAGGAAAGACACCCTTGGGGCGAGAGTCAGGTAGGAGAGAAGAGAGTGGCTTGAGACGAGAGTGAGGCTGGACAGGAGAGAGAGAGGCTTGGGACGAGGTTCAGGATCAGCAGTAGGGAGAGGCTTGGGAGGAGAATCAGGCATGACAGGAGAGAAATGCTTGGGACGAAAGTCAGGTAAGAGAGGAGAGAGAGGCTTGGGGTGAGAGTCAGACTGGACAGAAGAGAGAGGCTTGGGACGAGAGTCAGGGTCAGCAGTATAGAGAGTCTTGGGAGGAGAACCAGGCATTACGGGAGAAAAAGTCTTGGGACGAGAGTCAGGTAAGAGAAGAGAGAGAGGCTTGGGGCGAGAGTCAGACTGGACAGGAGAGAAAGGCTTGGGATGAGTCAGGCTAAACAGTAGAGAGAAGCTTGGAAAGAGAGTCAGGCAGGAAAGGAGAGAGAAGCTTGGGACGAAAGTAAGGTTAGACACGGGAGTGCGGTTTGGGAGGAGAGTCATGCTGGACAGTATAAAAAGGCTTGGGTCGAGAGTCAGGCTGGACCGGAGAGAGAGTCTTGGGACGAGAGTCAGGTAGGAGAGGAGAGAGAGGCTTGGGACGAGAGTCAGGCAGCATAGGAGAGAGAGACTTGGGTTGAGAATCAGGCGGGCAGGAGAGAGAGGCTTGGGACGAAAGTCAGGCACGACAGGAGACAGAGGCTTGGGACGAAAGTGAGGTTGGAGAGGAGAGAATGAGTCTTGGGACGAGATACAGGCTGGAGATTAGAGAGAGGCTTGAGACGAGAATCAGGTAGGAGAGGAGAGAGAGGCTTGGGACGAGATTCAGGCTGGACAGAAAAGAGAGGCTTGGTACGAGAGTCAAGCAGAACAGGGGAGAGTGATTTGGGACGAGAGTCAGTCAGAACTGGAGAGGGAGGATTAGGACGAGTGTAAGGCTAAACAGGAGAAGAAGGCTTGGGACGAGCGTCAGGCTGGGCAGCAGAGAGAGGCTTAGGACGAGAGTCAGGATGGAACGGAGAGAGAGAGAGGCTTGGGACGAGAGTCAGGTAGGAGAGGAGAGAGGGTTTTGGGACATGAGTCATTCAAGACAGCAGAGAGAGGCCTCCGACGTGAGTCAGGCAGGACAGGAGAAAGAGTCTTAGGACGAAAGTGAGGCAGGACAGGAGAGAGAGGGTTGGTACGAGAGTCAGGGACGATAGAGGAAACGGGCTTAGGACGAGGGACAGACAGAACAGAAGAGAGAGTTTTGGGACGAGAGTCAAGCAGGACAGGAGAGAGAGGGTTAGTACGAGAGTCAGGCATGACATGAGAGAGAATCCTGGGACGAGAGTCATGTAGGAGAGAAGAGAGAGGCTTGAGACGAGAGTAAGGCTGGACAGGAGAGAGAAGCTTTGGACGAGAGTCAGGATCAGCAGTACAGAGAGTCTCAGGAGGAGAATCAGGCATGACAGAAGAAAAAGGATTGGGACGAGAGTCAGGTAAGAGAAGAGAGAACGGCTTGGGGCGAGAGTCAGACTGGACTGGAGAGATAGGCTAGGGATGAGAGTCAGGCTAAACAGTAGAGAGAAGCTTGGAAAGAGGGTCAGGAAGGAAAGAAGAGGAAGGCTTGGGACGAAAGTAAGGTTAGACGGGGGAATGCGGTTTGGGAGGAGAGTCAGGCTGGACAGTAGAGAGAGGCTTGGGACGAGAGTCAGGCTGGACCGGAGAGAGAGTCTTGGGACGAGAGTCAGGTAGGAGAGGAGAGACAGGCTTGGGACGAGAGTCAGGCAGCATAAGAGAGAAAGACTTGGGTTGAGAATCAGGCAGGGCAGGAGAGAGAGGCTTGGGACTAGAGTCAGGCATGACAGGAGACAGAGGCTTGTGATGAAAGTGACGTTGGACGGGAGAGAAAAAGGCTTGGGACGAGATACAGGCTGGAGAGGAGAGAGAGGCATGAGACGAGAATCAGGTAGGAGAGGAGAGAGAGGTTTGGGACGATATTCAGGGTGGACAGAAGAGAGAGGCTTAGGACGAGAGTCAAGCCGGACAGGAGAGAGAGGTTTGGGACGAGAGTCAGTCAGAACAGGAGAGGGAGGATTAGGACGAGTGTAAGGCTAAACAGGAGAGAGAGGGTTGGGACGAGAGTCAGGCACGATAGAGGAAACGGGCTTAGGACTAGGGTCAGACAGAACAGAACAGAGAGTCTTGGGACGAGAGTCAAGCAGGACAGGAAAGAGTGTTAGTACGAGAGTCAGGCATGACATGTGAGAGAAGCTTGGGACGAGAGTCGGCATGACATGTGATAGAGGCTTGGGACGACATTGAGGCTGGAAAGGAAAGACATACTTAGAACGAGAGTCAGGTAGGAGAGAAGAGAGAGGCTTGAGACGAGAGTGAGGCTGGACAGGAGAGAGAGGCTTGGGATGAGAGTCAGGATCAGCAGTAGGGAGAGGCTTGGGAGAAGAATCAGGCACGACAGGAGAGAAAGGCTTGGGATGAGAGTCAGGTAAGAGAGGAGAGAGAGGCTTGGGACGAAACTAAGGTTAGACAAGAGAGTGAGGCTTGGGACGAGAGTCAGGCTGGACAGTAGAGAGATGCTTCGGACGAGAGTCAGGCTGGACCGGAGAGAGAGGCTTGGGGCGAAAAATCAGCTAGGAGAGGAGATAGAGGCTTGGAACGAGAGTCAGGCAGCATAAGAGAGAGAGGCTTGGGTTGAAAATCAGGCATGACAGGAGAGAGAGGCTTGGGACGAAAGTGAGGCTGGGCAGGAGAAAAAGAAGCTTGGGACGAGATACAGGCTGGAGAGGAGAGAGAGGCTCGAGATGAGAATCAGGTTGGAGAGGAGAGAGAGGCTTGGGACGAGAGTCAGATAGGAAAGGAGAGAGAGGCTTTGGACGAGAGTCACACTGGATAGGAGAGAGAGGCTTAGGACGAGAGACAGGTAGGAGAGGAGAGGCTTTTGACGAGAGTTAGAGATGACGGGAAAGAGAGCCTTGGGACGAGAGTCAGGTAGGGGAGGAGAGAGAGGCTTGAGACGAGAATCAGGTGGGAGAGTAGAGAGAGGCTTGGGACGAGATTCAGGTAGGACAGGAGAGAGAGGCTTTGGACGAGAGTCAGACTGCATAAGAGAGAGAGGCTTAGGACGAGAGACAGGTAGGAGAGGAGAGGCTTTTGACGAGAGTTAGAGATGACGGGAAAGAGAGGGTTGGGACGAGAGTCAGGTAGGCGAGGATAGAGAGGCTTGGGACGAGAGTCAGGCTGGACAGGAGAGAGAGGTTTGGGACGAGAGTTATGCCGGGCAGGAAAGAGAGGCTTCGGACGAGAGTCAGGAAGGACAGGAGGCAGAGGCTTGGGACGAAAGTGAGGTTGGACAGGAGAGAATGGGTCTTGGGACGAGATACAGGCTGCAGAGGAGAGAGAGGCTTGAGACGGGAATCAGGTAGGAGAGGAGAGAGAGGCTTGGGACGAGATTCAGGCTGTACAGAAAAGAGAGGCTTGGGACGAGAGTCAAGCAGAACAGGTGAGAGAGGTTTGGGACGAGAGTCAGTCAGAACTGGAGAGGGAGGATTAGGACGAGTTTAAGGCTAAACAGGAGAAGAAAGCTTGGGACGAGAGTCAGGCTGGGCATCAGAGAGAGGCTTAGGACGAGAGTCAGGCTGGACCGGAGAGAGATAGAGGCTTGGGACGAGAGTCAGGTAGGAGAGGAAAGAGGGTTTTGGGACATGAGTCATTCAAGACAGGAGAGAGAAGCTTCCGACGTGAGTCAGGCAGGACAGGAGAAAGAGTCTTGGGACGAAAGTGAGGCAGGACAGGAGAGAGAGGGTTGGTAGGAGAGTCAGGGACGATAGAGGAAACGGGCTTAGGACGAGGGTCAGACAGAACAGAAGAGAGAGTTTTGGGACGAGAGTCAAGCAGGACAGGAGAGAGAGGGTTAGTACGAGAGTCAGGCATGACATGAGAGAGAAGCTTGGGATGAGAGTCAGGTAGGAGAGAAGAGAGAGGCTTGAGACGAGAGTAAGGCTGGACAGGAGAGCGAAGCTTGGGACGAGAGTCAGGATCAGCAGTACAGAGAGTCTCTGGAGGAGAATCAGGCATGACAGAAGAAAAAGGATTGGGACGAGAGTCAGGTAAGAGAAGAGAGAAAGGCTTGGGACGAGAGTTAGACTGGACTGGAGAGATAGGCTAGGGATGAGAGTCAGGCTAAACAGTAGAGAGAAGCTTGAAAAGAGGGTCAGGAAGAAGAGGAAGGCTTGGGACGAAAGTAAGGTTAGACGGGGGAATGCGGCTGGGAGGAGAGTCAGGCTGGACAGTAGAGAGAGGCTTGGGACGAGAGTCAGGCTGGACCGGAGAGAGAGTCTTGGGACGAGAGTCAGGTAGGAGAGGAGAGACAGGCTTGGGACGAGAGTCAGGCAGCAGAAGAGAGAGAGACTTGGGTTGAGAATCAGGCAGGGCAGGAGAGAGAGGCTTTGGACTAGAGTCAGGCATGACAGGGAGACAGAGGCTTGGGATGAAAGTGAGGTTGGCCGGGAGAGAAAGAGGCTTGGGACGAGATACAGGCTGGAGAGGAGAGAGGCATGAGACGAGAATCAGGTAGGAGAGGAGAGAGAGGTTTGGGACGATATTCAGGCTGGACAGAAGAGAGAGGCTTGGGACGAGAGTCAATCCGGACAGGAGAGAGAGGTTTGGGACGAGAGTCAGTCAGAACAGGAGAGGGAGGATTATGACGAGTGTAAGGCTAAACAGGAGAGAGAGGGTTGGGACGAGAGTCAGGCACGATAGAGGAAACGGGCTTAGGACGAGGGTCAGAAAGAAGAGAACAGAGAGGTCTTGGGACGAGAGTCAAGCAGGACAGGAAAGAGTGTTAATACGAGAGTCAGGCATGACATGTGAGAGAAGCTTGGGACGAGAGTCGGCATGACAGGTGAGAGAGGCTATGGACGACAGTGAGGCTGGAAAGGAAAGACAGACTTGGGACGAGAGTCAGGTAGGAGAGAAGAGAGATGCTTGAGACGAGAGTGAGGCTGGACAGGAGAGAGAGGCTTGGGATGAGAGTCAGGATCAGCAGTAGGGAGAGGCTTGGGAAGAGAATTAGGCACGACGGGAGAGAAAGGCTTGGGACGAGAGTCAGGTAAGAGAGGAGAAAGAGGCTTGGGGCGAGGGTCAGACTGGACAGGAAAGAGTGGCTTGGGACGAGAGTCAGGCAAGACAGGAGAGAGAGGCTTGGAAAGAGAGTCAGGCAGGAAAGGAGAGTGAGGTTTGGGACGAAACTAAGGTTAGACAAGAGAGTGAGGCTTGGGACGAGAGTCAGGCTGGACAGTAGAGAGATACTTGGGACGAGAGTCAGGCTGGACCGGAGGGAGAGCCTTGGGGCGAGAGTCAGGTAGGAGTTGAGAGAGAAGCTTGGGACGATATTCAGGCTGGACAGAAGAGAGAGGCTCGGGACGAGAGTGAAGCCGGACAGGAGAGAGAGGGTTGTGACGAGAGTCAGACAGAACAGGAAAGGGAGGATTAGGACGAGTGTAAGGCTAAACAGGAGAGAGAGGGTTGGGACGAGAGTCAGGCACGATAGAGGAAACGGGCTTAGGACGAGGGTCAGACAGAACAGAACAGAGAGGCTTGGGACGAGAGTCAAGCAGGACAGGAAAGAGTGTTAGTACGATAGTCAGGCATGACATGTGAGAGAAGCTTGGGACGAGAGTCGGCATGACAGGTGAGAGAGGCTTCGGACGATAGTGAGGCTGGAAAGGAAAGACAGACTTGGGACGAAAGTCACGTAAGAGAGAAGAGAGATGCTTGAGACGAGAGTGAGGCTGGACAGAAGAGAGAGGCTTGGGATGAGAGTCAGGATCAGCAGTAGTGAGAGGCTTGGGAGGAGAATCAGGCAAGACAGGAGAGAAAGGCTTGGGACGAGAGTCAGGTAAGAGAGGAGAGAGAGGCTTGGGGCGAGGGTCAGACTGGACAGGAAAGAGTGGCTTGGGACGAGAGTCAGGGAAGACAGGAGAGAGAGGCTTGGAAAGAGAGTCAGGCAGGAAAGGAGAGTGAGGCTTGGGACGAAACTAAGGTTAGACAAGAGAGTGAGGCTTGGGACGAGAGTCAGGCTGGACAGTAGAGAGATGCTTGGGACGAGAGTCAGGCTGGACCGGAGAGAGAGGCTTGGGGCTAGAGTCAGGTAGGAGAGGAGATAGAGGCTTGAGACGAGAGTGAGGCTGGGCAGGAGAGAAAGGCTTGGGATGAGAGTCAGGATCAGCAGTAGGGAGAGGCTTGGGAGGAGAATCAGGCACGACAGGAGAGAAAGGCTTGGGACGAGAGTCAGGTAAGAGAGGAGAGAGAGGCTTGGGGCGAGGGTCAGACTGGAGAGGAAAGAGTGGCTTGGGACGAGAGTCAGGCAAGACAGGAGAGAGGGCTTGGAAAGAGAGTCAGGCAGGAAAGGAGAGTGAGGCTTGGGACGAAACTAAGGTTAGACAAGAGAGTGAGGCTTGGGACGAGAGTCAGGCTGGACAGTAGAGAGATGCTTCGGACGAGAGTCAGGCTGGATCGGAGAGAGAGGCTTGGGGCGAGAGTCAGGTAGGAGAGGAGATAGAGGCTTGGGACGAGAGTTAGGCAGCATAAGAGAGAGAGGCTTGGGTTGAAAATCAGGCATGACAGGAGAGAGAGGCTTGGGACGAAAGTGAGGCTGTGCAGGAGAGAAAGAAGCTTGGGACGAGATACAGGCTAGAGAGGAGAGAGAGGCTTGAGATGAGAATCAGGTTGGAGAGGAGAGAGAGGCTTGGGACGAGAGTCAGATAGGAAAGGAGAGAGAGGCTTTGGACGAGAGTCACACTGGATAGGAGAGAGAGGCTTAGGACGAGAGACAGGTAGGAGAGGATAGGCTTTTGACGAGAGTTAGAGATGACGGGAAAGAGAGCCTTGGGACGAGAGTCAGGTAAGGGAGGAGAGAGAGGCTTGAGACGAGAATCAGGTAGGAGAGTAGAGAGAGGCTTGGGAAGAGATTCAGGTAGGACAGGAGAGAGAGGCTTTGGACGAGAGTCAGACTGCATAGGAGAGAGAGGCTTAGGACGAGCGACAGGTAGGAGAGTAGAGGCTTTTGACGAGAGTTAGAGATGACGGGAAAGAGAGGGTTGGGACGAGAGTCAGGTAGGGGAGGATAGAGAGGCTTGGGACGAGAGTCAGGCTGGACAGGAGAGAGAGGTTTGAGACGAGAGTTATGCCGGGCAGGAAAGAGAGGCTTCGGACGAGAGTCAGGAAGGACAGGAGACAGAGGCTTAGGACAAAAGTTAGGTTGGACAGGAGAGAATGAGTGTTGGGACGAGATACAGGCTGGAGAGGAGAGAGGCATGAGACGAGAATCAGGTAGGAGAGGAGAGAGAGGCTTGGGACGATATTCAGGCTGGACAGAAGAGAGAGGCTTGGGACGAGAGTCAATCCGGACAGGAGAGGGAGGATTAGGACGAGTGTAAGGCTAAACAGGAGAGAGAGGGTTGGGACGAGAATCAGGCACGATAGAGGAAACGGGCTTAGGACGAGGGTCAGAAAGAACAGAACAGAGAGTCTTGGGACGAGAGTCAAGCAGGACAGGAAAGAGTGTTATTACGAGAGTCAGGCATGACATATGAGAGAAGCTTGGGACGAGAGTCGGCATGACAGGTGAGAGAGGGTATGGACGACAGTGAGGCTGGAAAGGAAAGACAGACTTGGGACGAGAGTCAGGTAGGAGAGAAGAGAGATGCTTGAGACGAGAGTGAGGCTGGACAGGAGAGAGAGGCTTGGGATGAGAGTCAGGATCAGCAGTAGGGAGAGGCTTGGGAGGAGAATTAGGCACGACGGGAGAGAAAGGCTTGGGACGAGAGTCAGGTAAGAGAGGAGAGAGAGGCTTGGGGCGAGGGTCAGACTGGACAGGAAAGAGTGGCTTGGGACGAGAGTCAGGGAAGACAGGAGAGAGAGGCTTGGAAAGAGAGTCAGGCAGGAAAGGAGAGTGAGGCTTGGGACGAAACTAAGATTAGAGAAGAGAGTGAGGCTTGGGACGAGACTCAGGCTGGACAGTAGAGAGATACTTGGGACGAGAGTCAGGCTGGACCGGAGAGAGAGCCTTGGGGCGAGAGTCAGGTAGGAGTTGAGAGAGATGCTTGGGACGAGAGTCAGTCAACATAAGACTTGGGTTGAAGATCAGGCAGGGCAGGAGAGAGAGGCTTGGGAGTAGAGTCAGGCATGATAGGAGACAGAGGCTTGGGATGAAAGTGAGGTTGGACAGGAGAGAAAGAGGCTTGGGACGAGATACAGGCTGGAGAGGAGAGAGAGGCATGAGACGAGAATTAGGTAGGAGAGGAGAGAGAGGCTTGGGACGATATTCAGGCTGGACAGAAGAGAGAGGCTCGGGACGAGAGTGAAGCCGGACAGGAGAGAGAGGGTTGTGACGAGAGTCAGACAGAACAGGAAAGGGAGGATTAGGACGAGTGTAAGGCTAAACAGGAGAGAGAGGGTTGGGACGAGAGTCAGGCACGATAGAGGAAACGGGCTTAGGACGAGGGTCAGACAGAACAGAACAGAGAGGCTTGGGACGAGTGTCAAGCAGGACAGGAAAGAGTGTTAGTACGATAGTCAGGCATGACATGTGAGAGAAGCTTGGGACGAGAGTCGGCATGACAGGTGAGAGAGGCTTCGGACGACAGTGAGGCTGGAAAGGAAAGACGGACTTGGGACGAGAGTCAGGTAGGAGAGAAGAGAGATGCTTGAGACGAGAGTGAGGCTGGACAGGGGAGAGAGGCTTGGGATGAGAGTCAGGATCAGCAGTAGGGAGAGGCTCGGGAGGAGAATCAGGCATGACAGAAGAAAAAGGATTGGGACGAGAGTCAGGTAAGAGAAGAAAGAAAGGCTTGGGGCGAGAGTCAGACTGGACTGGAGAGATAGGCTAGGGATGAGAGTCAGGCTAAACAGTAGAGAGAAGCTTGAAAAGAGGGTCAGGAAGGAAAGAAGAGGAAGGCTTGGGACGAAAGTAAGGTTAGACGGGGGAATGCGGCTTGGGAGGAGAGTCAGGCTGGACAGTAGAGAGAGGCTTGGGACGAGAGTCAGGCTGGACCGGAGAGAGAGTCTTGGGACGAGAGTCAGGTAGGAGAGGAGAGACAGGCTTGGGACGAGAGTCAGGCAGCATAAGAGAGAAAGACTTGGGTTGAGAATCAGGCAGGGCAGGAGAGAGAGGCTTGGGACTAGAGTCAGGCATGACAGGAGACAGAGGCTTGGGATGAAAGTGAGGTCGGCCGGGAGAGAAAGAGGCTTGGGACGAGATACAGGCTGGAGAGGAGAGAGGCATGAGACGAGAATCAGGTAGGAGAGGAGAGAGAGGCTTGGGACGATATTCAGGCTGGACAGAAGAGAGAGGCTTGGGACGAGAGTCAAGCCGGACAGGAGAGAGAGGTTTGGGACGAGAGTCAGTCAGAACAGGAGAGGGAGGATTAGGACGAGTGTAAGGCTAAACAGGAGAGAGAGGGTTGGGACGAGAATCAGGCACGATAGAGGAAACGGGCTTAGGACGAGGGTCAGAAAGAACAGAACAGAGAGTCTTGGGACGAGAGTCAAGCAGGACAGGAAAGAGTGTTAGTACGAGAGTCAGGCATGACATATGAGAGAAGCTTGGGACGAGAGTCGGCATGACAGGTGAGAGAGGGTATGGACGACAGTGAGGCTGGAAAGGAAAGACAGACTTGGGACGAGAGTCAGGTAGGAGAGAAGAGAGATGCTTGAGACGAGAGTGAGGCTGGACAGGAGAGAGAGGCTTGGGATGAGAGTCAGGATCAGCAGTAGGGAGAGGCTTGGGAGGAGAATCAGGCACGACAGGAGAGAAAGGCTTGGGACGAGAGTCAGGTAAGAGAGGAGAGAGAGGCTTGGGGCGAGGGTCAGACTGGACAGGAAAGAGTGGCTTGGGACGAGAGTCAGGGAAGACAGGAGAGAGAGGTTTGGAAAGAGAGTCAGGCAGGAAAGGAGAGTGAGGCTTGGGACGAAACTAAGATTAGAGAAGAGAGTGAGGCTTGGGACGAGACTCAGGCTGGACAGTAGAGAGATACTTGGGACGAGAGTCAGGCTGGACCGGAGAGAGAGCCTTGGGGCGAGAGTCAGGTAGGAGTTGAGAGAGATGCTTGGGACGAGAGTCAGTCAACATAAGACTTGGGTTGAAGATCAGGCAGGGCAGGAGAGAGAGGCTTGGGAGTAGAGTCAGGCATGATAGGAGACAGAGGCTTGGGATGAAAGTGAGGTTGGACAGGAGAGAAAGAGGCTTGGGACGAGATACAGGCTGGAGAGGAGAGAGAGGCATGAGACGAGAATTAGGTAGGAGAGGAGAGAGAGGCTTGGGACGATATTCAGGCTGGACAGAAGAGAGAGGCTCGGGACGAGAGTGAAGCCGGACAGGAGAGAGAGGGTTGTGACGAGAGTCAGACAGAACAGGAAAGGGAGGATTAGGACGAGTGTAAGGCTAAACAGGAGAGAGAGGGTTGGGACGAGAGTCAGGCACGATAGAGGAAACGGGCTTAGGACGAGGGTCAGACAGAACAGAACAGAGAGGCTTGGGACGAGTGTCAAGCAGGACAGGAAAGAGTGTTAGTACGATAGTCAGGCATGACATGTGAGAGAAGCTTGGGACGAGAGTCGGCATGACAGGTGAGAGAGGCTTCGGACGACAGTGAGGCTGGAAAGGAAAGACGGACTTGGGACGAGAGTCACGTAGGAGAGAAGAGAGATGCTTGAGACGAGAGTGAGGCTGGACAGGAGAGAGAGGCTTGGGATGAGAGTCAGGATCAGCAGTAGGGAGAGGCTTGGGAGGAGAATCAGGCAAGACAGGAGAGAAAGGCTTGGGACGAGAGTCAGGTAAGAGAGGAGAGAGAGGCTTGGGGCGAGGGTCAGACTGGACAGGAAAGAGTGGCTTGGGACGAGAGTCAGGGAAGACAGGAGAGAGAGGCTTGGACAGAGAGTCAGGCAGGAAAGGAGAGTGAGGCTTGGGACGAAACTAAGGTTAGACAAGAGAGTGAGGCTTGGGACGAGACTCAGGCTGGACAGTAGAGAGATACTTGGGACGATAGTCAGGCTGGACCGGAGAGAGAGCCTTGGGGCGAGAGTCAGGTAGGAGTTGAGAGAGAGGCTTGGGACGAGAGTCAGGCAACATAAGACTTTGGTTGAAAATCAGGCAGGGCAGGAGAGAGAGGCTTGGGAGTAGAGTCAGGCATAATAGGAGACAGAGGCTTGGGATGAAAGTGAGGTTGGACAGGAGAGAAAGAGGCTTGGGACGAGATACAGGCTGGAGAGGAGAGAGAGGCATGAGACGAGCATCAGGTAGGAGAGGAGAGAGAGACTTGGGACGATATTCAGGCTGGACAGAAGAGAGAGGCTTGGGACGAGAGTCAAGCCGGACAGGAGAGAGAGGGTTGGGACGAGAGTCAGACAGAACAGGAGAGTGAGGATTAGGACGAGTGTAAGGCTAAACAGGAGAGAGAGGGTTGGGACGAGAGTCAGGCACGATAGAGGAAACGGGCTTAGGACGTGGGTCAGACAGAACAGAACAGAGAGTCTTGGGACGAGAGTCAAGCAGGACAGGAAAGAGTGTCAGTACGATAGTCAGGCATGACATGTGAGAGAAGCTTGGGACGAGAGTCGGCATGACAAGTGAGAGAGTCTTCGGACGACAGTGATGCTGGAAAGGAAAGACAGACTTGGGACGAGAGTCAGGTAGGAGAGAAGAGAGATGCTTGAGACGAGAGTGAGGCTGGACAGGGAGAGAGGCTTGGGATGAGAGTCAGGATCAACAGTATTGAGAGTCTTAGGAGGAGAATCAGGCACGACAGGAGAGAAAGGCTTGGGACGAGAGTCAGGTAAGAGAGGAGAGAGAGGCTTGGGGCGAGGGTCAGACTGGACAGGAAAGAGTGGCTGGGGACGAGAGTCAGGCAAGACAGGAGAGAGAGGCTTGGAAAGAGAGTCAGGCAGGAAAGGAGAGTGAGGCTTGGGACGAAACTAAGGTTAGACAAGAGAAGGAGGCTTGGGACGAGAGTCAGGCTGGACAGTAGAGAGATACTTGGGACGAGAGTCAGGCTGGACCGGAGAGAGAGGCTTGGGGCGAGAGTCAGGTAGGAGAGGAGATAGAGGCTTGGGACGAGAGTCAGGCAGCATAAGAGAGAGAGGCTTGGGTTGAAAATCAGGCATGACAGGAGAGAGAGGCTTGGCACGAAAGTGAGGTTGGGCAGGAGAGAAAGAAGCTTGGGACGAGATACAGGCTGGAGAGGAGAGAGAGGCTCGAGACGAGAATCAGGTAGGAGAGGAGAGAGAGGCTTGGGACGAGAGTCAGATAGGAAAGGAGAGAGAGGCTTTGGACGAGAGTCACACTGGATAGGAGCGAGAGGCTTAGGACGAGAGACAGGTAGGAGAGGATAGGCTTTTGACGAGAGTTAGAGATGACGGGAAAGAGAGCCTTGGGACGAGAGTCAGGTAGGGGAGGAGAGAGAGGCTTGAGACGAGAATCAGGTAGGAGAGTAGAGAGAGGCTTGGGACGAGATTCAGGTAATACAGGAGAGAGAGGCTTTGGATGAGAGTCAGACTGCATAGGAGAGAGAGGCTTAGGACGAGAGACAGGTAGGAGAGGAGAGGCTTTTGACGAGAGTTAGAGATGACGGGAAAGAGAGGGTTGGGACGAGAGTCAGGTAGGCGAGGAGAGAGAGGCTTGGGACGAGAGTCAGGCTGGACAGGAGAGAGAGGTTTGGGACGAGAGTTATGCCGGGCAGGAAAGAGAGGCTTCGGACGAGAGTCAGGAACGACAGGAGACAGAGGCTTGGGACGAAAGTGAGGTTGGACAGGAGAGAATGAGTCTTGGGCCGTGATACAGGCTGGAGAGGAGAGAGAGGCTTGAGACGAGAATCAGGTAGGAGAGGAGAGAGAGGCTTGGGACGAGATTCAGGCTGGACAGAAAAGAGAGGCTTGGGACGAGAGTCAAGCAGAACAGGTGAGAGAGGTTTGGGACGAGAGTCAGTCAGAACTGGAGAGGGAGGATTAGGACGAGTGTAAGGCTAAACAGGAGAAGAAAGCTTGGTACGAGAGTCAGGCTGGGCATCAGAGAGAGGCTTAGGACGAGAGTCAGGCTGGACCGGAGAGAGATAGAGGCTTGGGACGAGAGTCAGGTAGGAGAAGAAAGAGGGTTTTGGGACATGAGTCATTCAAGACAGGAGAGAGAGGCTTCCGACGTGAGTCAGGCAGGACAGGAGAAAGAGTCTTGGGACGAAAGTGAGGCAGGACAGGAGAGAAAGGGTTGGTACGAGAGTCAGGGACGATAGAGGAAACGGGCTTATTACGAGGGTCAGACAAAACAGAATAGAGAGTTTTGGGACGAGAGTCAAGCAGGACAGGAGAGAGAGGGTTAGTACGAGAGTCAGGCATGACATGTGAGAGAAGCTTGGGACGAGAGTCGGCATGACAGGTGAGAGAGGCTATGGACGACAGTGAGGCTGGAAAGGAAAGACAGACTTGGGACGAGAGTCAGGTAGGAGAGAAGAGAGATGCTTGAGACGAGAGTGAGGCTGGACAGGAGAGAGAGGCTTGGGATGAGAGTCAGGATCAGCAGTAGGGAGAGGCTTGGGAGGAGAATCAGGCACGACAGGAGAGAAAGGCTTGGGACGAGAGTCAGGTAAGAGAGGAGAGAGAGGCTTGGGGCGAGGGTCAGACTGGACAGGAAAGAGTGGCTTGGGACGAGAGTCAGGCAAGACAGGAGAGAGGGGCTTGGAAAGAGAGTCAGGCAGGAAAGGAGAGTGAGGCTTGGGACGAAACTAAGGATAGACAAGAGAGTGAGGCTTGGGACGAGAGTCAGGCTGGACAGTAGAGAGATGCTTGGGAGAGAGTCAGGCTGCACCGGAGAGAGAGCCTTGGGGGGAGAGTCAGGTAGGAGTGGAGAGAGAGTCTTGGGACGAGAGTCAGGCAACATAAGACTTGGGTTGAAAATCAGGCAGGGCAGGAGAGAGAGGCTTGTGACAAGAGTCAGGCATGATAGGAGACAGAGGCTTGGGATGAAAGTGAGGTTGGACAGAAGAGAAAGAGGCTTGGGACGAGATACAGGCTGGAGAGGAGAGAGGCATGAGACGAGAATCAGGCAGGAGAGGAGAGAGAGGCTTGGGACGATATTCAGGCTGGACAGAAGAGACAGGCTTGGGACGAGAGTCAAGCCGGACAGGAGAGAGAGGGTTGAGACGAGAGTCAGACAGAAGAGGAGAGGGAGGATTAGGACTAGTGTAAGGCTAAACAGGAGAGAGAGGGTTGGGACGAGAGTCAGGCACGATAGAGGAAACGGGCTTAGGACGAGGGTCAGACAGAACAGAACAGAGAGTCTTGGCACGAGAGTCAAGCAGGACAGGAAAGAGTGTTAGTACGATAGTCAGGCATGACACGTGAGAGAAGCTTGGGACGAGAGTCGGCATGACAGGTGAGAGAGGCTTCAGACGACAGTGAGGCTGGAAAGGAAAGACAGACTTGGGACGAGAGTCACGTAGGAGAGAAGAGAGATGCTTGAGACGAGAGTGAGGCTGGACAGGGAAGAGAGGCTTGGGATGAGAGTCAGGATCAGCAGTAGGGAGAGGCTTGGGAGGAGAATCAGGCACGACAGGAGAGAAAGGCTTGGGACGAGAGTCAGGTAAGAGAGTAGAGAGAGGCTTGGGGCGAGGGTCAGACTGGACAGGAAAGAGTGGCTTGGGACGAGAGTCAGGCAAGACAGGAGAGAGAGGCTTAGAAAGAGAGTCAGGCAGGAAAGGAGAGTGAGGCTTAGGACGAAACTAAGGATAGACAAGAGAGTGAGGCTTGGGACGAGAGTCAGGCTGGACAGTAGAGAGATGCTTGGGACGAGAGTCAGGCTGGACCGGAGAGAGAGGCTTGGGGCGAGAGTCAGGTAGGAGAGGAGATAGAGGCTTGGGACGAGAGTCAGGCAGCATAAGAGAGAGAGGCTTGGGTTGAAAATCAGGCATGACAGGAGAGAGAGGCTTGGCACGAAAGTGGGGTTGGGCAGGAGAGAAAGAAGCTTGGGACGAGATACAGGCTGGAGAGGAGAGCGAGGCTCGAGACGAGAATCAGGTAGGAGAGGAGAGAGAGGCTTGGGACGAGAGTCAGATAGGAAAGGAGAGAGAGGCTTTGGACGAGAGTCACACTGGATAGGAGAGAGAGGCTTAGGACGAGAGACAGGTAGGAGAGGATAGGCTTTTGACGAGAGTTAGAGATGACGGGAAAGAGAGCCTTGGGACGAGAGTCAGGTAGGGGAGGAGAGAGAGGCTTGAGACGAGAATCAGGTAGGAGAGTAGAGAGAGGCTTGGGACGAGATTCAGGTAGGACAGGAGAGAAAGGCTTTGGATGAGAGTCAGACTGCATAGGAGAGAGAGGCTTAGGACGAGAGACAGGTAGGAGAGGAGAGGCTTTTGACGAGAGTTAGAGATGACGGGAAAGAGAGGGTTGGGACGAGAGTCAGGTAGGCGAGGAGAGAGAGGCTTGGGACGAGAGTCAGGCTGGACAGGAGAGAGAGGTTTGGGACGAGAGTTATGCCGGGCAGGAAAGAGAGGCTTCGGACGAGAGTCAGGAACGACAGGAGACAGAGGCTTGGGACGAAAGTGAGGTTGGACAGGAGAGAATGAGTCTTGGGACGAGATACAGGCTGGAGAGGAGAGAGAGGCTTGAGACGAGAATCAGGTAGGAGAGGAGAGAGAGGCTTGGGACGAGATTCAGGCTGGACAGAAAAGAGAGGCTTGGGACGAGAGTCAAGTAGAACAGGGGAGAGAGGTTTGGGACGAGAGTCAGTCAGAACTGGAGAGGGATGATTAGGACGAGTGTAAGGCTAAACAGGAGAAGAAAGCTTGTTACGAGAGTCAGGCTGGGCATCAGAGAGAGGCTTAGGACGAGAGTCAGGCTGGACCGGAGAGAGATAGAGGCTTGGGACGAGAGTCAGGTAGGAGAAGAAAGAGGGTTTTGGGACATGAGTCATTCAAGACAGGAGAGAGAGGCTTCCGACGTGAGTCAGGCAGGACAGGAGAAAGAGTCTTGGGACGAAAGTGAGGCAGGACAGGAGAGAAAGGGTTGGTACGAGAGTCAGGGACGATAGAGGAAACGGGCTTATTACGAGGGTCAGACAAAACAGAAGAGAGAGTTTTGGGACGAGAGTCAAGCAGGACAGGAGAGAGAGGGTTAGTACGAGAGTCAGGCATGACATGTGAGAGAAGCTTGGGACGAGAGTCGGCATGACAGGTGAGAGAGGCTATGGACGACAGTGAGGCTGGAAAGGAAAGACAGACTTGGGACGAGAGTCAGGTAGGAGAGAAGAGAGATGCTTGAGACGAGAGTGAGGCCGGACAGGAGAGAGAGGCTTGGGATGAGAGTCAGGATCAGCAGTAGGGAGAGGCTTGGGAGGAGAATCAGGCACGACAGGAGAGAAAGGCTTGGGACGAGAGTCAGGTAAGAGAGGAGAGAGAGGCTTGGGGTGAGGGTCAGACTGGACAGGAAAGAGAGGCTTGGGACGAGAGTCAGGCAAGACAGGAGGGAGGGGCTTGGAAAGAGAGTCAGGCAGGAAAGGAGAGTGAGGCTTGGGACGAAACTAAGGATAGACAAGAGAGTGAGGCTTGGGACGAGAGTCAGGCTGGACAGTAGAGAGATGCTTGGGAGAGAGTCAGGCTGGACCGGAGAGAGAGCCTTGGGGCGAGAGTCAGGTAGGAGTGGAGAGAGAGTCTTGGGACGAGAGTCAGGCAACATAAGACTTGGGATGAAAATCAGGCAGGGCAGGAGAGAGAGGCTTGGGACAAGAGTCAGGCATGATAGGAGACAGAGGCTTGGGATGAAAGTGAGGTTGGACAGGAGAGAAAGAGGCTTGGGACGAGATACAGGCTGGAGAGGAGAGAGGCATGAGACGAGAATCAGGCAGGAGAGGAGAGAGAGGCTTGGGACGATATTCAGGCTGGACAGAAGAGACAGGCTTGGGACGAGAGTCAAGCCGGACAGGAGAGAGAGGGTTGGGACGAGAGTCAGACAGAAAAGGAGAGGGAGGATTAGGACTAGTGTAAGGCTAAACAGGAGAGAGAGGCTTGGGACGAGAGTCAGGCACGATAGAGGAAACGGGCTTAGGTCGAGGGTCAGACAGAACAGAACAGAGAGTCTTGGCACGAGAGTCAAGCAGGACAGGAAAGAGTGTTAGTACGATAGTCAGGCATGACACGTGAGAGAAGCTTGGGACAAAAGTCGGCATGACAGGTGAGAGAGGCTTCGGACGACAGTGAGGCTGGAAAGGAAAGACAGACTTGGGACGAGAGTCACGTAGTAGAGAAGAGAGATGCTTAAGACGAGAGTGAGGCTGGACAGGGAAGAGAGGCTTGGGATGAGAGTCAGGATCAGCAGTAGGGAGAGGCTTGGGAGGAGAATCAGGCACGACAGGAGAGAAAGGCTTGGGACGAGAGTCAGGTAAGAGAGTAGAGAGAGGTTTGGGGCGAGGGTCAGACTGGACAGGAAAGAGTGGCTTGGGACGAGAGTCAGGCAAGACAGGAGAGAGAGGCTTGGAAAGAGAGTCAGGCAGGAAAGGAGAGTGAGGCTTGGGACGAAACTAAGGATAGACAAGAGAGTGAGGCTTGGGACGAGAGTCAGGCTGGACCGGAGAGAGAGGCTTGTGGCGAGAGTCAGGTAGGAGAGGAGATAGAGGCTTGGGACGAGAGTCAGGCAGCATAAGAGAGAGAGGCTTGGGTTGAAAATCAGGCATGACAGGAGAGAGAGGCTTGTCACGAAAGTGGGGTTGGGCAGGAGAGAAAGAAGCTTGGGACGAGATACAGGCTGGAGAGGAGAGAGAGGCTCGAGACGAGAATCAGGTAGGAGAGGAGAGAGAGGCTTGGGACGAGAGTCAGATAGGAAAGGAGAGAGAGGCTTTGGACGAGAGTCACACTGGATAGGAGAGAGAGGCTTAGGACGAGAGACAGGTAGGAGAGGATAGGCTTTTGACGAGAGTTAGCGATGACGGGAAAGAGAGCCTTGGGACGAGAGTCAGGTAGGGGAGGAGAGAGAGGCTTGAGACGAGAATCAGGTAGGAGAGTAGAGAGAGGCTTGGGACGAGATTCAGGCTGGACAGAAAAGAGAGTCTTGGGACGAGAGTCAAGCAGAACAGGGGAGAGAGGTTTGGGACGAGAGTCAGTCAGAACTGGAGAGGGAGGATTAGGACGAGTGTAAGGCTAAACAGGAGAAGAAAGCTTGTTACGAGAGTCAGGCTGGGCATCAGAGAGAGGCTTAGGACGAGAGTCAGGCTGGACCGGAGAGAGATAGAGGCTTGGGACGAGAGTCAGGTAGGAGAAGAAAGAGGGTTTTGGGACATGAGTCATTCAAGACAGGAGAGAGAGGCTTCCGACGTGAGTCAGGCAGGACAGGAGAAAGAGTCTTGGGACGAAAGTGAGGCAGGACAGGAGAGAAAGGGTTGGTACGAGAGTCAGGGACGATAGAGGAAACGGGCTTATTACGAGGGTCAGACAGAACAGAATAGAGAGTTTTGGGACGAGAATCAAGCAGGACAGGAGAGAGAGGGTTAGTACGAGAGTCAGGCATGACATGTGAGAGAAGCTTGGGACGAGAGTCGGCATGACAGGTGAGAGAGGCTATGGACGACAGTGAGGCTGGAAAGGAAAGACAGACTTGGGACGAGAGTCAGGTAGGAGAGAAGAGAGATGCTTGAGACGAGAGTGAGGCTGGACAGGAGAGCGAGGCTTGGGATGAGAGTCAGGATCAGCAGTAGGGAGAGGCTTGGGAGGAGAATCAGGCACGACAGGAGAGAAAGGTTTGGGACGAGAGTCAGGTAAGAGAGGAGAGAGAGGCTTGGGGCGAGGGTCAGACTGGACAGGAAAGAGTGGCTTGGGACGAGAGTCTGGCAAGACAGGAGAGAGGGGCTTGGAAAGAGAGTCAGGCAGGAAAGGAGAGTGAGGCTTGGGACGAAACTAAGGTTAGACAAGAGAGTGAGGCTTGGGACGAGAGTCAGGCTGGACAGTAGAGAGATGCTTGGGACGAGAGTCAGGCTGGACCGGAGAGAGAGCCTTGGGGCGAGAGTCAGGTAGGAGTGGAGAGAGAGTCTTGGGACGAGAGTCAGGCAACATAAGACTTGGGTTGAAAATCAGGCAGGGCAGGAGAGAGAGGCTTGGGACAAGAGTCAGGCATGATAGGAGACAGAGGCTTGGGATGAAAGTGAGGTTAGACAGGAGAGAAAGAGGCTTGGGACGAGATACAGGCTGGAGAGGAGAGAGGCATGAGACGAGAATCAGGCAGGAGAGGAGAGAGAGGCTTGGGACGATATTCAGGCTGGACAGAAGAGACAGGCTTGGGACGAGAGTCAAGCCGGAGAGGAGTGAGAGGGTTGGGACGAGAGTCAGAGAGAACAGGAGAGGGAGGATTAGGACTAGTGTAAGGCTAAACAGGAGAGAGAGGGTTGGGACGAGAGTCAGGCACGATAGAGGAAACGGGCTTAGGACGAGGGTCAGACAGAACAGAAGAGAGAGTCTTAGCACGAGAGTCAAGCAGGACAGGAAAGAGTGTTAGTACGATAGTCAGGCATGACACGTGAGAGAAGCTTGGGACGAGAGTCGGCATGACAGGTGAGAGAGGCTTCGGACGACAGTGAGGCTGGAAAGGAAAGACAGACTTGGGACGAGAGTCACGTAGGAGAGAAGAGAGATGCTTGAGACGAGAGTGAGGCTGGACAGGGGAGAGAGGCTTTTGTGAGAGTCAGGATCAGCAGTAGGGAGAGGCTTGGGAGGAGAATCAGGCACGACAGGAGAGAAAGGCTTGGGACGAGAGTCATGTAAGAGAGTAGAGAGAGGCTTGGGGCGAGGGTCAGACTGGACAGGAAAGAGTGGCTTGGGACGAGAGTCAGGCAAGACAGGAGAGAGAGGCTTGGAAAGAGAGTCAGGCAGGAAAGGAGAGTGAGGCTTGGGACGAAACTAAGGTTAGACAAGAGAGTGAGGCTTGGGACGAGAGTCAGGCTGGACAGTAGAGAGATTCTTGGGACGAGAGTCATGCTCGACCGGAGAGAGAGGCTTGGGGGGAGAGTCAGGTAGGAGAGGAGATAGAGGCTTGTGACGAGAGTCAGTCAGCATAAGAGAGAGAGGCTTGGGTTGAAAATCAGGCATGACAGGAGAGAGAGGCTTGGGACGAAAGTGAGGCTGGGCAGGAGAGAAAAAAGCTTGGGACGAGATACAGGCTGGAGAGGAGAGCGAGGCTCGAGACGAGAATCAGGTAGGAGAGGAGATAGAGGCTTGGGACGAGAGTCAGGCAGCATAAGAGAGAGAGGCTTGGGTTGAAAATCAGGCATGACAGGAGACAGAGGCTTGGGACGAAAGTGAGGTTGGACAGGAGAGAATGAGTCTTGGGACGAGATACAGGCTGGAGAGGAGAGAGAGGCTTGAGACGAGAATCAGGTAGGAGAGAAGAGAGAGGCTTGGGACGAGATTCAGGCTGGACAGAAAAGAGAGGCTTGGGACGAGAGTCAAGCAGAACAGGGGAGAGAGGTTTGGGACGAGAATCAGTCAGAACTGGAGAGGGAGGATTAGGACGAGTGTAAGGCTAAACAGGAGAAGAAAGCTTGTTACGAGAGTCAGGCTGGGCATCAGAGAGAGGCTTAGGACGAGAGTCAGGCTTCACCGGAGAGAGATAGAGGCTTGGGACGAGAGTCAGGTAGGAGAGGAAAGAGGGTTTTGGGACATGAGTCATTCAAGACAGGAGAGAGAGGCTTCCGACGTGAGTCAGGCAGGACAGGAGAAAGAGTCTTGGGACGAAAGTGAGGCAGGAGAGGAGAGAATGGGTTGGTACGAGAGTCAGGGCCGATAGAGGAAACGGGCTTAGGACGAGGGTCAGACAGAACAGAAGAGAGAGTTTTGGGACGAGAGTCAAGCAGGACAGGAGAGAGAGGGTTAGTACGAGAGTCAGGCATGACATGAGAGAGAAGCTTGGGACGAGAGTCAGGTAGGAGAGAAGAGAGAGGCTTGAGACGAGAGTAAGGCTGGACAGGAGAGAGAAGCTTGGGACGAGAGTCACGATCAGCAGTACAGAGAGTCTCGGGAGGAGAATCAGGCATGACAGAAGAAAAAGGATTGGGACGAGAGTCAGGTAAGAGAAGAGAGAAAGGCTTGGGGCGAGAGTCAGACTGGACTGGAGAGATAGGCTTGGGATGAGAGTCAGGCTAAACAGTAGAGAGAAGCTTGGAAAGAGAGTCAGGAAGGAAAGAAGAGGAAGGTTTGGGACGAAAGTAAGGTTAGACGGGGGCATGCGGCTTGGGAGGAGAGTCAGGCTGGACAGTAGAGAGAGGCTTGGGACGAGAGTCAGGCTGGACCGGAGAGAGAGTCTTGGGACGAGAGTCAGGTAGGAGAGGAGAGCCAGGCTTGGGACGAGAGTCAGGCAGCATAAGAGAGAGAGACTTGGGTTGAGAATCAGGCAGGGCAGGAGAGAGAGGCTTGGGACTAGAGTCAGGCATGACAGGAGACAGAGGCTTGGGATGAAAGTGAGGTTGGACGGGAGAGAAAGAGGCTGGAGAGGAGAGAGGCATGAGACGAGAATCAGGTAGGAGATGAGAGAGAGGCTTGGGACGATATTCAGGCTGGACAGAAGAGAGAGGCTTGGGACGAGAGTCAAGCCGGACAGGAGAGAGAGGTTTGGGACGAGAGTCAGTCAGAACAGGAGAGGGAGGATTAGTACGAGTGTAAGGCTAAACAGGAGAGAGAGGGTTTGGACGAGAGTCAGGCACGATAGAGGAAACGGGCTTAGGACGAAGGTCAGAAAGAACAGAACAGAGAGTCTTGGGACGAGAGTCAAGCAGGGCAGGAAAGAGTGTTAGTACGAGAGTCAGGCATGACATGTGAGAGAAGCTTGGGACGAGAGTCGGCATGACAGATGAGAGAGGCTTGGGACGACAGTGATGCTGGAAAGGAAAGACAGACTTGGGACGAGAGTCAGGTAGGAGAGAAGAGAGATGCTTGAGACGAGAGTGAGGCTGGACAGGAGAGAGAGGCTTGGGATGAGAGTCAGGATCAGCAGTAGGGAGAGGCTTGGGAGGAGAATCAGTCACGACAGGAGAGAAAGGCTTGGCACGAGAGTCAGGTAAGAGAAGAGAGAAAGGCTTGGGGCGAGGGTCAGACTGGACAGGAAAGAGTGGCTTGGGACGAGTGTCAGGCAAGACAGGAGAGAGAGGCTTGGAAAGAGAGTCAGGCAGGAAAGGAGAGTGAGGCTTGGGACGAAACTAAGGTTAGACAAGAGAGTGAGGCTTGAGACGAGAGTCAGGCTGGACAGTAGAGAGATGCATGGGTCGAGAGTCAGGCTGGACCGGAGAGAGAGGCTTGGGGCGAGAGTCAGGTAGGAGAGGAGAGAAAGGCTTGGGACGAGAGTCAGGCAGCATAAGACTTGGGTTGAAAATCAGGCAGGGCAGGAGAGAGAGGCTTGGGACTAGAGTCAGGCATGATAGGAGACAGAGGCTTCGGATGAAAGTGAGGTTGGACAGGAGAGAAATGAGGCTTGGGACGAGATACAGGCTGGAGAGGAGAGAGAGGCATGAGACGAGAATCAGGTAGGAGAGGAGAGAGAGGCTTGGGACGATATCCAGGCTGGACAGAAGAGAGAGGCTTCTGACGAGAGCCAAGCCGGACAGGAGAGAGAGGTTTGGGACGAGAGTCAGACAGAACAGGAGAGTGAGGATTAGGACGAGTGTAAGGCTAAACAGGAGAGGGAGGGTTGGGACGAGAGTTAGGCACGATATAGGAAACGGGCTTAGGACGAAGGTCAGCCAAACAGAACAGAGACTCTTGGGACGAGAGTCAAGCAGGACAGGAAAGAGTGTTAGTACGAGAGTCAGGCATGACATGCGAGAGAAGCTTGGGACGAGAGTCGGAATGACAGGTGAGAGAGGATTCTTACGACAGTGAGGCTGGAAAGGAAAGACAGACTTGGGACGATAGTCAGGTACGAGAGAAGAGAGAGGCTTGAGACGAGACTGAGGCTGGACAGGAGAGAGAAGCTTGGGATAAGAGTCAGGATCAGCAGTAGGGAGAGGCTTGGGAGGAGAATCAGGCACGACAGGAGAGAAAGGCTTGGGACAAGAGTCAGGTAAGAGAGGAGAGAGAGGCTTGGCGCGAGGGTCAGACTGGACAGGAAATAGTGGCTTGGGACGAGAGTCAGGCAAGACAGGAGAGAGACGCTTGGAAAGAGAGTCAGGCAGGAAAGGAGAGTGAGGCTTGGGACGAAAGTAAGGTTAGACAAGAGAGTGAGGCTTGAGACGAGAGTCAGGCTGGACAGTAGAGAGATGCTTGGAACGAGAGTCAGGCTGGACCGGAGAGAGTGGCTTGGGGCGATAGTCAGGTAGGAGAGGAGATAGAGGCTTGGGACGAGAGTCAGGCAGCAAAGGAGAGAGATGCTTGGGTTGAAAATCAGGCATGACAGGAGAGAGAGGCTTGGCACGAAAGTGAGGCTGGTCAGGAGAGAAAGAGGCTTGGGACGAGATACAGGCTGGAGAGGAGAGAGAGGCTTGAGACGAGAATCAGGTAGGAGAGGAGAGAGAGGCTTGGGACGAGAGTCAGCTAGGACAGGACAGAGAGGCTTTGGACGAGAGTCCGACTGGATAGGAAAGAGAGGCTTAGGACGAGAGACAGGTAGGAGAGGAGAGGCTTTTGACGAGAGTTAGGGATGTCGGGAGAGAGAGGCTTGGGACGAGAGTCAGGTAGGGGAGGAGAGAGAGGCTTGAGACGAGAATCAGGTAGGAGAGTAGAGAGAGGCTTGGGACGAGAGTCAGGTAGGACAGGAGGGAGAGGCTTTGGACGAGAGTCAGACTGCATAGGAGAGAGGCTTAGGACGTGAGACAGGTAGGAGAGGAGAGGATTTTGACGAGAGTTAGGGATGACGGGAAAGAGAGGCTTGTGACGAGAGTCAGGCTGGAAAGGAGAGAGAGGCTTGGGAAGAGAGTCAGGGTAGACAGTAGAGAGAGGCTTGGAAAGAGAGTCAGGCAGGGCAGTAGAGAGAGGTTTTGGACGAGAGTTATGCCGGGCAGGAAAGAGAGGCTTCGGACGAGAGTCAGCAAGGGCAGGAGAAAGAGGCTTGGGACGAAAGTGAGGCAGGACAGAAGAGAGAGAGTTGGGACGATTGTCAGGCACGATAGAGGAAACGGGCTTTGGACGAGGGTCAGGCAGAACAGAAGAGAAAGTCTTGGGACGATAGTGAAGCAGGACAGAAAGAGAAGCTTGGGACGATAATCAGGCATGACAGGTGAGAGAGGCTTGGGATGAGAGTGAGGCTGGAGAGGAAAGACATCCTTAGGGCGAGAGTCAGGTAGGAGAGAAGAGAGTGGCTTGAGACTAGAGTGAGGCTGGACAGGAGAGAGAGAGGCTTGGGACGAGAGTCAGGATCAGCAGTAGGGAGAGGCTTGGGAGGAGAATCAGGCATGACAGGAGAGAAAGGCTTGGGACGAAAGTCAGGTAAGAGAGGAGAGAGAGGCTTGGGGCGAGAGTCAGACTGGACAGGGAAGAGAGGCTTGGGACGAGAGTCAGGATCAGCAGTACAGAGAGTCTTGGGAGGAGAACCAGGCATTACGGGAGAAAAAGTCTTGGGACGAGAGTCTGGTAATAGAAGAGAGAGAGGCTTGGGGCGAGAATCAGACTGGACAGGAGAGAGATTCTTGGGATGAGAGTCAGGCTAAACAGTAGAGAGAAGCTTGGAAAGAGAGTCAGGCAGGAAAGGAGAGAGAAGCTTGGGACGAAAGTAAGGTTAGACACGGGAGTGCGGTTTGGTAGGAGAGTCATGCTGGACAGTATAAAAAGGCTTGGGACGAGAGTCAGGCTAGACCGGAGAGAGAGTCTTGGGACAAGAGTCAGGTAGGAGAGGAGAGAGAGGCTTGGGACGAGAGTCAGGCAGCATAGGAGAGAGAGACTTGGGTTGAGAATCAGGCAGGGCAGGAGAGAGAGGCTTGGGACGAAAGTCAGGCATGACAGGAGACAGAGGCTTGGGACGAAAGTGAGGTTGGACAAGAGAGAATTAGTCTTGGGACGAGATACAGGCTGGAGAGGAGAGAGAGGCTTGAGACGAGAATCATGTAGGAGAGAAGAGAGAGGCTTGGGACGAGATTCAGGCTGGACAGAAAGGAGAGGCTTGGGACGAGAGTGAAGCATAACAGGGGAGAGAGGTTTGGGACGAGAATCAGTCAGAACTGGAGAGGGAGGATTAGGACGAGTCTAAGGCTAAACAGGAGAAGGAGGCTTGGGACGAGAGTCAGGTTGGGTAGCAGAGAGAGGCTTAGGACGAGAGTTAGGCTGGACCGGAGAGAGAGAGAGGCTTGGGACGAGAGTCAGGTAGGAGAGGAGAGAGGGTTTTGGGACATGAGTCATTCAAGACAGGAGAGAGAGGCTTCCGACGTGAGTCAAGCAGGACAGGAGAAAGAGTCTTGGGGCGAAAGTGAGGCAGGACAGGAGAGAGAGGGTTGGTACGAGAGTCAGGGACGATAGAGGAATCGGGCTTAGGACGAGGGTCAGACAGAACAGAAGAGAGAGTTTTGGGACGAGAGTCAAGCAGGACAGGAGATAGAGTGTTAGTACGAGAGTCAGTCATGACATGAGAGAGATGCTTGGGACGAGAGTCAGGTAGGAGAGAAGAGAGAGGCTTGAGACGAGAGTAAGGCTGGACAGGAGAAGAAGCTTGGGACGAGAGTCAGGATCAGCAGTACAGAGAGTCTCGGGAGGAGAATCAGGCATGACAGAAGAAAAAGGATTGGGACGAGAGTCAGGTAAGAGAAGAGAGAAAGGCTTGGGGCGAGAGTCAGACTGGACTGGAGAGATAGGCTTGGGATGAGAGTCAGGCTAAACAGTAGAGAGAAGCTTGGAAAGAGAGTCAGGAAGGAAAGAAGAGGAAGGCTTGGGACGAAAGTAAGGTTAGACGGGGGAATGCGGCTTGGGAGGAGAGTCAGGTTGGACAGTAGAGAGAGGCTTGGGACGAGAGTCAGGCTGGACCAGAGAGAGAGTCTTGGGACGAAAGTCAGGTAGGAGAGGAGAGACAGGCTTGGGACGAGAGTCAGGCAGCATAAGAGAGAAAAACCTGAGTTGAGAATCAGGCAGGGCAGGAGAGAGAGGCTTGGGACTAGAGTCAGGCATGACAGGAGACAGAGGCTTGGGATGAAAGTGAGGTTGGACAGGAGAGAAAGAGGCTTGGGACGAGATACAGGCTGGAGAGGAGAGAGAGGCTTGAGACGAGAATCAGGTAGGAGAGAAGAGAGAGGCTTGGGACGATATTCAGGCTGGACAGAAGAGAGAGGCTTGGGACGAGAGTCAAGCCGGACAGGAGAGAGAGGTTTGGGACGAGAGTCAGTCAGAACAGGAGAGGGAGGATTAGGACGAGTGTAAGGCTAAACAGGGGAGAGAGGGTTGGGACGAGAGTCAGGCACGATAGAGGAAACGGGCTTAGGACGAGGGTCAGACAGAACAGAACAGAGAGTCTTGGGACGAGAGTCAAGCAGGACAGGAAAGAGTGTTAGTACGAGAGTCAGGCATGACATGTGAGAGAAGCTTGGGACGAGAGTCGGCGTGACAGGTGAGAGAGGCTTTGGACGAGAGTGAGGCTGGAAATGATAGACAGAATTGGGACGAAAGTCAAGTAGGTGAGAAGAGAGAGTCTTGAGACGAGAGTGAGGCTGGACAGGAGAGAGAGGCTTGGGATGAGAGTCAGGATCAGCAGTAGGGAGAAGCTTGGGAGGAGAATCAGGCACGACAGCAGAGAAAGGCTTGGGACGAGAGTCAGAGAAGAGAAGAGAGAGATTCTTAGGGCGAGGGTCAGACTGGACAGGAAAGAGTGGCTTTGGACGAGAGTCAGGCAAGACAGGAGAGAAAGGATTGGAAAGAGAGTCAGGCAGGAAAGGAGAGTGAGGCTTGGGACGAAACTAAGGTTAGACAAGAGAGTGAAGCTTGGGACGAGAGTCAGGCTGGACAGTAGAGAGATGCTTGGGACGAGAGTCAGGCTGGACCGGAGAGAGAGGCTTGGGTTGAAAATCAGGCATGACAGGAGAGAGAGAGACTTGGGACGAAAGTGAGGCTGGGCAGGAGAGAAAGACGCTTGGGACGAGATACAGGCTGGAGAGAAGAGAGAGGCTTGAGACGAGAATCATTTAGGAGAGGAGAGAGAGGCTTGGGACGAGAGTCAGATAGGACAGGAGAGAGAGGCTCTGGACGAGAGTCAGACTGGATAGGAGAGAGATGCTTAGGACGAGAGACAGGTAGGAGAGGAGAGGCTTTAGACGAGAATTAGGGATGACGGGAGATAGAGGCTTGGGACGAGAGTCAGGTAGGGGAGGAGAGAGAGCCTTGAGACGAGAATCAAGTAGGAGAGTAGAGAGAGGCTTGGGACGAGAGTCAGGTAGGAGAGGAGAGAGAGGCTTTGTACGAGAGTCAGACTGCATAGGAGAGAGAGGCTTAGGACGAGAGACAGGTAGGAGAGGAGAGGCTTTCGACGAGAGGTAGGGATGACGGGAAAGAGAGGCTTGGGACGAGAGTCAGGTAGGGGAGGAGAGAGAGGCTTGGGACGAGAGTCAGGCTGGACAGTAGAGAGAGGCTTGGGACGAGAGTCAGGGTAGACAGTAGAGAGAGGCTTGGAAAGAGAGTCAGGCACGACAGGCGAGAGAGGTTTGGGACGAGAGTTATGCCGGGCAGGAAAGAGAGGCTTCGGACGAGAGTCAGCAAGGACAGGAGAAAAAGGCTAGGGACGAAAGTGAGGCAGGACGGGAGAGAGTTGGGACGAATGTCAGGCACGATAGAGGAAACGGGCTTTGGACGAGGGTCAGGCAGAACAGAAGAGAGAGTCTTGTAACGAGAGTCAAGCAGGACATAAAGAGAAGCTTGGGACGAGAATCAGGCAAGACAGGTGAGAGAGGCTTGGGACGAGAGTGAGGCTGGAGAGGAAAGACAGCCTTGGGGCGAGAGCCAGGTAGAAGAGAAGAGAGTGGCTTGAGACGAGAGTGAGGCTTGAGAGGAGATAGAGAGAGGCTTGGGACGAGAGTCAGGATCAGCAGTAGGGAGAGGCTTGGGAGAGAATCAGGCATGACAGGAGAGAAAGGCTTGGGACGAAAGTCAGGTAAGAGAGGAGAGAGAGGCTTGGGGCGAGAGTCAGACTGGACAGGAGAGAAGTGGCTTGGGATGAGAGTCAGGATCAGTAGTACAGAGAGTCTTGGGAGGAGAACCAGGCATTACGGGAGAAAAAGTCTTGGGACGAGAGTCAGGTAAGAGAAGAGAGAGAGGCTTGGGGCGAGAGTCAGACTGGACAGGAGAGAGAGGCTTGGGATGAGAGTCAGGCTAAACAGTAGAGAGAAGCTTGGAAAGAGAGTCAGGCAGGAAAGGACAGAGAAGCTTGGGACGAAAGTAAGGTTAGACACGGGATTGCGGTTTGGGAAGAGAGTCATGCTGGACAGTATAAAAAGGCTTGGGACGAGAGTCAGGCTGGACCGGAGAGAGAGTCTTGGGACGAGAGTCAGGTAGGAGAGGAGAGAGAGGCTTGGGACGAGAGTCAGGCAGCATAGGAGAGAGAGACTTGGGTTGAGAATCAGGCAGGGCAGGAGAGAGAGGCTTGGGACGAAAGTCAGGCATGACAGGAGACAGAGGCTTGGGACGAAAGTGAGGTTGGACAAGAGAGAATGAGTCTTGGGACGAGATACAGGCTGGAGAGGAGAGAGAGGCTTGAGATGAGAATCAGGTAGGAGAGGAGAGAGAGGCTTCGGACGAGATTCAGGCTGGACAGAAAAGAAAGGCTTGGGACGAGAGTCAAGCAGAACAGTGGAGAGAGGTTTGGGACGAGAGTCAGTCAGAACTGGAGAGGGAGGATTAGGACGAGTCTAAGGCTAAACAGTAGAAGGAGGCTTGGGACGAGAGTCAGGCTGGGCAGCAGAGAGAGGCTTAGGACGAGTCAGGCTGGACCGGAGAGAGAGAGAGAGGCTTGGGACGAGAGTCAGGTAGAGAGTAGAGACGGTTTTGGGACACGAGTCATTCAAGACAGGAGAGAGAGGCTTCCGACGTGAGTCGGGCATAACAGGAGAAAGAGTCTTGGGACGAAATTGAGGCAGGACAGGAGAGAGAGGGTTGGTACGAGAGTCAGGGACGACAGAGGAAACGGGCTTAGGACGAGGGTCAGACAGAACAGAAGAGAGAGTTTTGGGACGAGAGTCAAGCAGGACAGGAGATAGAGTGTTAGTACGAGAGTCAGGCATGACATGTGCGAGAAGCTTGGGACGAGAGTCAGGCATGACAGGTGACAGAGGCTTTGGACGAGAGTGAGGCTGGAGAGTAAAGGCTGACTTGGGACGAGTGTCATGTAGGAGAGAAGAGAGGCTTGAGACGAGAGTGAGGCTGGACAGGAGAGAGAGAGGCTTGGGACGAGAGTCAGGATCAGCAGTAAGGAGAGGCTTGGGAGGAGAATCAGGCATGATAGGAGAGAAAGGCTTGGGACGAAAGTCAGGTAAGAGAGGAGAGAGAGGCTTGGGGCGAGAGTCAGACTGGACAGGAGAGAGAGGCTTGGGACGAGAGTCAGGCATGACAGAAGACAGAGGCTTGGGATGAGAGGAAGGTAGGAGAGGAGAAAGACGCTTGGAACGAGAATCAGGCTGGATATAATAGATAGAGTTGGGATGAAAGTCAGGCTAGACAAGAGAGGCTTGGAAAGAGAGTCAGGCAGGAAAGGAGAGGGAGGCTTGGGAAGAAAGTAAGTTTAGACAGGAGAGTGACGCTTTGAGACGAGAGTCAGGCTTGACAGTAGAGAGAGGTTTGGGACTAGAGTCAGGTAGGAGAAGAGTGAGGGTCTTGGGACGAGAGTCATTAGAGACAGAAGAGAGAGGCTTCGGACGAGAGTCAGGCAGGACAGGTGAAAGAGTCTTGGGACGAAATTGAGGCAGGACAGGAGAGAGAGGGTTGGGCCGAGAGTCAGGCAGGACAGGAGAGAGAGGCTTAGGACGAAATTCATGCATGACAGGAGAGAGGAGCTTGGGAGGAGAGTCAGGCATGACAGGATAGAGCGACTTGGGACGAGAGTGAGGATGGACAGGAGAGAGAGGCTTGGGACGAGAGTAAGGTAGGAGTGGAGAGAGAGGCTTGAGACGAGACTGATGCTCGACATGAGAGAGAGGGGTGGGACAAGAGTCAAGCAGTACAGGAGAGGGAGGATTGGGTAGGGAGTAAGACTGACCAGGAGAGAGAGGCTTGGGACTAGAGTCAGGCATGACAGAAGAAGGAGGCTTGTGATAAGACTCTGACTGAACCGGAGAGAGATGCTGTGGACGATATTCAGGAATGACAGAATAGAGAGGCTTGGGACGAATTTGAGGCTGGTCAGGAGAGAGAAGCTCGGGACGAGAGTCAGGCTGGACAGGAGAAAGAGGCTTGGGACGAGAGCCAGGTAGGAGAGGAGAGGGAGGCTTGGAACGAGAGTAAAGCTGGACAGGAGAGAGAGGCTTTCGACGAGAGACAGGCAGGAGAGGAGAGAGAGGCTTGGGACGAGAGTCAGACTGGATAGGAAAGAGAGGCTTAGGATGAGAGTCAGGTAGGAGAGGAGAGGCTTGGGAGTAAAGATACGGATGACAGGAGAGGGAGACTTGGGACAAAAGAGAGGCTGGGCATGAGAGAGAAGGTTGGGACGAGAGTCAGGTAGGAGAGGAAAGAGAGGCTTGGGACGAGAGTCCGGCTGGACAGGAGAGAGAGGCTTGGGACGAGAGTCATGGAAGATAGGAGAGAGAGGCTTGGGACGAGGGTCAGGCAGGACAGGAGAGAGAGGTTTGGGACGAAAGTTATGCCGGGCAGGAGAGAGAGTCTTCGGATGAGAGTCAGGCAGGACAAGAGAATGAGTCTTGGGACGAAAGTGAGGAAGGACAGGAGAGAGAGGGTTTTGACAAGAGTCAGGCATGATAGAGGAAACGGGCTTAGGCCGAGGTTCAGGCAGAACAGGAGGGAGAGTCTTGGGACGAGAGTCAAGCAGGACAGGAGAGAGTGGGTTAGTACGAGAATGAGGCATGACATGAGAGAGAAGATTGGGACGAGAGTCAGGCATGTCAGGTGAGAGAGGCTTGGGACGAAAGTGAGGCTGGAGAGGAAAGACAGGCTTGGGACGAGAGTCAAGTAGGAGAGAAGAGAGAGGCTTGAGACGAGAGTGAGGTTGGACAGGAGAGAGAGGCTTGGTACGAGAGTCAGGTTCAGCAGTACAGAGAGGCTTGGGAGCAGAATCAGGCATGATAGGAGAGAAAGGCTTGGGACGAGAGTCAGGTAAGAGAGGAGAGAGAGGCTTGGGACGAGAGTTAGACTGGAGAGGCGAGAGAGGCTTGGGACAAGAGTCAGGCTAGACAGGAGAGAGGGGCTTGGAAAGAGAGTCAAGCAGGAAAGGAGAGGGAGGCATGGGACGAAAGTAAGGTTAGAGAGGAGAGTGAGGGTTTAGAGGAGAGTCAGGCTGGACAGTAGAGAGAGGCTTGGAACGAGAGTCAGGCTGGTCCAGAGAGAGTGGCTTGATATCAGAGTCAGGTAGGTGAGGAGTTAGAGGCTTGGGACGAGAGTCAGGCAGCATAGGAGAGAGAGGCTTGGGTTGAGAATCAGGCAGGACAGGAGAGAGAGGCTTGGGACGAGAGTCAGGCATGACAGGAGACAGTGGCTTGTGACGAAAGTGAGGCTGGACAGGAGAGAGAGAGGATTGAGACGAGATACAGGCTGGAGAGGAGAGAGAGGCTTGAGACGAGAATGAGGTAGGAGAGGAGAGAGAGGCTTGGGACGAGACTCAGGCTGGACAGAAGAGAGAGGCTTGGGACGAGAGTCAAGCAGGACAGGAGAGAGAGGTTTGCGACGAGAGTCAGTCAGAACAGGAGAGGAAGGATTAGGACGAGTGTAATGCTAAACAAGAGAGAGAGGCTTGGGTCGAGAGTCGGGCTGGGCAGTAGAGAGAGGCTTAGGACGAGAGTCAGTCTGGGCAGAAGAGGGAGGCTTGGGACGAGAGTCAGGTAGGAGAGGAGAGATACGCTTGTGACGAGAGTCAGGCTGGATAGGAGAGAGAGAGTTTGGGTGAGAGTCAATCTAGACAGGAGAGAGAGGGTTGGGACGAGAGTCAAGCTTGACAGAAGAATGAGGCTTGTGATGAGAGTCTGGCTGAAGAGGAGAGAGATGCTTGGGACGATATTCAGGAATGACAGGAGAGAGAGCCTTGGGACAAGTGTGAGGCTGGACAGGAGAGAGAGTCTTGGGACCAGAGTTAGGCTGGACAGGAGAAAGAGGCTTGGGACGAGAGGCAGGTAGGAGAGGAGAGAGAGACCTGGTACGAGAGTCGAGCTGGACAGGAGAGAGAGGCTTCGGACAAGAGACAGGCAGGAGAGGAGAAGCTTAATATGAGAGTTAGGGATGACAGGAGAGAGAGGCGTGGGACGAGAGTCAGGTTGGGGAGAGAGAGAGGCTTGGGACGAGAGTCAGGTTGGGGAGAGAGAGAGGCTTGGGACGAGAGTCAGGCTGGACAGGAGAGAGAGGCTTGGAACATGAGTCAGGCTAGACAGGAGTTAGAGGCTTGGAAAGAGAGTCAAGCAGGAAAGGAGAGAGAGGCTTGGGACGAGAGTCAGGCAGGACAGGAGAGAGAGGTTTGGGACGAGAGTCAGGAAGGACATGAGAGAGAGGTTTGGGACAAGAGTTATGCCGGGCAGGAGAGAGAGGCTTCGGACGAGAGTTAGGGATGACAGGAGAGAGAGGCTTGGAAAGAGATCAGGCAGGAAAGGAGAGAGAGGCTTGGGACGAAACTAAGGTTAGACAGCAGAGTGAGGCTTGGGACGAGAGTCAGGCGGGACAGGAGAGAGAGGTTTGGGACGATAATCAGGCAGGACAGGAGAGAGAGGTTTGGGACGAGAGTTATGCCGGGCAGGAGAGAGAGGCCTCGGACTAGAGTCAGGCAGGACAGGAGAAAGAGCCTTGGGACGAAACTGAGGTAGGACAGGAGAGAGAGGGCTGGGACGAGAGTCAGGCACGATAGAAGAAACGGGCTTAGGACGAGGGTCAGACAGAACAGAAGAGAGAGTCT
This sequence comes from Panulirus ornatus, assembly GCF_036320965.1. Lineage (NCBI taxonomy): Eukaryota > Metazoa > Arthropoda > Malacostraca > Decapoda > Palinuridae > Panulirus > Panulirus ornatus. The sequence goes on from NC_092236.1 coordinate 32,010,641, forward strand.
TGGGACGAGAGTCAAGCAGGACAGGAGAGAGAGGGTTAGTACAAGAGTCAGGCATGACATGAGAGAGAATCTTGGGACGACAGTCAGGCATGACAGGTGAGAGAGGTTTATGACGGTAGTGAAGCTGGAGAGAAGAGACAGACTTGGGACGAGAGTCAGGTAGGAGAAAAGAGAGAGGCTTGAGACGAGAATGAGGCTGGACAAAAGAGAGAGGCTTGGGACGAGAGTCAGGATCAGCAGTACAGAGAGGCTTGGGAGGAGAATCAGGCAAGACAGGAGAGAAAGGCTTGAGATGAGAGTCAGGTAAGAGAAGAGAGAGAGGCTTCCGGCGAGAGTCAGACTGGACAGGAGAGAGAGGCTTGGGACGAAAGTCAGTCTAGACAGTAGGGAGAGGCTTGGAAAGAGAGTCAGGCTGGACAGTAGAGAGAGGCTTGGGACGAGAGTCAGGCTAGACAGGAGATGAGGCTTGGAAAGAGAGTCAGGCAGGAAAGGAGAGAGAGGCTTGGGACGAAACTAAGGTTAGACAGGAGATTGAGGCTTGGGACGAGAGTCAGGCAGGACAGGAGAGAGAGGTTGGGGGGAGAGTCAGGAAGGACAGGAGAGAGAGTCTTGGGGAGAGAGTTATGCCGGGCAGGTGAGAGAGGCTTCGGACGAGAGTTAGGGATGACAGTACAGAGAGGCTTCGGACGAGAGTCAGGTAGGGGAGGAGCGAAAGGCTTGGGAAGAGAGTCAGGCTGGACAGGAGAGAGAGGCTTTGGACGAGAGTCAGGCTAGACAGGAGAGAGAGGCTTGGAAAGAGATTCAGGCAGCAAATGAGAGAGAGGCTTGGGACGAAACTAACATTAGACAGAAGAGTGAGGCTTGGGACGAGAGTTAGGCAGGACAGGAGAGAGAGGTTTGGGGCGAAAGTCAGGCAGGACAGGAGAGAGAGGTTTGGGACGAGAGTCATTCAAGACAGGTGAGAGTGTGGTCTGACGAGAGTCAGGCAGGACAGGAGAAAGAGTCTTGGGACGAAAGTGATACAGGACAGGAGAGAGAGGGTTGGGACGAGAGTCAGGCACGATAGAGGAAACGGGCTTAGGACGAGGGTCAGAGAGTTTTGGGACGAGAGTCAAGCAGGACTGGAGAGAGAGGGTTAGTACGAGAGTCAGGCATGACATGTGAGAGAAGCTTGGGACGAGAGTCAGGCATGACAGGTGAGAGAGGCTTGGGACGAGAGTGAGGCTGGAGAGGAAAGAAAGACTTGGGACGAGAGTCAGGTAGGAGAGAAGAGAGAGGCTTGAGACGAGAGTGAGGCTGGATATTAGAGAGAGGCTTGGTACGAGAGTCAGGCTCAGCAGTACAGAGAGGCTTGGGAGGAGAATCAGGCATGAAAGGAAAGAAAGGTTTTGGACGAGAGTCAGGTAAGAGAGGAGAGAGAGGCTTGGGGCGAGAGTCAGACTGGAAAAGAGAGAGAGGCTTGGGACGAGAGTCAGGCTAGACAGGAGAGAGAGGCTTGGAAAGAGAGTCAGGTAGGAAAGGAGGGGGAGGCTTGGGACGAAACTAAGACAAGAGAGTGAGGCTTGGGACGAGAGTCAGGCTGGACAGTAGAGAGAGGCTTGGGACGAGAGTCGGGCTGGATCGGAGAGAGAGGCTTGGGACGAGAGTCAGGTAGGAGGGGAGAGAGAGGCTTGAGACGAGAGTCAGGCAGCATAGGAGAGAGAGGCTTGGTTTGAGAATCAGGCAGGACAGGAGAGAGAGGCTTGGGACGAGAGTCACGCATGACAGGAGAGAGAGACTTGGGACGAAAGTGAGGCTGGACAGGAGAGAAAGAAGCTTGAGACGAGATACCGGCTGGAGAGGAGAGAGAAACTTGAGACGAGAATCAGGTAGTAGAGGAGAGAGAGGCTTGGGACGAGATTCAGGCTGGACAGAAGAGAGACGCTTGTGACGGGAGTCAAGCAGGACAGGGGAGAGAGCTTTGAGACGATAGTCAGTCAGAACAGGAGAGGGAGGATTAGTACGAGTGTAAGGCTAAACAGTAGAGAGAGGCTTGGGACGAGAGTCAGGCTGGGCAGGAGCGAGAGGCTTAGAACGAGAGTCAGGCTGGACAGAAGAAAGAGGCTTGGGATGAGAGTCAGGTAGGAGAGGAGAGGGAGGCTTGGGACGAGAGTCTAGCTGGAAAGGAGAGAGAAGCTTGGGACGAGAGACAGGCAGGAGAGGAGACAGGGGCTTGTGACGAGAATCAGGAAAGACATGAGAGGGAAGATTGGGACGAGAGCAAGGCTGAACAGGAGAGAGAGGCTTGGGACGAGAGTCAGGTAGGACAGGAGAGAGAGGCTTAGGACGAGAGTCAGACTGGATAGGAAAGAGACGCTTAGGACGAGAGTCAGGTAGGAGAGGAGAGGCTTGGGAGGAGAGATACATATGACAGGAGAGAGAGGCTTAGGAGAAGATTCATGCCGGATAGGAGAGAGAAGCTTGGGACGAGTCAGTTAGGAAAGGAGAGAGAGGCTTGGGACGAGAGTCATGCTGGACAGGAGAGAGCAGCTTGGGACGAGAGTCATAGAGGATAGGAGAGAGATGCTTGGGTCGAGGGTCAGGCAGGACATGAGAGAGAGGTTTTAACGAAAGTCAGGCTGGACAGGAGAGAGAGGTTTGGGGTGAGAGTTATGCCGGGCAGGAGAGAGAGAGTCTTCGGATGAGAGTCAGGCAGGACAGAAGAAAGAGTCTTGGGATGAAAGTGAGGAAGGACAGGAGAGAGAGGGTTTTGACGAGAGTCAGGCACGATAGAGGAAACGGGCTTAGGACGAGGGTCAGGCAGAACAGGAGAGAGAGTCTTGGGACGAGAGTCAAGCAGGACAGGAGAGAGAGGGTTAGTACGAGAGTCAGGCATGACATGAGAGAGGAGCTTGGGACGAGAGTCAGGCATGACAGGAGAGAGGGGCTTGGGATGAAAGTGATGATGGAGAGGAAAGACAGACTTGGGACGAGCGTGAGGGTGGAGAGGAAAGACAGGCTTGGGACGAGAGTCAGGTAGGAGAGAAGAGAGAGGCTTACGACGAGAGTGAGGCTGGACAGGAGAGAGAGGCTTGAGACGAGAGTCAGTCTAGACAGGAGGGAGAGGCTTGGAAAGAGAGTCAGGCAGTAATGGAGAGAGAGGCTTGGGACGAAACTAAGATTAGACAGGAGAGTGAGCCTTGGGACGAAAATCATGCAGGACAGGAGTGAGAGGTTTGGGACGAAAGTCAGGTAGGACAGGAGAGAGAGGTTTGGGACGAGAGTCATTCAAGACAGGAGATAGAGTCCTCCGACGAGAGTCAGGCAGGGCATCAGAAAGAGTCTTGGCACGAAAATGAGGCAGGAGAGGAGAGAGAGGGTTGGGACGAGAGTCAGGCACGATAGAGGTAACGGGCTTAGGACGAGGGTCAGACAGAACAGAAGAGAAAGTTTTGGGACGAGAGTCAGACAGAACAGGAGAGGGAGGATTAGGACGAGTGTAAGGCTAAACAGTAGAGAGAGGCTTGGGACGAGAGTCAGGCTGGGCTGGAGAGAGAGGCTTAGAACTAGAGTAAGGCTGTACAGAAGAGAGGGGCTTGGGATGAGAGTCAGGTAGGAGAGGAGAAAGACGCTTGGGACGAGAATCAGGCTGGATAGAAGAGAGAGAGTTGGTATGAGACTCAGGCTAGACAAGAGAGGCTTGGAAAGAGAGTCAGGCAGGAAAGGAGAAGGAGGCTTGGGACGAAAGTAAGGTTAGACTGGAGAGTGACGCTTTGAGACGAGAGTCAGGCTTGACAGGAGAGAGAGGCTTGGGACGAGAGTCAGGCTGGGCAGGAGAGAGAGGCTTAGAACGAGAGTCAGGCTGGACAGAAGAAAGAGGCTTGGGATGAGAGTCAGGTAGTAGAGGAGAAAGACACTTGGGACGAGAATCAATCTGGATAGAAGAGAGAGAGTTGGGATGAGACTCAGGCTAGACAAGAGAGACTTGGAAAGAGAGTCAGGCAGGAAAGGAGAAGGAGGCTTGGGACGAAAGTAAGGTTAGACAGGAAAGTGACGCTTTGAGACGAGAGTCATGCTTGACAGGAGAGAGAGGCTTGGGACGAGAGCCAGGCTGGACGGGATAGAGAGGATTGGGACGAGAATCAGGCAGGACAGGAGAGAGAGTCTTGGGACGAAAGCTAGGCAGGACAGGAGAGAGAGGGCTGGGCCGAGAGTCAGGAACGACAGAAGAGACTCGTTTAGGACGTGGGTCAGGAAGGACAGGAGAGAGAGTCTTGGGACGAGAGTCAAGCAGGACAGGAGAGAGAGGCTTAGGACGAAATTCATGCATAACAGGAGACATGACTGAGGCTCGACATGAGAGAGAGGGTTGCGACGAGAGTCAAGCAGAACAAGAGAGGGAGGATTGGGTCGGGAGTAAGGCTGACCAGGAGAGAGAGGTTTGGGACGAGAGTCAGGCTGGACAGAAGAAGGAGGCTTGTGATGAGAGTCTGGCAGAACATGAGAGAGATGCTTGGGACGAGATTCAGGAATGAATGAGAGAGAGGCTTGGGACGAGTTTGAGGCTGGACAGGAGAGAGAAGCTTGGGAGGAGAGTCAGGCTGGACAGGAGAAAGAGGCTTGGGACGAGAGCCAGGTAGGAGAGGAGAGGGAGGCTTGGGACGAGAGTCTAGCTGGAAAGGAGAGAGAAGCTTGGGACGAGAGACAGGCAGGAGAGGAGACAGGGGCTTGGGACGAGAATCAGGAAAGACAGGAGAGGGAAGATTGGGACGAGAGTAAGGCTGAACAGGAGAGAGAGGCTTGGGACGAGAGTCAGGTAGGACAGGAGAGAGAGGCTTAGGACGAGAGTCAGACTGGATAGGAAAGAGACGCTTAGGACGAGAGTAAGGTAGGAGAGGAGAGGCTTGGGAGGAGAGATACATATGATAGGAGAGAGAGGCTTAGGAGAAGATTCAGGCCAGATAGGACAGAAAAGCTTGGGACGAGTCAGTTAGAAGAGGAAAGAGAGGCTTGGGACCAGAGTCAGGCTGGACAGGAGAGAGCGGCTTGGGGCGAGAGTCATGGAGGATAGGAGAGAGAGGCTTGGGTCGAGGGTCAGGCAGGACAATAGAGAGAGGTTTTAACGAAAGTCAGGCAGGACAGGAGAGAGAGGTTTGGGACGAGAGTTATGCCGGGCAGGAGAGAGAGTCTTCAGATGAGAGTCAGGCAGGACAGGAGAAAGAGTCTTGGGATGAAAGTGAGGAAGGACAGGAGATAGAGGTTTTTGACGAGCGTCAGGCACGATAGAGGAAACGGGCTTAGGACGGGGGTCAGGCAGAACAGGAGAGAGAGTCTTGGGACGTGAGTCAAGCAGGACAGGAGAGAGAGGGTTAGTACGAGAGTCAGGCATGACATGAGAGTGAAGCTTGGGACGAGAGTCAGGCATGACAGGAGAGAGGGGCTTGGGACGAAAGTGATGATGGAGAGGAAAGACAGGCTTGGGACGAGAGTGAGGCTGGAGAGGAAAGACAGACTTGGGACGAGAGTTAGGTAGGAGAGAAGAGACAGGCTTACGACGAGAGTGAGGCTGGACAGTATAGAGAGGCTTGGGACGAGAGTCAGGCAGGACAGGAGAGAGAGGCTTAGGAGGAGAATCAGGACGAGAGTCAGGTAAGAGAGGAGAGAGAGGCTTGGGGCGATAGTCAGACTGAAAAGGAGAGAGAGGATTGGGACGAGAGTCAGGCTAGACAGGAGAGAGAGGCTTGGAAAGAGAGTCAGGCAGGAAAGGAGGGGGAGGCTTGGGACGAAACTAAGACAAGAGAGTGAGGCTTGGGACGACAGTCAGGCTGGACAGTAGAGAGAGGCTTGGGACGAGAGTCAGGCTGGACCGGAGACAGAGAGGCTTGGGACGAGAGTCAGGTAGGAGAGGAGAGAGAGGCTTGAGACGAGAGTCAGGCAGCATAGGAGAGAGAGTCTTGGGTTGAGAATCAGGCAGGACAGGAGATAGAAGCTTGGGACGAGAGTCACGCATGACAGGAGAGAGAGGCTTGGACGTAAGTGAGGCTGGACAGGAGAGAAAGAGGCTTGGGACGAGATACTGGCTGGAGAGGGGATAGAGGATTGAGACGAGAATCAGGTAGGAGAGGAGAGAGAAGCTTGGGACGATATTCAGGCTGGACAGAAGAGAGAGGCTTGGGACAAGAGTCAAGCAGGACAGGGGAGAGACGTTTGGGACGAGAGTCAAGCAGGACAGGAGAGAGAGGCTTAGGACGAGAGTCAGGTAGGAGAGAAGAGAGAGGCTTGAGACGAGACTGAGGCTCGACTTGAGAGAGAGGGTTGCGACGAGAGTCATGCAGAACAGGAGGGGGAGGATTGGGTCGGGAGTAAGGCTGACCAAGAGAGAGAGGCTTGGGACGAGAGTAAGGCTGGACAGAAGAAGGAGGCTTGTGATGAGAGTCTGGCTGAACATGAGAGAGATGCTTGGGACGAGATTCAGGAATGACAGGAGAGAGAGGCTTGGGTCGAGTTTGAGGCTGGACAGGAGAGAGAAGCTTGGGATGAGAGTCAGGCTGGACAGGAGAAAGAGGCTTGGGACGAGAGCCAGGTAGGAGAGGAGAGGGAGGCTTGGGACGAGAGTCTAGCTGGACAGGAGAGAGAGGCTTGGGATGAGAGACAGGCATGAGAGGAGACAGGGGCTTGGGACGAGAATTAGGAAAGACAGGAGAAGGAAGATTGGGACTAGAGTAAGGCTGAACAGGAGAGAGAGGCTTGGGACGAGAGTCAGGTAGGACAGGAGAGAGAGGCTTAGGACGAGAGTCAGACTGGATAGGAAGGAGACGCTTAGGACGAGAGTCAGGTAGGAGAGGAGAGGCTTGGGAGGAGAGATACGGATGACCGGAGAGAGAGGCTTAGGGGAAGATTCAGGCCAGATAGGAGAGAGAAGCTTGGGACGAGAGTCAGTTAGGAGAGGAGAGAGAGGCTTGGGACGAGAGTCAGGCTGGACAGGAGAGAGAGGCTTATGGCGAGACTCATGGAGGATAGGAGAGAGAGGCTTGGGACGAGGGTCAGGCAGGACAGGAGAGAGAGGGTTGGTACGAGAGTCATGCATGTCATGAGAGAGAAGCTTGGGACAGAAGCCAGGCATGACAGGAGAGAGAGGCTTGAGAAGAAAGTGAGGATGGAGAGGAAAGACAGGCTTTGGACGCGAGTGAGGCTGGAGAGGAAAGACAGGCTTGGGACGAGAGTGAGGTAGGAGACAAGAGAGAGGCTTGAGACGAGAGTGAGGCTGGAGAGTAGAGAGAGGCTTGGGACGAGAGTCAGGCTCAACAGTACGGAGAGGCTTGAGAGGAGAATCAGGCATGACAGGAGAGAAAGGCTTGGGACGAGAGTCAGGTAAGAGACGAGAGAGAGGCTTGGGACGAGAGTGAGACTGGAGAGGAGAGAGGCTTGTGACAAGAGTCAGGCTAGACAGGAGAGAGAGACTTCGAAAGAGAGGCAGGCAGGAAAGGAGAGTGTGTCTTGGGACTTAAGTAAGGTTAGACAGGAGAGTGAGGCTTGGAACGAGAGTCAGGCTGGACAGTAGAGAGAGGCTTGGGACGAGAGTCAGGCTGGACCGGAAAGAGAGGCTTGGTACGAGAGTCAGGTAGGAGAGGAGAGAGAGGCTTGGGAAGAGAGTCAGGCAGCATAGGAGAGAGAGGCTTGGGTTGAGAATCAGGCGGGACAGGAGAGAGAGGCTTGGGACGAGAGTCAGGCATGACAGGAGACAGAGGCTTTGGACGAAAGTGAGGCTGGACAGGAGAGAAAGAGGCTGGTGACGAGATACAGGCTGGAGAGGAGAGAGAGGCTTGAGACGAGAATCAGGTAGGAAAGGAGAGTGAGGCTTGGGACGAGAGTCAGGTAGGACAGGAGAGAGAGGTTTGTGACGAAAGTCAGGCAGGACAGGAGATAGAGGCTTCCGACGAGAGTCAGGCAGGACATGAGAAAGAGTCTTGGGACGAAAGTGAGGCAGGACAGGAGAGAGAGGGTTGGGACGAGAGTAAGACACGATAGAGGAATCGGGTTTAGGACGAGGGTCAGACAGAAGAGAAGAAAGAGTTTTGGGACGAGAGTCAAGCTGGACAGGAGAGACAGGGTTAGTACGAGAGTCAGGCATGACATGTGAGAGAAGCTTGGGACGAGAGTCAGGCATGACAGGTGAGAGAGTCTTGGGACGAGAGTGAGGCTGGAGACGAAAGACAGACTTGGGACGAAAGTCAGGTAGGAGAGAAGAGACAGGCTTGAGAAGAGATTGAGGCTGGACAGTAGAGAGAGGCTTGTGACGAGAGGCAGGCTCAGCAGTACAGAGAGGCTGGGAGGATAATCAGGCAAGACAGGAAAGAAAGGTTTAGGACGAGAGTCAGGTAAGGAAGAGAGAGAGGATTGGGGCGAGAGTCAGGCTAGACAGGAGATAGAGGTTTGGAAAGAGAGTCAGGCAGGAAAGGGGGGGGGGGCATGGGACGAAACTAAGACAAGAGAGTGAGGCTTGGGACGACAGTCAGGCTGGACAGTAGAGAGAGGCTTTGGACGAGAGTTAGGCTGGACCGCAGAGACACGCTTGGGACGAGAGTCAGGTAGGAGAGGAGAGAGAGGCTTGAGACGAGAGTCAGGCAGCATAGGAGAGAGAGGCTTGGGTTGAGAATCCGGCAGGACAGGAGAGAGAGGCTTGGGACGAGAGTCACGCATGACAGGAGAGAGAGGCTTGGACGAAAGTGAGGCTGGACAGGAGAGAAAGAGGCTTGGGACGAGATACTGGCTGGAGAGGGGATAGAGGCTTGAGACGAGAATCAGGTAGGAGAGGAGAGAGAAGCTTAGGACGATATTCAGGCTGGACAGAAGAGAGAGGCTTGGGACAAGAGTCAAGCAGGACAGGGGAGAGAGGTTTGGGACGAGAGTCAAGCAGGACAGGAGAGAGAGGCTTAGGACGAGAGTCAGGTAGGAGAGAAGAGAGAGGCTTGAGACGAGACTGAGGCTCGACATTAGAGAGAGGGTTGCGACGAGAGTCAAGTAGAACAGGAGGGGGAGGATTGGGTCGGGAGTAAGGCTGACCAAGAGAGAGAGGCTTGGGACGAGAGTCAGGCTGGACAGAAGAAGGAGGCTTGTGATGAGAGTCTGGCTGAACATGAGAGAGATGCTTGGGATGAGATTCAGGAATGACAGGAGAGAGAGGCTTGGGACGAGTTTGAGGCTGGACAGGAGAGAGAAGCTTGGGACGAGAGTCAGGCTGGACAGGAGAAAGAAGCTTGGGACAACAGCCAGGTAGGAGAGGAGAGGGAGGCTTGGGACGAGAGTCTAGCTGGACAGGAGAGAGAGGCTTGGGATGAGAGACAGGCATGAGAGGAGACAGGGGCTTGGGACGAGAATCAGGAAAGACAGGAGAAGGAAGATTGGGACTAGAGTAAGGCTGAACAGGAGAGAGAGGCTTGGGACGAGAGTCAGGTAGGACAGGAGAGAGAGGCTTAGGACGAGAGTCAGACTGGATAGGAAGGAGACGCTTAGGACGAGAGTCATGTAGGAGAGGAGAGGCTTGGGAGGAGAGATACGGATGACCGGAGAGAGAGGCTTAGGAGAAGATTCAGGCCAGATAGGAGAGAGAAGCTTGGGACGAGAGTCAGTTAGGAGAGGAGAGAGAAGTTTGGGACGAGAGTCAGGCTGGACAGGAGAGAGAGGCTTATTGTGAGACTCATGGAGGATAGGAGAGAGAGGCTTGGGACGAGGGTCAGGCAGGACAGGAGAGAGAGGGTTGGTACGAGAGTCATGCATGACATGAGAGAGAAGCTTGGGACAGAAGCCAGGCATGACAGGAGAGAGAGGCTTGAGACGAAAGTGAGGATGGAGAGGAAAGACAGGCTTGGGACGCGAGTGAGGCTGGAGAGGAAAGACAGGCTTGGGACGAGAGTCAGGTAGGAGACAAGAGAGAGGCTTGGGACGAGAGTCAGACTGGAGAGGAGAGAGGCTTGTGACAAGAGTCAGGCTAGACAGGCGAGAGAGGCTTCGAAAGAGAGGCAGGCAGGAAAGGAGAGTGTGGCTTGGGACTAAAGTAAGGTTAGAAAGGAGAGTGAGGCTTGGAATGAGAGTCCGGCTGGACAGTAGAGAGAGGCTTGGGACGAGAGTCAGGCTGGACCGGAAAGAGAGGCTTGGTACGAGAGTCAGGTAGGAGAGGAGAGAGAGGCTTGGGAAGACAGTCATACAGCATAGGAGATAGAGGCTTGGGTTGAGAATCAGGCGGGACAGGAGAGAGAGGCTTGGGACTAGAGTCAGGCATGACAGGAGACAGAGGCTTTGGACGAAAGTGAGGCTGGACAGGAGAGAAAGAGGCTGGTGACGAGATACAGGCTGGAAAGGAGAGAGATGATTGAGACGAGAATCAGGTAGGAGAGGAGAGTGAGGCTTGGGACGAGAGTCAGGCATGACAGGAGAGAGAGGTTTGTGACGAAAGTCAGGCAGGACAGGAGATAGAGGCTTCCGACGAGTGTTAGGTAGGACATGCGAAAGAGTCTTGGGACGAAAGTGAGGCAGGACAGGAGAGAGAGGGTTGGGACGAGAGTAAGGCACGATAGAGGAATCGGGTTTAGGACGAGGGTCAGACAGAAGAGAAGAAAGAGTTTTGGGACGAGAGTCAAGCAGAACAGGAGAGACAGGGTTAGTACGAGAGTCAGGCATGACATGTGAGAGAAGCTTGGGACCTGAGTCAGGCATGACATGTGAGAGAGGCTTGGGACGAGAGTGAGGCTGGAGACGAAAGACAGACTTGGGACGAAAGTCAGGTAGGAGAGAAGAAAGAGGCTTGAGAAGAGATTGAGGCTGGACAGTAGAGAGAGGCTTGGGACGAGAGGCAGGCTCAGCAGTACAGAGAGGCTTGGGAGGATAATCAGGCTAGACAGGAAAGAAAGGTTTAGGACGAGAGTCAGGTAAGGAGGAGAGAGAGGCTTGGGGCGAGAGTCAGGCTAGACAGAAGATAGAGGTTTGGAAAGAGAGTCAGACAGGAGAGGAGGGGGGGGGGGGGGGGGCTTGGGACGAAACTAAGACAAGAGAGTGAGGCTTGGGACGACAGTGAGGCTGGACAGTAGAGAGAGGCTTTGGACGAGAGTTAGGCTGGATCGCAGAAACACGCTTGGGACGAGAGTCAGGTAGGAGAGGAGAGAGAGGCTTGAGACGAGAGTCAGGCAGCATAGGAGAGAGAGGCTTGGGTTGAGAATCAGGCAGGATAGGAGAGAGAGGCTTAGGACGAGAGTCACGCATGACAGGAGAGAGAGGATTGGGCGAAAGTGAGGCTGGACAGGAGAGAAAGAGGCTTGGGACGAGATACTGGCTCGAGAGGGGATAGAGGCTTGAGACGAGAATCAGGTAGGAGAGGAGAGAGAAGCTTGGGACGATATTCAGGCTGGACAGAAGAGAGAGGCTTGTGACAAGAGTCAAGCAGGACAGGGGAGAGATGTTTGGGACGAGAGTCAAGGAGGACAGGAGAGAGAGGCTTAGGACGAGAGTCAGGTAGGAGAGAAGAGAGAGGCTTGAGACGAGACTGAGGCTCGACATTAGAGAGAGGGTTGCGACGAGAGTCAAGCAGAACAGGAGGGTGAGGATTGGGTCGGGAGTAAGGCTGACCAAGAGAGAGATTCTTGGGACGAGAGTCAGGCTGGACAGAAGAAGGAGGCTTGTGATGAGAGTCTGGCTGAACATGAGAGAGATGCTTGGGACGAGATTCAGGAATGACAGGAGAGAGAGGCTTGGGACGAGTTTGAGGCTGGACAGGAGAGAGAAGTTTGGGACGAGAGTCAGGCATGACAGGACACGGAGGCTTTGGACGAAAGTGAGGCTGGACAGGAGAGAAGGAGGCTGGTGACGAGATACAGGCTGGAGAGGAGAGAGAGGGTTGAGTCGAGAATCAGGTAGGAAAGGAGAGTGAGGCTTGGGACGAGAGTCAGGTAGGACAGGAGAGAGAGGTTTGTGACGAAAGTCAGGCAGGACAGGAGATAGAGGCTTCCGACGAGAGTCAGGCAGGACATGAGAAAGAGTCTTGGGACGAAAGTGAGGCAGGACAGGAGAGAGAGGGTTGGGACGAGAGTAAGGCACGATAGAGAAATAGGGTTTAGGACGAGGGTCAGACAGAAGAGAAGAAAGAGTTTTGGGACGAGAGTCAAGCAGGACAGGAGAGACAGGGTTAGTACGAGAGTCAGGCATGACATGTGAGAGAAGCTTGGGACGAGAGTCAGGCATGACAGGTGAGAGAGGCTTGAGACGAGAGTGAGGCTGGAGACGAAAGACAGACTTGGGACGAAAGTCAGGTAGGAGAGAAGAAAGAGGCTTGAGAAGAGATTGAGGCTGGACAGTAGAGAGAGGCTTGGGACGAGAGGCAGGCTCAGCAGTACAGAGAGGCTTGGGAGGATAATCAGGCTAGACAGGAAAGAAAGGTTTAGGACGAGAGTCAGGTAAGGAGGAGAGAGAGGCTTGGGGCGAGAGTCAGGCTAGACAGAAGATAGAGGTTTGGAAAGAGAGTCAGACAGGAGAGGAGGGGGGGGGGGGGGCTTGGGACGAAACTAAGACAGGAGAGTGAGGCTTGGGACGACAGTCAGGCTGGACAGTAGAGAGAGGCTTTGGACGAGAGTTAGGCTGGATCGCAGAAACACGCTTGGACGAGAGTCAGGTAGGAGAGGAGAGAGAGGCTTGAGACGAGAGTCAGGCAGCATAGGAGAGAGAGGCTTGGGTTGAGAATCAGGCAGGATAGGAGAGAGAGGCTTAGGACGAGAGTCACGCATGACAGGAGAGAGAGGATTGGGCGAAAGTGAGGCTGGACAGGAGAGAAAGAGGCTTGGGACGAGATACTGGCTCGAGAGGGGATAGAGGCTTGAGACGAGAATCAGGTAGGAGAGGAGAGAGAAGCTTGGGACGATATTCAGGCTGGACAGAAGAGAGAGGCTTGTGACAAGAGTCAAGCAGGACAGGGGAGAGAGGTTTGGGACGAGAGTCAAGGAGGACAGGAGAGAGAGGCTTAGGACGAGAGTCAGGTAGGAGAGAAGAGAGAGGCTTGAGACGAGACTGAGGCTCGACATTAGAGAGAGGGTTGCGACGAGAGTCAAGCAGAACAGGAGGGTGAGGATTGGGTCGGGAGTAAGGCTGACCAAGAAAGAGATTCTTGGGACGAGAGTCAGGCTGGACAGAAGAAGGAGGCTTGTGATGAGAGTCTGGCTGAACATGAGAGAGATGCTTGGGACGAGATTCAGGAATGACAGGAGAGAGAGGCTTGGGACGAGTTTGAGGCTGGACAGGAGAGAGAAGTTTGGGACGAGAGTCAGGCATGACAGGACACGGAGGCTTTGGACGAAAGTGAGGCTGGACAGGAGAGAAAGAGGCTGGTGACGAGATACAGGCTGGAGAGGAGAGAGAGGGTTGAGTCGAGAATCAGGTAGGAAAGGAGAGTGAGGCTTGGGACGAGAGTCAGGTAGGACAGGAGAGAGAGGTTTGTGACGAAAGTCAGGCAGGACAGGAGATAGAGGCTTCCGACGAGAGTCAGGCAGGACATGAGAAAGAGTCTTGGGACGAAAGTGAGGCAGGACAGGAGAGAGAGGGTTGGGACGAGAGTAAGGCACGATAGAGAAATAGGGTTTAGGACGAGGGTCAGACAGAAGAGAAGAAAGAGTTTTGGGACGAGAGTCAAGCAGGACAGGAGAGACAGGGTTAGTACGAGAGTCAGGCATGACATGTGAGAGAAGCTTGGGACGAGAGTCAGGCATGACAGGTGAGAGAGGCTTGAGACAAGAGTGAGGCTGGAGACGAAAGACAGACTTGGGACGAAAGTCAGGTAGGAGAGAAGAGACAGGCTTGAGAAGAGATTGAGGCTGGACAGTAGATAGAGGCTTGGGACGAGAGGCAGGCTCAGCAGTACAGAGAGGCTTGGGAGGATAATCAGGCAAGACAGGAAAGAAAGGTTTAGGACGAGAGTCAGGTAAGGAGGAGAGAGAGGCTTGGGGCGAGAGTCAGGCTAGACAGGAGATAGAAGTTTGGAAAGAGAGTCAGGCAGGAAAGGGGGGGGGGCTTGGGACGAAACTAAGACAGGAGAGTGAGGCTTGGGACGACAGTCAGGCTGGACAGTAGAAGAGGCTTTGGACGAGAGTAGGCGGACGCAGAGACACGCTTAAACGAGAGTCAGGTAGAGGAGAGGGAGAGAGATCTGGAGAACGAGGGGTCAAAAGGCAGACAGTGAGAAGGTTGGACGAGAGTGGACGGGAGAGACTTGGGACGAAAGTAGGCTGGAAGGAGAGAAGAGGCTTAAGAGGGGAGGGGCAGAGAGGCTTGAGCGAGAATGGGTAGGAGAGGAGAGAGATTGGAGAGATTCATGCGAAAAGAGAGAGCTTGGAGGATCAGGTAGAAGAAAAGGCTTGGAGAGACAGGCGAAAGGAGGGGAAGGTTTGGACGAAGAGTAGGGAGGTAGAGACTTAGGGACGTAGGGAATCAAGGCAGGGAGGAGAAAATTGGACGAGAAAGGGCAGGACAGGATGAGTTCTTGGAAAAGCTAGGCGGACAGGAAGAGGGGGGGAGGTCTCGTTTAGACAAGGAGGACAAAAGAGTCTTGGGACAAGTAAGGACAGAGAGAGAGGTTGACAAATTTATGAGGAAGAGGAGAAGGGAGGAACAGGAAAAGAGATGGTTTGGGGAAGAGTGGGGGACAGGAGAGAGAGGTTTGGACGAGATCAGTAGGAGAGAGAAGAGGCTTGAGAGAGACGAGTTCACATAGAGAGAGGGTTTGGGACGAGAGTCAGAGAAACAGGAGAGGAGGAGGGTCGGAGTTAAGGCTCCCCAGGAAAAAGAAGGCTTGGGACGAGAGTCGGGCCCTGGACAGAAGAAGGAGGCTGTGAAGAGAGTCTGGCTGAACATGAGAGAGATGCTTGGGACGAGATTCAGGAATGAAGGGAAGAGGAGGATGGACGAGTTTGAGGCTGGAAACCAGGAGAGAGAATTGGGACAGAGTCAGGCATGACAGACACGGAGGTTTTGGGACGAAAGTAAAAGGCTGGACAGGAGAGAAGAGGCTGGTGACGAGAACAGGCTGGAAGGAGAGAGAGGTGATTCGAGAATCAGGTAGGAAAGGAGAGGAGGCTTGGGACGAGAGTACGGGTAGGACAGGAAAGAGAGGGTATGTGTGACGAAAGTCGGCAGGACAGGAGATGGGGAGGCTTCCGACGAGAGTCGGAGGACATGAGAAAGAGTTTTGGGACGAAAGTGAGGCCCAGGAAGGAGAGAGAGGTTGGGAACGAGAGTAAAGGCACGATAGAGAATAAGGGTTAGGACGAGGGTCGGGCGAAGAGAAGAAAGAGTTTTGGACGAGAGCCCAAGCGGGACAGAGAGAAGGGTTACGAGAGTCGGGCATGACATTTGAGAGAAGTTTGGGACGAAGTCAGGCAGGACAGGTGAAAAGGGGCTTGAGAACGAGAGTGGGGCTGGAAAACGACAGACTTGGACGAAGCCAGGTAGGGAGAAGAAGAGCTGAGAAGAGATGTGAGGCTGGACAGTAGAGAGAGGCTTGGGACGAGAGGCGGGTTCAGCATTACAGAGAGGCTTGGGGGGAAATAACCCAGGAAAGACAGGAAATAAAAGTTGGACGAGAGTCGGGTAAGGGGGAAAGGAGAAGGCTTGGGGCGAGAGTCAGGTAAAACGGAGATAGAGTTTTGGGGGAAAGAGGTCAGGCGGGAAAAGGGGGGGGGGGGGGCCCTTTGGGGGACGAAAAAAGGGACGGGAAAAGGAGTGAGGTTGGGGAAGACAGTCAGGCGGGAACAGTAGGGGAAAAGGGCTTTCGACGAAGAGTTAGGCTGGACCGCAGAGACCAGCTAATGGACGAGAGTCAGGTAGGAAGGAAGAGAGAGGCTTGAACGAGAGTCAGCAGCAAGAAGAAGGCTTCGGGTTGACTAATAAAGGCAGGACAGTAGAGAAACTTGGGACGAGAGCCCATGACAGAAGAGAAAGGCTGGGGGGGGGGGACCCCGCAAAAAAAAAAAGTGAGGCTGGACAGGAAGAAAGAAGCTTGGGACGAGAACCGGCTGGAGAGGCCAAGAGAGGGCTTGAGACCACTAGAATCGGTAGGAGAGGAGAGAGAAGCTTGGACCGAGATTCTTGCTGGATAGAGAAGAGATGAGAGTTGGGATGAGACTCAGGCTCTATAAAAGAAAGGCTTTGAAGTCCCAGGCAGTAAAGGAGAGGAAGGCTATGGGATACGAAGGAAGGTTAGACAGGAAGAGTGACCCTTTGAGGACGGAGAGTCGGCTGGACAGTAGGGAGATGCTTGGGACGAGAGCCAGGCTGGACAGGAGAGAGAGGATTCGGTCGAGAAACAGGCAGGACAGGAGTGAGAGTCTTGGGACGAAAAGTTAGGCAGGACAGGAAAGGAGGGGCTGGCCGACAGTAGAAACGACAGAAGAGACTCGTTCTTAGGGACGTGGGTCAGGAAGGACAGGAACAGAGAGTCTTGGTGACGAAGTCAAGCAGACAAGAAGAGAGAGGCTTAGACGAAATTCATGCATTACAGAGAGAGAAGCTTGGAGGAGAGTCAGGTATGACAGATAATGGACTTTGGGACGATTAGTGAGGATGGACAGGAGGAGAGGATTGGAGGACGAGAGGCAGGTAAAGAGGAAGAGAGGCCTTTGAGAGAACTGATTTTTCACATGAGAGAGAGGTTGGGACGAGAGTCAGCAGAACAGGAAAGGGACGATTGGTCGGGAGTAAGGCACACCAGGAAGGAGAGATAGGCTGGGACTTAGAGTCCAGGCTGGACAGAAGAATAGGCATGTGAAGAGAGTCTGGCTGAATATGAGAGAGATGCTTGGGACGAGATGCGAGAATGAAGGAGAGAGGCTTGGGTCGAGTTTGAGGCTGGACAGGAATGGAGAAGCTTTGGACGAGAGTCAGGCTGGGACAGGTAGTAAGTGGCTTGGGGACGAGAGCCAGGTAGGAGAGGAGACAGGGGCTTGAGACGAGAATCAGGAAGAAGGAGAGGGAAGATTGGGACGAGAGTAAGTGATCAGGAGGAGGATCAGGTTTGGACGAGAGTCAGGTAGGGACAGTGAGAGAAAAAGGATTAGGACGACAAGTCAGACTGGATAGGAAAGAGACGCTTAAGTCGGAGAGTCAGGTAGGAAGGAGTGGCTTGGGCGGCAGAGATTACGTATGACAGAGAGAAGAGGCTTAGTAGAAGATTCAGGCCGTGTATAAGCAGAGAGAAGCTTTGGGGGACGAGAGTCAGTTAGGAAGAGGAGAGAGAGGCTTGGGACGAGAGTCAGGCTGTACAGGAGAGAGACGGCTTGCGGAAGAGAGTCATGGGATAAGAGAGAGAGGTTAGGGACGAGGGTTCAGGTGGGACAGGATGTGAGAGGTTTTTACGGAAAGTCAGGCAGGACAGGCGGAGAAGAGGTTTGGGGCCAGAGTTATTGCGGGACACGGAGAGAGAGTCTTCGATGAGAGTCAGGAGGGAACATGAGAAAGGTTTTGGACGAAAGTGAGGGAATGGACAGGAGAAGTGGGGTTGTGACGAGGGTCCAGACAAGTTTAGAGGAAACGAGCGTTAGAACGAGGGTCAGGCAGAACAGGAGAGAGAGAGTCTGGGACAGGAGTCAAGCAGGCAGGAGAGAGAGGGTTAGTACGGTGTTCAGGCATGACATGAGGAGAAGCTTGGTTGAGAGTCAGGCATGACTGGAGAGAGAGGCTTGGGACGATAGTGGGAGGGAGAGGAAAGACATGTGGGGACGAGAGTGAGGGGTGGAGAGGAAAGCAGCTTGGGACGAGAGGTCGGTAGGGACAAGTGAGTGGATTGAGATCGAAAGTGAGGCTGGACAGGAGAAAGAGGCTTGGGACAGGGTCAGGAGTAGCAGAACAGAGAGGCTGGAGGAAGAATCTAGGCATGACAGGAGAGAAGGCTTGGGATGAGAGTCAGGAAGAGAGGTGAGAGAGGCTTGGGACGAGAGTCAGAATGGAGTGGAGAGAGGCTTGGGACAGAGTCAGGGATAGACAGGAGAGAGATGTTTTGTGAGAGTCAGGCAGGGACGGCCATGAGAAAGAGTCGTGGGGACGAAGTGAGGAAGGACAGGAGGAGAGGGTTGTGCGGGGTCCGAAATGTTGAGGAACACGGGCTTAGGACGAGGTCAGGCAGCAGAACAGGAGAGTGAGTCATGGGACAAGAGTCAGCAGGAACAGGAGAGGAGAGGGTTAGTACGAGAGTCAGGCATACATGAGAGAGAAGCTTGGGTTTGAGCTTGAGGTATTAGGCATGACAGGCGAGAGAGGCTTGGGAGATAAGTGGGAAGGATAGGAAAGACATGCTTTGTAAGAGGAGAAGTGAGGGGTGTAGAGGAAAGACAGTCTTGGGACGAGAGTCCGGTAGGAGACAAGAGAGAGGATGAGAGAACGTGAGGCTGGACATGGAGAAAGAGGCTGGGCCGAGAGTCAGGAGTCGCAGTTACAGAGGGCTTGGGAGGCGAGAATCAGGCATGACAGGGAGAGCAAGGTTGGGATGCTGAGTAGGTAAGAAGAGGACGAGACGTGGCTAGGACGGAGTCAGACTGGAGAGGAGAGAGGCTTGGGTACAAGACTCCGGCTAGACAGGAGAGAGATGTTTGGAGAGTCAGGCAGGAAAGGCGGAGGGGGCTTGGACCTAAAGTAGGTTAGACAGGCGAGTGGGGCTTGGAACGAGAGTCAGCTGGACAAGTAGAGAGGACGTTGGGACGAGAGTCAGGTGGACGGAGAGAGAAAGAGAGAGAGGCTTGGGACGAGAGTCAGGTAGGAGAGGAGAGAGAGTTTGGGACGAGATAGGCAGAATAGGAGTGAGAGGCTTGGACGAAGACGAGAGTAATGCAAGGAAGGTATGAGAGGCTTGGGACGAGACGTGAGGCTTGAAGGAAAGTAGAGACAGAACTTTCGGACTGAGAGTCAGGTTGTAGTGAAGAAGAGAGGCTTGAGGACGTGAGTGAGCGGGACAGTAGAGACAGGCTTGGGACGAGAGTCTGGCTCAGTAGTACAAGTGGCTTTGGAGGGATATTGAGGCATGTCAGGATAGAAGGCTTAGGACGAGAGTCAGGTAAGACAGGGAAGGAGAGAGGCTTGTTGCGAGAGTCAGGACTGGAAAGGAGAGCGAGGCTTGGACGTGAGTCAGGCTAGGACAGCAGAGAGGAGGCTTGAAAGAGAGTCAGGCAGGATAAGGGAGGGGGAGAGAGAGGGTAGTACGAGAGTCAGGCAGGATGTGAGAGAAGTTGGGGAAGAGAGTCAAGGCATGACCTGTGTGAGAGGCTTGGGGACGGAGAGGTGGAGTTGGGAAAGTAGAGACGACTTGGGACGAGAGTCAGGTAGGAGAGAAGAGGAGGTTTGAGGACGAGAGTGAGGCTGGACAGTAGAGGAGAAGGCTTGGGACGAGAGTCGGGCTGGGACCGCGAGAGAGAGGCTTGGACGAGAGTCAGGTAGAGTGGAGAGAGAGGTTTGAGACGAGAGTCAGGCAGCGATAGGAGAGAAGAGGCTTGGTGGAGAATCAGGCTGCACAGGAGGAGAGAGGCTTGGGACGAGAGTACGCATGACAGGACGAGAGAGACTTGTGACGAAAGTGAGGCTGGACAGGAGAGAAAGAAGCTTGAGACGAGATACCGGCTGGAGAGTAGAGAGAAACTTGAGACGAGAATCAGGTAGTAGAGGAGAGAGAAGCTTGGGATGAGATTCAGGCTGGACTGAAGAGAGACGCTTGTGACGGGGGTCAAGCAGGACAGGGGAGAGAGCTTTGAGACGAGAGTCAGTCAGAGCAGGAGAGGGAGGATTAGTACGAGTGTAAGGCTAAACAGTAGAGAGAGGCTTGGGACGTGAGTCAGGCTGGGCAGGAGCGAGAGGCTTAGAACGAGAGTCAGGCTGGACAGAAGAAAGAGGCTTGGGATGAGAGTCAGGTAGGAGAGGAGAGGGAGGCTTGGGACGAGAGTCTAGCTGGACAGGAGAGAGAAGCTTGGGACGAGAGACAGGCAGGAGAGGAGACAGGGGCTTGTGACGAGAATCAGGAAAGACATGAGAGGGAAGATTGGGACGAGAGTAAGGCTGAACAGGAGAGAGAGGCTTGGGACGAGAGTCAGACTGGATAGGAAAGAGACGCTTAGGACGAGAGTCAGGTAGGAGAGGAGAGGCTTGGGAGGAGAGATACATATGACAGGAGAGAGAGGCTTAGGAGAAGATTCATGCCGGATAGGAGAGAGAAGCTTGGGACGAGTCAGTTAGGAGAGGAGAGAGAGGCTTGGGACGAGAGTCATGCTGGACAGGAGAGAGCGGCTTGGGACGAGAGTCACAGAGGATAGGAGAGAGATGCTTGGGTCGAGGGTCAGGCAGGACATGAGATAGAGGTTTTAACGAAAGTCAGGCTGGACAGGAGAGAGAGGTTTGGGATGAGAATTATGCCGGGCAGGAGAGAGAGAGTGTCTTCGGATGAGAGTCAGGCAGGACAGCAGAAAGAGTCTTGGGACGAAAGTTAGGAAGGACAGGAGAGAGAGGGTTTTGACGAGAGTAAGGCACGATAGAGGAAACGGGCTTAGGACGAGGGTCAGGCAGAACAGGAGAGAGAGTCTTGGGACGAGAGTCAAGCAGGACAAGAGAGAGAGGGTTAGTATAACGAGATCAGGCATGAACGATTGGAGAGAGGAGCTTGGACGAGAGGTCAGGCAATGACAGGAGAGAGGGGCTTGGGACGAAAGTGATGATGGAGAGGAAAGACAGACTTGGACGAGCGTGAAGGGTGGATAGGAAAGACAGCTTGGGACTAGAGTCAGGTAGAGAGAAGAGAGAGGCTTACGACGAGGAGTGAGGCTGGACAGGAGAGAGAGGCTTCAGACGAAGAAGTCAGTCCTAGACCGGAGTGAGGAGGCTTGGAAAGAGAGTCAGGCAGATAAAGGAGAGAGAGGCTCCGGGACGAAAACCTAAGAGATTAGACAGGAGAGTGAGGCTTGGACGAAAATCAAGGCAACACAAAGGAGTGAGAAGTTTGGGACGAAAGTCAGGTAGGACAGGAGAGAGAGGTTTGTGGACATGGAGTCATATCAAAGAATAGCTAGATATAGTCTTCCGACGAGAGTCAGGCAGGGCATCAGAAAGAGTCTTGGCACAAATGAAGCAGAGAGGAGAGAGAGGTTGGGACGAAGTCATGCACTATAGAGGAAACGGGCTTAGGACGAGTGGTTCCAGACAGAACCGAAGAGAGAGTTTTGGGACGAGAGTCAGACAGAACAGGAGAGGAGGATTGGACGAGTGTAAGGCTAAACAGTAAGAGAGGCTTGGGAAACGGGCTTAGGACGAGTGGTCAGACAGAACAGAAGAGAGAGTTTTGGGACGAGAGTCAGACAGAACAGGAGAGGAGGATTGGACGAGTGTAAGGCTAAACAGTAAGAGAGGCTTGGACGAGAGTCAGGCTGGGCTGGAGAGAGAGGCTTAGAACTAGAGTAAGGCTGTACAGAAGAGAGGGCTTGGGATGAGAGTCAGGTAGGAGAGAGAAAGACGCTTGGGACAGAATCAGGCTGATAGAAGAGAGAGAGTTGGATGAGACTCAGGCTAGACAAGAGAGGCTTGGAAAGAGAGTCAGGCAGGAAAGGGAGAGGGCTTGGGACGAATGTAAGGTTAGACTGGAGAGTGACGCTTTGAACGAGAGTGAGGCTGGACAGGAGAGAGAGGCTTGGGACGAGAGTCAGGCTCAACAGTACGGAGAGGCTTAGAGAGAATCAGCATGACAGGAGAGAAAGGCTTGGGACGAGAGTCAGGTAAGAGACGAGAGAGAGTCTTGGGACGAGAGTCAGACTGGAGAGGAGAGAGAGGCTTGGGACAAGAGTCAGGTAGACAGGAGAAGAGAGCTTGAAAGAGAGGCAGGCAGGAAGGAGAGTGTGGCTTGGGACTAAAGAAAGGTAGACAGGAGAGTGAGGTTTGGAACGAGAGTAGGTGGACAGTAGAGAGAGAGCTTGGACGAGAGTCAGGCTGGACCGGAAGAGAGGCTTGGACAGAGTCAGTAGAGAGAGAGAGAGGCTTGGGAGAGAGTCAGGGCAGGGGCTTGTGATGGATCGGTGAAAAAACTGGACGAGTTAGGACGAGGAGAGCTTGGAAGTGCTAAGGAAAGAGTTGGGACGAAGCGGAAGAGAGAGCTTGACGAGTGAGTGAAGAGACTTGGAGGAGCGGAGAAAGGTGGAGAGAGAGGTGACAGGAGAGTGGCGGTCAGGTACGGGAGAGGTTGAGAGATCAGGAGCAGGGAGGTGGGCGAGTCGATAGCTGGACGGAGTCCTGGAGGGAGGAGCTTGGAGATAGTGACGGAGAGAGCTGAAGAGGCCAGAAAGGAGGGGTTGACAAAGTAGTGAAGAGAGGAGGTTTGACGATAGGCTGGCAAAGAGTTGCGAGATCATAGGAGAGCGAGAGTAGAGGGAGGAGGTTGAGAGAGCAGATAAAGGGGCTTGTGAAAAGGCAGGAAGGAGAGAGGGTGGAGAGAGTGAGGAGAGAAGGCTTGGCAAAGGGGTGGCGGAAGAGGCTTGGGATGTGAGGGAAGGGTTGAGACGAAGTGGAGGAGGAGAGCTTGGGACGATTTAGGCACAGAGGGAGCTTGGAAAGAGTCAGAGAGAGAGAGGTTTGGCGAGAGTCAAGCAGGACAGGATGAGAGAGGCTTGGACGAAAGTGAGGCTGGACAGGAGAGAAAGAGGCTTGGGACGAGATACTGGCTGGAGAGGGGATAGAGGCTTGAGACGAGAATCAGGTAGGAGAGGAGAGAGAGGCTTGGGACGATATTTAGGCTGGACAGAAGAGAGAGGCTTGGGACAAGAGTCAAGCAGGACAGGGTAGAGAGGTTTTGGACGAGAGTCAAGCAGGACAGGAGAAAGAGGCTTAGGACGAGAGTCAGGTAGGAGAGAAGAGAGAGGCTTGAGACGAGACTGAGGCTCGACATTAGAGAGAGGGTTGCGACGAGAGTCAAGCAGAACAAGAGGGGGAGGATTGGGTCGGGAGTAATGCTGACCAAGAGAGAGAGGCTTGGGACGAGAGTCAGGCTGGACAGAAGAAGGAGGCTTGTGATGAGAGTCTGGCTGAACATGAGAGAGATGCTTGGGACGAGATTCAGGAATGATAGGAGAGAGAGGCTTGGGACGAGTTTGAGGCTGAACAGGAGAGAGAAGCTTGGGACGAGAGTCAGGCTGGACAGGAGAAAGAGGCTTGGGACGAAAGTGAGGCTGGAGAGGAAAGACATGCTTGGGACGAGAGTCAGGTAGGAGACAAGAGAGAGGCTTGAGACGCTTGACACGAGAGTGAGGCTGGACAGGAGAGAGAGACTTGGGACGAGAGTCAGGCTCAACAGTACGGAGAGGCTTGAGAGGAGAATCAGGCATGACAGGAGAGAAAGGCTTGGGACGAGAGTCAGGTAAGAGACTAGAGAGAGTCTTGGGACGAGAGTCAGACTGGAGAGGAGAGAGGCTTGGGACAAGAGTCAGGCTAGACAGGAGAGAGAGGCTTTGAAAGAGAGGCAGGCAGGAAAGGAGAGTGTGGCTTGGGACTAAAGTAAGGTTAGACAGGAGAGTGAGGTTTGGAACGAGAGTTAGGCTGGACAGTAGAGAGAGGCTTGGGACGAGAGTCAGGCTGGACCGGAAAGAGAGGCTTGGTACGAGAGTCAGGTAGGAGAGGAGAGAGAGGCTTTTGAAGAGAGTCAGGCAGCATAGAAGAGAGAGGCTTGGGTTGAGAATCAGGCAGGACAGGAGAGAGAGGCTTGGGACGAGAGTCACGCATGGCAGGAGAGAGAGGCTTGGACGAAAGTGAGGCTGGACAGGAGAGAAAGAGGCTTGGGAGGAGATACTGGCTGGAGAGGGGATAGAGGCTTGAGACGAGAATCAGGTAGGAGAGGAGAGAGAAGCTTGGGACGATATTTAGGCTGGACAGAAGAGAGAGGCTTGGGACAAGAGTCAAGCAGGACAGGGTAGAGAGGTTTGGGACGAGAGTCAAGCAGGACAGGAGAGAGAGGCTTAGGACGAGAGTCAGGTAGGAGAGAAGAGAGAGGCTTGAGACGAGACTGAGGCTCAACATTAGAGAGAGGGTTGCGACGAGAGTCAAGCAGAACAGGAGGGAGAGGATTGGGTCGGGAGTAAGGCTGACCAAGAGAGAGAGGCTTGGGACGAGAGTCAGGCTGGACAAAAGAAGGAGGCTTGTGATGAGAGTCTGGCTGAACATGAGAGAGATGCTTGGGACGAGATTCAGGAATGACAGGAGAGAGAGGCTTGGGACGAGTTTGAGGCTGGACAGGAGAGAGAAGCTTGGGACGAGAGTCAGGCTGGACAGGAGAAAGAGGCTTGGGACGAGAGCCAGGTAGGAGAGGAGAGGGAGGCTTGGGACGAGAGTCTAGCTGGACAGGAGAGAGAGGCTTGGAATGAGAGACAGGCATGAGAGGAGACAGGGGCTTGGGACGAGAATCAGGAAAGACAGGAGAAGAAAGATTGGGACTAGAGTAAGGCTGAATAGGAGAGAGAGGCTTGGGACGAGAGTCAGGTAGGACAGGAGAGAGAGGCTTAGGGCGAGAGTCAGACTGGATAGGAAGGATACGCTTAGGACGAGAGTCATGTAGGAGAGGAGAGGCTTGGGAGGAGAGATACGGATGACCGGAGAGAGAGGCTTAGGAGAAGATTCAGGCCAGATAGGAGAGAGAAGCTTGGGACGAGAGTCAGTTAGGAGAGGAGAGAGAGGTTTGGGACGCGAGTCAGGCTGGACAGGAGAGAGAAGCTTATGGCGAGACTCATGGAGGATAGGAGAGAGAGGCTTGGGAGGAGGGTCAGGCAGGACAGGAGAGAGAGGGTTGGTACGAGAGTCATGCATGACATGAGAGTGAAGCTTGGGACAGAAGCCAGGCATGACGGGAGAGAGAAGCTTGGGACGAAAGTGAGGATGGAGAGGATAGACAGGCTTGGGACGCGAGTGAGGCTGGAGAGGAAGGACAGGCTTGGGACGAGAGTCGGGTAGGAGACAAGAGAGAGGCTTGAGACGAGAGTGAGGCTGGACAGGAGAGAGAGGCTTGGGAGGAGAGTCAGGCTCAACAGTACGGAGAGGCTTGAGAGGAGAATCAGGCATGACAGGAGAGAAAGGCTTGGGACGAGAGTCAGGTAAGAGACGAGAGAGAGTCTTGGGACGAGAGTCAGACTGGAGAGGAGAGAGGCTTGGGACAAGAGTCAGGCTAGACAGGAGAGATAGCCTTCGAAAGAGAGGCAGGCAGGAAAGGAGAGTGTGGCTTGGGACTAAAGTAAGGTTAGACAGGAAAGTGAGGCTTGGAACGAGAGTCAGGATGGACAGTAGAGAGAGGCTTGGGACGAGAGTCAGGCTGGACCGGAAAGAGAGGCTTGGTACGAGAGTCAGGTAGGAGATGAGAGAGAGGCTTGGGAAGAGAGTCAGGCAGCATAGGAGAGAGAGGCTTGGGTTGAGAATCAGGCGGGTCAGGAGAGAGAGGCTTGGGACGAGAGTCAGGCATGACAGTAGATAGAGGCTTTGGACGAAAGTGAGGTTGGACAGGAGAGAAAGAGGCTGGTGACGAGATACAGGCTGGAGAGGAGAGAGAGGCTTGAGTCGAGAATTAGGTAGGAAAGGAGAGTGAGGCTTGGGACGAGAGTCAGGTAGGACAGGAGAGAGAGGTTTGTGACGAAAGTCAGGCAGGACAGGAGATAGAGGCTTCCGACGAGAGTCAGGCAGGACATGAGAAAGAGTCTTGGGACGAAAGTGAGGCAGGACAGGAGAGAGAGGGTTGGGACGAGAGTAAGGCACGATAGAGGAATCGGGTTTAGGACGAGGGTCAGACAGAAGAGAAGAAAGAGTTTTGGGACGAGAGTCAAGCAGGACAGGAGAGACAGGTTAGTACGAGAGTCAGGCATGACATGTGAGCGAAGCTTGGGACGAGAGTCAGGCATGACAGGTGAGAGAGGCTTGGGACGAGATTGAGGCTGGAGACGAAAGACAGACTTGGGACGAAAGTCAGGTAGGAGAGAAGAGAGAGGCTTGAGAAGAGATTGAGGCTGGACAGTAGAGAGAGGCTTGGGACGAGAGGCAGGCTCAGCAGTACAGAGAGGCTTGGGAGGATAATCAGGCAAGACAGGAAAGAAAGGTTTAGGACGAGAGTCAGGTAAGGAGGAGAGAGAGGCTTGGGGCGAGAGTCAGGATAGGCAGGAGATAGAGGTTTGGAAAGAGAGTCAGGCAGGGAAGGAGGGGGGGGGGGCTTGGGACGAAACTAAGACAAGAGAGTGAGGCTTGGGACGACAGTGAGGCTGGACAGTAGAGAGAGGCTTTGGACGAGAGTTAGGCTGGACCGCAGAGACACGCTTGGGACGAGAGTCAGGTAGGAGAGGAGAGAGAGGCTTGAAACGAGAGTCAGGCAGCATAAGAAAGAGAGGCTTGGGTTGAGAATCAGGCAGGACAGTAGAGAAAGGCTTGGGACCAGAGTCACGCATGACAGGAGAGAGAGGCTTGTGACGAAAGTGAGGCTGGAAAGGAGAGAAAGAGGCTTGGGAAGAGATACCGGCTGGAGAGGCAGAGAGGCTTGAGACGAGAATCAGGTAGGAGAGGAGAGAGAAGCTTGGGACGAGATTCATGCTGGATAGAAGAGAGTTGGGATGAGACTCAGGCTAGACAAGAGAGGCTTGGAAAGAGAGTCAGGCAGTAAAGGAGAGGGAGGCTTGGGACGAAAGTAAGGTTAGACAGGAGAGTGACCCTTTGAGACGAGAGTCAGGCTTGACAGTAGGGAGAGGCTTGGGACGAGAGCCAGGCTGGACCGGAGAGAGAGGATTGGACGAGAAGCCGGCAGGACAGGAGAGAGAGTCTTGGGACGAAAGCTAGGCAGGATAGGAGGAGAGGGTTGGGCAGAGAGTCAGGAACGACAGAAGAGACTCGTTAGGACGTGGGTCAGGAAGGACAGGAGAGAGAGTCTTGGGACGAGAGTAAAGCAGGACAGGAGAGAGAGGCTTAGGACGAAATTCATGCATGACAGGAGAGAGAAGCTTGGGAGGAGAGTCAGGTATGACAGGATAGAGCGACTTGGGACATGAGTGAGGATGGACAGGAGAGAGAGGCTTGGGACGAGAGTCAGGTAGGAGAGGATAGAGAGGCTTGAGACGAGACTGAGGCTCGACAGAGAGAGAGGATGGGACGAGAGTCAAGCAGAACAGGAGAGAGAGGAATGGGTCGGGAGTAAGTCTGACCAGGAGAGAGAGGCTTGGGACGAGAGTCAGCTGACAGAAGAAGGAGGCTTGTGATGAGAGTCTGGCTGAACATGAGAGAGATGCTTGGGACGAGAGTCAGTGGAAGAAGGAGAGAGAGGCTTGGACGAAGTGAGGCTGGACAGGAGAGAGAGGCTTGGGACAGAGTAGCTCGCAGAGAGGTTTGGAAACAGGAGAAGAAAGAGGCTTGGACGAGAGTCAGGTAGAGAGGAGAGAGAGTTGTGCGAGAGTCAGACGAAAGGGAGGCTTGGGACGAGAGTCAGCGAAACAGGAGAGAGAGGCTTGACGAGAGTCAGGCAGTGAAGGAGAGGGAGGTTGTGACGAGAATCAGGAAGAGATGAGGATGGGATAGAGTCAGGCGATAGAGAGAGGCTTGGAGGAGACAGGAGAGGAGAGCTTGGGACGAGAGTCAGGTAGGAAGGAGAGAGAGGCTTAGGACGAGGTCAGACGGATAGGAGAAGAGGACCTTGAGACGAGGCAGGTAGGAAGAGGAGAGGCTTGGGACGAGAGATACAGGAGTGAGCAGTACAGGAGAGGCTTGGGAGAAGATATCAGGCGGAAGAGAGAAGGCTTGGGACGAGAGTCAGGTAGAAAGGGGAGAGAGTGCTTGGGACGAGAGTCAGACTGGAAGGAGATAGCGGCTTGGGACGAGAGTCAGGCATGACAGGAGAGAGAGGTTTGGACGAGGGTCAGGCAGGACAGGAGAGAGGGGTTGGACGAGAGTAAGGTAGAACAGGAGAGAGGCTTGGAACGAGAGTCAGGCTGGGCAGTAGAGAGAGGCTTGGGATGAGTGTCAGGCTGGACCGGAGACTCTGAGAGGCTTGGGACGAGAGTCAGGTAGGAGAGGAGAGAGAGTCTTGGGAAGAGAGTCAGGCAGAATAGGAGTGAGAGGCTTGGGACGAGATTAAGGCATGACAGGTGTGAGAGGCTTGGGACGAGAGTGAGGCTGGAAAGTAGAGACAGACTTGTGACGAGAATCAGGTAGGAGAGAAGAGAGAGGCTTGAGACGAGAGTGAGCCTGGACAGTAGAGAGAGGCTTGGGACGAGAGTCAGGCTCAGTAGTACAGAGAGGCTTTGGAGGATAATCAGGCATGTCAGGAAAGAAAGGTTTAGGACGAGAATCAGGTAAGACAGGAGAGAGAGGCTTGTTGCGAGAGTCAGACTGGAAAGGAGAGAGAGGCTTGGGACGAGAGTCAGGCTAGACAGCAGAGAGAGGCTTGGAAAGCGAGTCAGGCAGGAAAGGAGGGGGAGAGAGAGGGTTAGTACGAGAGTCAGGCATGACATGTGAGAGAAGCTTGGGACGAGAGTCAGGCATGACAGGTGTGAGAGGCTTGTGACGAGAGTGAGGCTGGAAAGTAGAGACAGACTTGGGACGAGAGTCAGGTAGGAGAGAAGAGAGAGGCTTGAGACGAGAGTGAGCCTGGACAGTAGAGAGAGGCCTGGGACGAGAGTCAGGCTCAGCAGTACAGAGAGGGTTTGGAGGATAATCAGGTATGACAGGAAAGAAAGGCTTAGGACGAGAGTCAGGTAAGAGAGGAGAGAGAAGCTTGGTGCGAGAGTCAGACTGGAAAGGAGAGAGACTTGGGACGAGAGTCAGGCTAGAAAGGAGAATTAGGCTTGGAAAGAGAGTCAGGCAGGAAAGGAGGGGGAGGCTTGGGACGAAACTAAGACAAGAGAGTGAGGATTGGGACGAGAGTCAGGCTGGACAGTAGAGAGAGGCTTGGGACGAGAGACATGGTGGACCGGAGAGAGAGGCTTGGGACGAGAGTCAGGTAGGAGAGGAGAGAGAGGCTTCAGACGAGAGTCAGGCAGCATAGGAGAGAGAGGCTTCGGTTGAGAATCAGGCAGGACAGGAGCGAGAGGCTTGGGACTAGAGTCACGCATGACAGGAGAGTGAGACTTGGGACGAAAGTGAGGCTGGACAGGAGATAAATAGGCTTGGGACAAGATACAGGATGGAGAGGAGAGAGAGGCTTGAGACGAGAATCAGGTAGAAGAGGAGAGAGAATCTTGGGACGAGATTCAGGCTGGAGAGAAGAGACAGGCTTGAGACGAGAGTCAAGCAGGACAGGGAAGAGAGGTTTGGGACGAGAGTCAGTCAGAACAGAAGAGGGAGGATTAGGACGAGTGTAAGGCTAAACAGTAGAGAGAGGCTTGGGACAAGAGTCAGGCTAGGCAGGAGAGAGAGGCTTAGAACGAGAGTCAGGCTGGAGAGAAGAGAGAGGCTTGGGATGAGAATCGAGTAGGAGAGGGGAAAAACGCTTGGGACGATAATCAGGCTGGATAGAAGAGAGAGAGTTGGGATGAGACTCAGGCTAGACACGAGAGGCTTGGAAAGAGAGTCAGTCAGTAAAGGATAGGGAGGCTTGGGACGAAAGTAAGGTTAGACATGAGAGTGACGCTTTGAGACGATAGTCAGGCTTGACAGTAGAGAGTGGCTTGGGATGAGAGTCAGGCTGGACCGGAGAGAGAGGATTGGGACGAGAGTCCGGCAGGACAGGAGAGAGAGTCTTGGGACGAAAGCTAGGCAGGATAGGAGAGAGAGGGTTGGGCAGAGAGTCAGGAACGACAGAAGAGACTCGTTTAGGACGTGGGTCAGGAAGGACAGGAGAGAGAGTCTTGGGACGAGAGTCAAGCAGGACAGGAGAGAGAGGCTTAGGACGAAATTCACGCATGACAGGAGAGAGAAGCTTGGGAAAAGAGTCAGGTATGACAGGATAGAGCGACTTGGGACATGAGTGAGGATGGACAGGAGAGAGAGGCTTGGGACGAGAGTCAGGTAGGAGAGGATAGAGAGGCTTGAGACGAGACTGAGGCTCGACATGAGAGAGAGGGATGGGACGAGAGTCAAGCAGAACAGGAGAGGAAGGATTGGGTCGGGAGTAAGTCTGACCAGGAGAGAGAGGCTTGGGACGAGAGTCAGGCTGGACAGAAGAAGGAGGCTTGTGATGAGAGTCTGGCTGAACATGAGAGAGATGCTTGGGACGAGATTCATGAATGACAGGAGAGAGAGGCTTGGGACGAGTTTGAGGCTGGACAGGAGAGAGAAGCTTGGGAAGAGAGTCAGGCTGGACAGGAGAAAGAGGCTTGGGACGAGAGCCAGTTAGGAGAGGAGAGGTAGGAGACGAAAGGGAGGCTTGGGACGAGAGTCTAGCTGAACAGGAGAGAGAGGCTTTTGACGAGAGACAGGCGTGAGAGGAGACAGGGACATGTGACGAGAATCAGGAAAGATAGGATAGGGAAGATTGGGAGTAGAGTAAGGCTGAACAGGAGAGAGAGGCTTGGGACGAGAGTCAGGTAGGACAGGAGAGAGAGGCTTAGGACGAGTGTCAGACTGGATAGGAAAGAGACGCTTAGGACGAGGGTCAGGTAGGAGAGGAGAGGTTTGGGAGGAGAGATACGGATGACAGGAGAGAGATGCTTAGGAGAAGATTCAGGCCGGATAGTAGAGAGAAGCTTGGGACGAGAGTCAGTTAGGAAAGCAGAGAGATGCTTGGGGCGAGAGTCAGACTGGACAGGAGATAGCGGCTTGGGACGAGAGTCATGGAGTATAGGAGAGAGAGGTTTGGGACGAGGGTCAGGCAGGACAGGAGAGAGAGGGTTGGTACGAGAGGTAGTCATGACATGAGAAAGAAGCTTGGGACGAGAGTCAGGCATGACAGGAGAGAGACGCTTGGGACGAAAGTGAGGATGGAGAGGAAAGACAGGCTTGGGACGCGAGTGAGGCTGGAGAGGAAAGACAGGCTTGGGACGAGGGTCAGGTAGGAGACAAGAGAGAGGACTGAGACGAGAGTGAGGGTGGAGAGGAGAGAGAGGCTTGGGACGAGAGTCAGGCTCAGCAATACAGAGAGGCTTGGGAGGAGAATCAGGCATGACAGGAGAGAAAGGCTTGGGACGAGAGTCAGGTAAGAGAGGAGAGAGAGGCTTGGGGCGAGAGTCAGACTGAAAAGGAGAGAGAGTCTTGGAAAGAGAGTTAGGCTAAACAGGAGATAGAGGCTTGGAAAGAGAGTCAGGCAGAAAAGGAGGGGGAGGCTTGGGACGAAACTAAGACAAGAGAGTGAGGCTTGGGATGACAGTCAGGCTTGACAATAGAGAGAGGCTTGGGACGAGTTTGAGGCTGGACAGGAGAGAGAAGCTTGGGAAGAGAGTCAGGCTGGACAGGAGAAAGAGGCTTGGGACGAGAGCCAGTTAGGAGAGGAGAGGTAGGAGAGGAGAGGGAGGCTTGGGACGAGAGTCTAGCTGAACAGGAGAGAGAGGCTTGGGACGAGAGACAGGCAAGAGAGGAGACAGGGGCTTGGGACGATAATCAGGAAAGACAGGAGAGGGAAGATTGGGACTAGAGTAAAGCTGAACTGGAGAGAGAGGCTTGGGACGAGAGTCAGGTAGGACAGGAGAGAGAGGCTTAGGACGAGAGTCAGACTGTATAGGAAAGAGACGCTTAGGACGAGGGTCAGGTAGGAGAGGAGAGGCTTGGGAGGAGATATACGGATGACAGGAGAGACAGGCTTAGAAGAAGATTCAGGCCGGATAGTAGAGAGAAGCTTGGGACGAGAGTCAGTTAGGAGAGGAGAGAGATGCTTGGGACGAGAGTCAGACTGGAAAGGAGATAGCGGCTTGGGACTAGAGTCATGGAGGATAGGAGAGAGAGGCTTAGGACGAGGGTCAGGCAGGACAGGAGAGAGAGGGTTGGTACGAGAGTCAGGCATGCCATGAGAGAGAAGCTTGGGACGAGAGTCAGGCATGACAGGAGAGAGAGGCTTGAGGCGAAAGTGAGGATGGAGAGGAAAGGCAGGCTTGGGACGCGAGTGAGGCTGGAGAGGAAAGACAGTCTTGGGACGAGAGTCAGGTAGGGGAGAAGAGAGAGTCTTGAGACGGGAGCGAGGCTGGAGAGGAGAGAGAGGGTTGGGACGAGAGTCATGCTCAACGGTACATAGAGGCTTGGGAGGAGAATCATGCATGGCAGGAGAGAAAGGCTTGGGACGAGAGTCAGGTAAGAGACGAGAGAGAGGCTTGGGACGAGAGTCAGACTGGAGAGGAGAGAGGCTTGGGACAAGAGTTAGGCTAGACAGGAGAGAGAGGCTTGGAAAGAGAGTCTGGCAGGAAAGGAGAGGGTGGCTTGGGACTAAAGTAAGGTTAGACAGGAGAGTGAGGCATGGAACGAAAGTCAGGCTGGACAGTAGAGAGAGGCTTTGGACGAGAGTCAGGGTGGACCGGAAAGAGAGGCTTGTTACGAGAGTCAGATAGGAGAGGAGAGAGAGGCTTAGGAAGAGAGTCAGGTAGCATAGGAGAGAGAGGCTTGGGTTGAGAATCAAGCAGGACAGGAGAGAGAGGCTTCGGACGAGAGTCAGGCATGACAGGAGACAGAGGGTTGGGACGAAAGTGAGGATGAACAGGAGAGAAAGAGGCTGGTGACGAGATACATGCTGGAGAGGAGAGAGAGGCTTGAGACGAGAATCAGGTAGGAGAGGAGATTGAGGCTTGGGACGAGAGTCAGGTAGGATAGGAGAGAGAGGTTTGGGACGAAAGTCAGGGAGGAAAGAAGAGACTCGTTTAGGACGTGGGTCAGGAAGGACAGGAGAGAGAGTCTTGTGACGAGAGTCAAGCAGGACAGGAGAGAGAGGCTTAGGACGAAATTCATGCATGACAGGAGAGAGAAGCTTGGGAGAAGAGTCAAGTATGACAGGATAGAGCGACTTGGGATATGAGTGAGGATGGACAGGAGAGAGAGGCTTGGGACGAGAGTCAGGTAGGAGAGGATTGAGAGGCTTGAGACGAGACTGAGGCTCGACATGAGAGAGAGGGTTGGGAAGAGAGTCAAGCAAAACACGAGAGGGAGGATTGCGTCGGCAGTAAGGCTGACCAGGAGAGAGAGGCTTGGGACGAGAGTCAGGCTGGACAGAAGAAGGAGGCTTGTGATGAGAGTCTGGCTGAACATGAGAGAGATGCTTGGGACGAGATTCAGGAATGACAGGAGAGAGAGGCTTGGGACGAGTTTGAGGCTGGACAGGAGAGAGAAGCTTGGGAAGAGAGTCAGGCTGGACAGGAGAAAGAGGCTTGGGACTAGAGCCAGTTAGGATAGGAGAGGTAGGAGAGGAGAGGGAGGCTTGAGACGAGAGTCTAGCTGAACAGGAGAGAGAGGCTTGGGACGAGAGACAGGCAGGAGAGGAGACAGGGGCTTGGGACGAGAATCAGGAGAGACAGGAGAGGGAAGGTTGGGACGAGAGTAAGGCTGAACAGGAGAGAGAGGCTTGGGACGAGAGTCAGGTAGGACAGGAGAGAGAGGCTTAGGACGAGAGTCAGACTGAATAATAAAGAGACGCTTAGGACGAGGGTCAGGTAGGAGAGGAGAGGCTTGGGAGGAGAGATACGGATGACAGGAGAGAGAGTCTTAGGAGAAGATTCAGGCCGGATAGTAGAGAGAAGCTTGGGACGAGAGTCAGACTGGACAGGAGATAGCGGCTTGGGACGAGAGTCATGGAGGATAGGAAAGAGAGGCTTGGGACCAGGGTCAGGCAGGATAGGAGAGAGAGGGTTGGTATGAAAGTCAGGCATGACATGAGAGAGAGGGTTGGTACGAGAGTCAGGCATGACAGGAGAGAGACGCTTGGGACGAAAGTGAGAATGGAGAGGAAAGACATGCTTGGGACGCGAGTGAGGCTGGAGAGGAAAGACAGTCTTGGGACGAGAGTCAGCTTGGAGAGAAGACAGAGGCTTGAGACGAGATTGAGGCTGGACAGTAGAGAGAGGCTTGGGACGAGAGTCAGGCTCAGCAGTACAGACAGGCTTGTGAGGAGAATCAGGGAAGACAGGAAAGAAAGGTTTAGGACGAGAGTCAGGTAAGAGAGGAGAGAGAGGCTTGGGGCGAGAGTCAGACTGAAAAGGAGAGAGAGTCTTGGAGAGAGAGTCAGGCTAAACAGGAGGTAGAGGCTTGGAAAGAGAGTCAGGCAGGAAAGCAGGGGGAGACTTGGGACGAAAATAAGACAAGAGAGTGAGGCTTGGGACGACAGTCAGGCTGGACAGTAGAGACAGTCTTGGGACGAAAGCTAGGCAGGACAGGAGAGAGAGGGTTGGGCCGGGAGTCAGGAACGACAGAAGAGACTCGTTTAGGACGTGGGTCAGGAAGGACAGTAGAGAGAGTCTTGGGACGATAGTCAAGCAGGACAGGAGAGAGAGGCTTGGGAGAAGAGTCAAGTATGACAGGATAGAGCGACTTGGGATATGAGTGAGGATGGACAGGAGAGAGAGGCTTGGGACGAGAGTCAGGTAGGAGAGGATTGAGAGGCTTGAGACGAGACTGAGGCTCGGCATGAGAGAGAGGGTTGGGAAGAGAGTCAAGCAAAACACGAGAGGGAGGATTGGGTCGGCAGTAAGGCTGACCAGGAGAGAGAGGCTTGGGACGAGAGTCAGGCAGGACAGAAGAAGGAGGCTTGTGATGAGAGTCTGGCTGAACATGAGAGAGATGCTTGGGACGAGATTCAGGAATGACAGGAGAGAGAGGCTTGGGACGAGTTTGAGGCTGGACAGGAGAGAGAAGCTTGGGAAGAGAGTCAGGCTGGACAGGAGAAAGAGGCTTGGGACGAGAGCCAGTTAGGATAGGAGAGGTAGGAGAGGAGAGGGAGGCTTGGGACGAAAGTCTAGCTGAACAGGAGAGAGAGGCTTGGGACGAGAGACAGGCAGGAGAGGAGACAGGGGCTTGGGACGAGAATCAGGAAAGACAGGAGAGGGAAGATTGGGACTAGAGTAAGGCTGAACAGGAGAGAGGCTTGTGACGAGAGTCAGATAGGACAGGAGAGAGAGGCTTAGGACGAGAGTCAGACTGGATAGGAAAGAGACGCTTAGGACGAGTGTCAGGTAGGAGAGGAGAGGCTTGGGAGGAGAGATACGGATGACAGGAGAGAGAGGCTTAGGAGAAGATTCAGGCCGGATAGTAGAGAGAATCTTGGGACGAGAGTCAGACTGGACAGGAGATAGCGGCTTGGGACGAGAGTCATGGAGGATAGGAAAGAGAGGCTTGGGACGAGGGTCAGGCAGGACAGGAGAGAGAGGGTTGGTACGCGAGTCAGGCATGACATGAGAGAGAAGCTTGGGACGAGAGTCAGGCATGACAGGAGAGAGACGCTTGGCACGAAAGTGAGGATGGAGAGGAAAGACAGGCTTGGGACGCGAGTGAGGCTGGAGAGGAAAGACAGTCTTGGGACGAGAGTCAGATAGGAGAGAAGACAGAGGCTTGAGACGGGATTGAGGCTGGACAGTAGAGAGAGGCTTGGGACGAGAGTCAGGCTTAGCAGTACAGTGAGGCTTGGGAGGAGAATCATGGAAGACTTTAAAGAAAGGTTTAGGACGAGAGTCAGGTAAGAGAGGAGAGAGAGGGTTGGGGCGAGAGTCAGACTGAAAAGGAGAGAGAGTCTTGGAGAGAGAGTCAGGCTAAACAGGAGATAGAGGCTTGGAAAGAGAGTTAGGCAGGAAAGGAGGGGGAGGCTTGGGACGAAACTAAGACAAGAGAGTGAGGCTTGGGACGATAGTCAGGCTGGACAATAGAGAGAGGCTTGGGACGAGAGTCAGGTAGGAGAGGAGAGAGAGTCTTGAGACGAGAGTCAGTCATGACAGGAGACAGAGGCTTGGGACGAAAGTGAGGCTGGACAGGAGAGAAAGAGGCTGGTGACGAGATACAGTATGGAGAGGAGAGAGAGGCTTGAGACGAGAATCAGGTAGGAGAGGAAAGTGAGGCTTGGGACGAGAGTCAGGCTGGACCGCAAAGAGAAGCTTGGGACGCGACTCAAGTAGGAGAGGAGAGAGAGGCTTGAGACGAGAGTCAGGCATCATAGGAGAGAGAGGCTTCAGTTGAGAATCAGGCAGGACAGTAGAGAAAGGCTTGGGACGAGAGTCACGCATGGGAGGCTTGTACGAGAGTGAGGCTGAACAGGAGAGAAAGAGGCTTGGGATGAGATACCGGGTGGAGAGGAGAGAGAGGCTTGACACGAGAATCAGGTAGGAGAGGAGAGAGAGGCTTGACACGAGAATCAGGTAGGAGAGGAGAGAGAAGCTAGGGACGAGATTCAGGCTGGATAGAAGAGAGAGAGTTGGGATGAGAATCAGGCTAGACAAGAGAGGCTTGGAAAGAGAGTCATGCAGTAAAGGAGAGAGAGGCTTGGGACGAAAATAAGGTTAGACAGGAGAGTGACGCTTTGAGACGAGAGTCAGGCTTGACAGTAGAGAGAGGCTTGGGACGAGAGTCAGGCTGGACCGGAGACAGAGGATTGGGCCGAGAGTCAGGCAGGACAGGAGAGAGAGTCTTGGGACGAAAGCTAGGCAGGACAGGAGAGAGAGGGTTGTTCCGAGAGTCAGGAACGACAGAAGAGACTCGTTTAGGACGTGGGTCAGGAAGGACAGGAGAGAGAGTCTTTGGACGAGAGTCAAGCAGGACAGGAGAGAGAGGCTTAGGACGAAATTCATGCATGACAGGAGAGAGAAGCTTGGGAGAAGAGTCAAGTATGACACTATAGAGCGACTTAGGATATGAGTGAGGATGGACAGGAGAGAGAGGCTTGGGACAGGAGAGAAAGTCTTGGGACGAGAGGTAGGCAGGACACGAGAGAAAGGCTTGGGACGAGAGTCAGGCAGGACAGGAGAGAGAGGCTTGTGACAAGAATCAGGCTAGACATGAGAGATCGAGGGACTTTGGACCTGAGTTAGGATGGACAGGAGAGAGATGCTTAGGAGGAGAATCAGACATGATAGGAGGGAGAGGCTTGTGACGAGAATCGTGCAAGACAGGAGAGAGATTCTTGAGACGAGAGTCAGGCAGGACAGGTGAGAAAGGCTTAGGACGAGAGTCAGGCAGGACAGGAGAGAGAGGCTTCGGACGATACTCATGCAGGACAGGAGAAAGAGGCGTGAGAAAGGGAGAGGCTTGGGACGAGAGTCACGCAGGACAGGAGAGCAAGGCTTGGGACGAGAGCCTGGTAAGAAAGGAGAGAGAGGCATGAGGAGAGAGTCAGGCAGGACAGGAGATAGACAGGCTTGGGACGAGAGTCCGGCAGGGCAGGAGAGAGAGGCTTGAGACGAGAGTCAGGCAGGAAAATAGAGAGAGGCTTTGTACTAGAGTCATGCAGGACTGGAGAGAGAGGGTTGGGACGAGACTCAGGCTAGACAGGAGAGAGACACTTGGGACGATAGTCAGGCAGGACAGCAGAGAAAGGGTCTTGGGATGAGAGTCAGGCAGGATAGGAGAGAGAACTTCTTGGGACGAAAGTCAGGAAGGACAGGAGAGAGATTCTTATGACGAGAGTCATGCATGACAAGAGAGAGATGCTTTGTACGAGAGTCATGCACGAGAGGAGAGAGAGGCTTGGGACGAGAGTCAGGCAGGACAGGAGAGAGAGGCTTGGGATGAGAATCAGGCAGGATAGGAGAGAGAGGATTGGCACGAGAGTCAGGCAGGACAGGAGAGAGAGGCTTGGGAGGAGATTAAGGCTGGACAAGAGAGAGATGCTTTGTACGAGAGTCAGGAAGGACAGGATAGAGAGGCTTGGGACGAGACTCAGACTAGACAGGAGAGAGACGCTTGGGACGAGAGTCAGGCAGGACAGCAGAGAAAGGCTTGGGACGATAGTCAGGCAGGACGGGAGAAAGGGGCTTTGAATGAGAGTCAGGCAGGATAGGATAGAGAACTTCTTGGGACGAGAGTCAGGAAGGACAGGAAAGAGAGGCATGAGACGAGAATAAGGCTGTTCATGAGAGAGAGAGAGGGGCTTGGAACGAGAGTCAGGCAGCACAGGATAGAGAGGCTTTGGCCGAGAGTCAGGCAAGACAGGAGAGAGAGAAACTTAAGTAGAGAGTCAGGCAGGGCACGAGAGAGAGAGGGTTGGAACGAGAATCAGGCAGGACAGGAGAGAGAGACTTTAGACGAGAGTCAGTCAAGACACGAGCGAGAGGATTGGGACAAGAATCAGGCTGAACATCAGAGAGAGAGGGCCTTGGGGCGAGAGTCAGGCGGTACAGGAGAGAGAGGCTTGTGACGAGAGTCAGACATGACAGGGAGAGTGACTTTGGACGAGAGTCAGGCAGGACAGGTGAGAGAATCTTTGGACGAGAGTCAGGCAAGACACGAGAAAGAGGCTTGGGACGAGAATCTGGCAGGACAGGAGAGAGAGGTTTTGGACAAGAGTCAGGTATGACACGAGAGAGAGGCTTGGGAGGAGAGTCAGGCAGGACAGGAAAGAGAGGCTTGGGAGGAGAGTCATACAGTACAGGAGAGAGAGGCTTGGGACTAGAGTCATGCAGGACATGAGAGAGAGACTTGGGACGAGAGTTAGGCTGGACAGGAGAGGAGAGAGTCTCTTGGGACGAGATTAAGGCTGGAGAGGAGAGAGATGCTTCGGACTAGAGACAGGCAGGACAAGCGAGAGAGGCTTAGAACGAGAGTCAGGAAGGACAGGAGAGAGAGGCTTCGGAAGAGGGTCAGGCAGGACAGGAGAGATAGGCGTGAGACGACAATCAGGCTGTATATGAGAGAGAGCGAGGGGCTTGGAACGAGAGTCAGGCAGGACAGGACAGAGAGGCTTTGGACGAGAGTCAGGCAAGACAGGAGAGAGAGAGACTTGAGGAGAGAGTCAGGCAGGACAGGTTAGAGAGAGGCTTGGGAAGAGAGTCAGGCAGGACAGGAGAAAGAGGCGTGAGACGAGAATTAGGCTGGACCTGAGAGAGAGAGGGGCATGGGACGAGAGTCAGGCAGGACAGGAGAGAGAGGCTTTGGATGAGAGTCAGGCAAGACAGTAGAGAGAGAAACTTGAGGAGAGAGTCAGGCAGGACAGGAGAGGGAGAGGTTTGGGACTACACTCAGGCAGGACAGGAGAGAGAGGCTAGGGACGAGATTCAGGCAGGACAATGGAGAGAGGTTTGGGACGAAAGCCTGGCAGGAGAGGAGAGAGAGGGTTGGGGCGAGAGTCAGGCAGGACAGAAAAGAGAGGCTTGTTACGAGATTCAGGCCAGATAGGAGAGAGAGACTTGGGACAAGAGTCAAGCAGGACAGGTGAGAGAGGGGCTTTGGACGAGAGACAGGCAGGACAGGAGTGAGAGGCTTAGGACGAGAGTCAGGCAGGACAGGAGAGAAAGTCTTGTCACGAGAGTCAGACATGACAGGAGAGTAAGACTTTGGACGAGAGTTACAGGCAGGACAGGAGAGAGAGGCTTGGGACGAGAGTCAGACAGGACAGGAGAGAGAGTCTTGGGATGAGAGTCATGCTGGACACGAGAGAGAGGCTTGGGACGAAAGTCGGGCAGGACAGGAGAGAGAGGCTTGGGACGAGAGTCAGGCAGGACAGGAGAGACATGAAACGAGATTCAGGCAGGACAGGAGAGATAGGCCTGGAACGGGAGTCAGGCAGGACAGGACAGAGAGGTTTTGGACGAGAGTCAGGCAAGACAGGAGAGAGAGAGGCTTGAGGAGAGAGTCAGGCAGGACAGGGTAGAGAGAGGCTTGGGAAGAGAGTCAGGCAGGACAGGAGAAAGAGGCGTGAGACGAGAATTAGGCTGGACCTGAGAGAGAGAGGGGCATGGGACGAGAGTCAGGCAGGACAGGAGAGAGAGGCTTTGGATGAGAGTCAGGCAAGACAGTAGAGAGAGAAACTTGAGGAGAGAGTCAGGCAGGACAGGAGAGGGAGAGGTTTGGGACTACACTCAGGCAGGACAGGAGAGAGAGGCTAGGGACGAGAGTCAGGCAGGACAATGGAGAGAGGTTTGGGACGAAAGCCTGGCAGGAGAGGAGAGAGAGGGTTGGGGCGAGAGTCAGGCAGGACAGAAAAGAGAGGCTTGTTACGAGATTCAGGCCAGATAGGAGAGAGAGACTTGGGACAAGAGTCAAGCAGGACAGGTGAGAGAGGGGCTTTGGACGAGAGACAGGCAGGACAGGAGTGAGAGGCTTAGGACGAGAGTCAGGCAGGACAGGAGAGAAAGTCTTGTCACGAGAGTCAGACATGACAGGAGAGTAAGACTTTGGACGAGAGTTACAGGCAGGACAGGAGAGAGAGGCTTGGGACGAGAGTCAGACAGGACAGGAGAGAGAGTCTTGGGATGAGAGTCATGCTGGACACGAGAGAGAGGCTTGGGACGAAAGTCGGGCAGGACAGGAGAGTGAGGCTTGGGACGAGAGTCAGGCAGGACAGGAGAGACATGAAACGAGATTCAGGCAGGACAGGAGAGATAGGCCTGGAACGGGAGTCAGGCAGGACAGGAGAGAGAGGCTTTGGACGATATTCAGGGAGGACACTATAGAGAGTCTTGGGACGAGAGTCAGGCAGGACAGGAGAGGCTTGGGACGAGAATCATTCAGGACAGGAGTGAGAGACTTGGGACGAGAGTCAGGCTGGACATGAGCGAGAGGCTTAGGACGAGAGTGAGGCAGGAGAGGAGAGAGAAGCCTGGGACGAGAGTAAGGCAGGAGAGAAGAGAGAGGCTTGAGACGAGTCATCAGGACAGTAGAGCGAGGCTTGGGACGTGAGTCAGGTAGGACTGGAGAGAGAGGCTTGGGACGAGGATCAGGCTGGACATAAGAGAGAGAGGGGCTTGGGACGAGAGTCACGATGGACAGGGGAGAGAGGCTTAGGCCGAGAGTCAGGTATGACAGGGAGAGAGTCTTGGGAAGAGAGTTAGGCAGGAGAAGAGAGAGAGTCTTGGCAAGAGAGTCAGGCGGTACAGGAGAGAGAGAGGCCTTGGACTAGAGTCAGGCTGGACTGGAAAGAAGGAGGGGCTTGAGACGAGAGTCAGGCTTGTCACGAGAAAGCGGCCTAGGACGAGATTCAGGCTGGAGAGGACAAGAATGAGGCTCTTGGGACGAGAGTAAGGCTGAACAGGAGAGTAGGCTTAGGACGAGTGTCAGGCAGGACAGGAGAGAGAGGCTTGAGACGAGAGTCAGGCAGGACGGAAGAGAGAGGCTTCGGACGAGAGTCAGGCAGGACAGGAGAGAGAGGCGTGAGACGAGAATCAGGCTGTTCATGAGAGAGAGAGAAGGGCTTCGAACGAGAGTCCGGCAGGACATGAGAGAGAGGCTTTGACGAGAGTCAGGCAAGACAGGAGAGAGAGAAACTTGAGGAGAGAGTCAGGCAGGACAGGAGAGGGAGAGGCTTAGGACGAGAGTCAGGCAGGGCAGGAGAGAGAGGCTTTGGACGAGAGTCAGGCAGGACATGACAGAGAGAGAGAGGGGCTTGGGACAAGAGTCAGGAAGGACATGAGAGAGAGGCTTGGGACGAGAGTCAGGCAAGACAGGAGAGACAGGCGTGAGACGAGAATCAGGTTGTACATGAGAGAGAGAGAGAGAGAGAGAGAGAGGCTTGGAACGAGAGTCAGGCAGGACAGGAGAGAGAAGCTTTGGACGAGAGTCAGGCAAGAGAGGAGAGAGAGAGACTTAAGGAGAGAATCAGGCAGGACAGGAGAAAGAGAGGGAGTCAGGCAGGACAAGAGAGAGAGACTTTGGACGAGAGTCACGCAGGACAGGAGAGAGAATCTTGGGACGAGAGTCAGTCAACTCACGAGCTAGAGGATTGGGACAAGAATCAGGCTGGACATTAGAGAGAGAGGGGCTTGGGACGAGAGTCAGGCTGGACAGGAGAGAGAGGATTGTGACGAGAGTCAGACATGACAGGAGAGAGTGACTTTGGATGAGAGTCAGGGAGGACAGGAGAGAGAATCTTGGGACGAGAGTTAGGCAAGACAGGAAAAAGAGGCTTGGGACGAAAATCAGGCAGGACAGGTGAGAGAGGTTTTGGACAAGAGTCAGGTATGACACGAGAGAGAGGCTTGGGACGAGAGTCAGGCAGGACAGGAAAGAGAGGCTTGGGAGGAGAGTCAGGCAGGGCAGGAGAGAAAGGCTTGGGACACGAGAGTTATGCAGGACAGGAGAGACTTGGGACGAGAGTCAGGCAGGAAAGGAGAGGAGAGAGTCTCTTGGGACGAGATTAAGGCTGGAGAGGAGAGAGAGGCTTCGGACTAGAGATAGGCACGACATTAGAGAGAGTCTTGGGACGAGTCAGGCAGGACAGGAGAGAAAAACTTCGGACGAGAATCAGGCAGGA
The DNA here is from genome assembly GCF_036320965.1 of Panulirus ornatus. Classification (NCBI taxonomy): domain Eukaryota; kingdom Metazoa; phylum Arthropoda; class Malacostraca; order Decapoda; family Palinuridae; genus Panulirus; species Panulirus ornatus. The sequence continues at coordinate 32,052,909 of NC_092236.1, forward strand.
CAAGCGAGAGAGGCTTAGAACGAGAGTCAGGAAGGACAGGAGAGAGAGGCTTCGGAAGAGAGTCAGGCAGGACAGGAGAGAGAGACTTGGGACGAGAGTCAGGCAGGAAAGGAGAGGAGATAGTCTCTTGGGACGAGATTAAGGCTGGAGAGGAGAGAGAGGCTTCGGACTAGAGATAGGCACGACATTAGAGAGAGTCTTGGGACGAGTCAGGCAGGACAGGAGAGAAAAACTTCGGACGAGAATCAGGCAGGACAAGCGAGAGAGGCTTAGAACGAGAGTCAGGAAGGACAGGAGAGAGAGGCTTCGGAAGAGAGTCAGGCAGGACAGGAGAGAGACGCGTGAGACGACAATCAGGCTGTACATGAAGGAGAGCGAGGGGCTTGGAACGAGAGTTAGGCAGGACAGGAGAGAGAGGCTTGGGGCGAGAGTCAGGCAAGACAGGAGAGAGAGAGACTTGAGGAGAGAGTCAGGCAGGACAGGGTAGAGAGAGGCTTGGGACGAGAGTCAGGCAGGACAGGAGAAAGAGGCGTGAGACGAGAATCAGGTTGGACATGAGAGAGAGAGGGGCTTGGGACGAGAGTCAGGCAGGACAGGGGAGAGAGGCTTTGGATGAGAGTCAGGCAAGACAGGAGAGAGAGAAACTTGATGAGAGAGTCAGGCAGGACAGGAGAGGGAGAGGCTTGGGACGAGAGTCAGGCAGGACAGGAGAGAGATGCTTGGTTCGAGAGTAGGGCAGGACAATAAAGAGAGACTTGGGACGAGAGCCTGGCAGGAGAGGAGAGAGAGGGTTGGGACGAGAGTCAGGCAGGAAAGAAGAGAGAGGCTCGGGACAAGATTCAGGCAAGACAGGAGAGAGAGACTTGGGACGAGAGTCAAGCAAGACAGGTGAGAGAGGGACTTCGGACGAGAGTCAGGCAGGACTGGAGTGAGAGGCTTGGGACGAGAGTCAGGCAGGATAGGAGAGAGAGTCTTGGCAAGGAGAGTCAGACATGACAGGAGAGTGAGACTTTGGAAGAGGCTTGGGAAGAGAGTCAGACAGGACAGGAGAGAGAGACTTGCGATGAGAGTCATGCTGGACACGAGAGAGAGGCTTGGGACGAAAGTCAGGCAGGACAGGAAAGAAAGGCTTGGGACGAGAGTCAGGCAGGACAGGAGAGAGAGTCATGGAACGAGTTTCAGGCAGGACAAGAGAGATAGGCTTGGGACGGGAGTCAGGCAGGACAGGAGAGAGAGGCTTTGGACGATTTTTAGGGAGGACGCTATAGAGAGTCTTGGGACGAGAGTCAGGCAGGACATGAGAGAGAGGCTTGGGACGCGAGTCGGTCAGGACAGGAGAGAGAGACTTGGGACAAGAGTCAGGCAGGACAGGAGAGATAGGCTTGGGACGGGAGTCAGGCAGGACAGGAGAGAGAGGCTTTGGACGATATTCAGGCAGGACACTAGAGAGAGTCTTGGGACGAGAGTCAGGTAGGACAGGAGAGAGAGTCTTGAGACGAGAGCCAGTCAGGACAGGAAAGAGAGGCTTGGGACGAGAGTCAGGTAGGAAACGAAAGAGAGACTTGGGAACAGAGTCAGGCAGGACAGGAGAGAGAGGCTTGGGACGAGAGTCAGACATGAGAGGAAAGTGAGACTTTGGACGAGAGTCACTGGCAGGACAGGAGAGAGAGGCTTGGGACAAGAGTCAGGTAGGACAGGAGAGAGAGGCTTGGGACGAGAGTCAGGCAGTACACGAGAGAGAGACTTAAGACGAGATTCAGGCAGGACAGGAGAGAGAGGCTTGGGACAGGAGTCAGGCAGGACATGAGAGAGACACTTGGGACGAGAGTCAGGCAGGACAGGAGAGATAGGCTAGGTAGAGGTGTCAGGCAGGACAGGAGAGAGAGGCTTTGGACGAGAGTCAGATAGGAAAATAGAGAGAGGTTTGGTACGAGAGTCATTCAGGATAGGAGAGAGAAGCTTGTTACGAGAGTCAGGCAGGACGGGACAGAGAGGCTAGGGACGACAGTCAGGCAGGACAGGAGAGAGTCTTGGGACTATAGTCAAGCTGGACATGAGAGGGAGAGAGGGGCTTGGGACGAGAGACAGGCTGGACAGGAAAGAGAAGCTTTGGACGAGAGTCACACATGATAGGAGAGTGAGACTTGTGACGAGAGTCGCAGGCAGGAAAAGAGAGTCTTGAGACGAGAGTCAGGAAGGACAGTAGAGAGAGGATTTGGACGAGAGTCAGGCAGGACACGAGAGAGAGGCTTGGGACGAGAGTCAGGCAGGACAGGAGAGATAGGCTTGGGACGAGAATCAGGCAGGACAGGAGAGAGAGGCTTGGGACGAGAGTCAGGCAGGACAGAAGAGAAAGTCTTGGGACGAGAGTCAGGCAGGACACGAGAGAGAGGCTTGGGACGAGAGTCAGGCAGGACGGGAGAGAGAGGCTTGGAAGAAGAATCAGACTAGACATGAGAGAGCGAGGGGCTTGGGACGAGAGTTAGGCTGGACAGGAGAGAGATGCTTAGGAGGAGAGTCAGACATGACAGGAGAGAGAGGTTCCGGACGAGAGTTAGGCAGGGCAGGAGAGAGAGCCTTTGGACGAGAGTCAGGCAGGACTCGAGATAGAGGCTTGTGAAGAGAATCAGGCAGGATAAGATAAAGAGGCTTCGAACTAGAGTAAGGTAAGATAGGAGAGAGACTTGAGGAGAGAGTTAGGCAGGACAGGAGAGAGAGAGAGACTTGGAACGATAGTCAGGCAGGACAGGAGAGAGAAGCTTAGGACGAGATTCAGGAAGGAGACTAGAGAGAGGGTTGGGACGAGAGTCAGGCAGGACAGAAGAGAGAGGCTTGGGACGACATTCAGGCTGGACAGGAGAGAGGGGCTTGGGACGAGAGTCAGGCAGGACAGGAGAGAGAAGCTTAGGACGAGAGTCAGGCAGGAGAGAGGAGAGAGGCTTGGGACGAGATTCAGGCAGGACAGGAGAGAGAGGCTTAGGACGAGAGTTAGGGGAGACACGCTTGTGACGAGATTCAGGCATGAGGGTTGAGTGAGACTTTAGGAGAGAGTTAGGCAGGACAGGAGAGAGGTGCTTGGGAAGGGAGGCAGGCTGGAGAGGAGAGAGAGGCTTAGGACGAGAGTCAGGCTGGAAAAGTGAGAGGGGCTTGGGACGAGAGTCATGCAGGATAGGAGAGAGAGGCTTGGGACGAGAGTCAGGCAGGAGAAGAGAGAGAGGCTTGGGACGAGAGTCAGGCTCGACATTAGAGAGACACTTGGTACGAGAGTCAGGCAGAACAGGAGAGAAAGGCTTGGAATGAGAGCCAGGCAGGACACCAGAGACAGGGTTAAGACGAGAGTCAGGCTGGACAGGAGTGAGAGGCTTGGGACGAGAGTCAGGCTAGACAGAAGAGAGAGCCTTGGGCCGAGAATCTGGCAGGATAGGAGAGAGAGGCTCGGGACGAGAGTCAGGCAGGACAGGAGAGAAAGGCTTGGGATAAGAATCAGGCTGGATATAAGTGAGAGAGAGGCTTGGAACGAGAGTCAGGCTGGACAGTAGAGAGAGGCTTGGTACGAGAGTCAGGCAGGACAGGAGAGAAAGGCTTGGAATGAGAGCCAGCCAGGACACGAGAGACAGGGTTAAGACGAGAGTCAGGCTGGAGAGAGAGAGAGAGGCTTGGGACGAGAGTCAGGCTGGACAGAGGAGAGAGGCTTGGGCCGAAAACCTGGCAGGACAGAAGATAGGTTTGGGACGAGATTCAGGTTGAACAGGAGAGAGAGGCTTAGGACGAGAGTCAGGCAGGATAGGAGAGAGAGGGACTTCAGGCGAGAGTCAGGCAGGACATGAGAGAGAGGCTTGGGACGAGAGTCATGCAGGACAGGAGAGAGAAGCTCGGGACGAGAGTCAGGCAAGACAGGAGAGAAAGGCTTGGGATAAGAATCAGGCTGGACATAAGTGAGATAGGGGCTTGGGACGAGAGTCAGGCTGGATAGGAGAGAGAGGCATCGGACGAGAGTCAGACATGACAAGAGAGTGAGACTTGGGACGAGAGTCAGGTAGAATAGGACAGAGAGTCTTGGGACGAGAGTCAGTCAGGACAGGAGAGAGAGGCTTATGATGACAAACAGGCAGGACAGGAGAAAGAGGCTTGGGACGAGAGTCAGGCAGGACAATAGAGAGAGGCTTGGGACGAGAGTAAGGCAGGACAGGAGAGAGAAGATTGGGACGATATTCAGGCAGGACAGGAGAAAGAGGCTTGGGACAAGAATCAGGCTAGATATGAAAGAGAGAGGGGCTTGGGACGAGAGTCAGGCAGGACAGGAGAGAAAGGCTTGGAATGAGAGCCAGCCAGGACACGAGAGACAGGGTTAAGACGAGAGTCAGACTGGAGAGAGAGAGAGGCTTGGGACGAGAGTCACGCTGGACAGAAGAGAGAGGCTTGGGCCGAGAATCTGGCAGGACAGAAGAGAGATGTTTGGGACGAGATTCATGTTGGACAGGAAAGAGAGGCTTGGGACGAAAGTCAGGCAAGATAGGAGAGATAGGGGCTTGGGACGAGAGTCATGCAGGATAGGAGAGAGAGGATTAGGACGAGGGTAAGGCAGGAGAAGAGAGAGAGGATTGGGACGAGAGTCAGGCTGGACAGTAGAGAAAGACTTGGTACGAGAGTCAGGCAGGACGGGAGAGAAAGGCTTAGAATGAGAGCCAGGCAGGACACCAGAGACAGGGTTAAGACGAGAGTCAGGCTGGACAGGAGTGAGAGGCTTGGGAAGAGAGTCAGGCTAGACAGAAGAGAGAGTCTTGGGCCGAGAATCTGGCAGGATAGGAGAGAGAGGCACGGAACGAGAGTCAGGCAGGATAGGAGAGAAAGGCTTGGGATAAGAATCAGGCTGGATATAAGTGAGAGAGAGGCTTGGGACGAGAGTCAGGCTGGACAGTAGAGAGAGGCTTGGTACAAGAGTCAGGGAGAACGCGAGAAAAAGGCTTGGAATGAGATCCAGCCAGGACATGAGAGACAGGGTTAAGACGAAAGTCAGGCTGGAAAGAGAGAGAGGCTTGGGACGAGAGTCAGGCTGGACAGAAGAGAGAAGCTTGGGCCGAGAATCTGGCAGGACAGGAGATAGAGGTTTGGGACGAGATTCAGGTTGGACAAGAGAGAGAGGCTTAGGACGAGAGTCAGGCAGGATAGGAGAGAGAGGGACTTCGGGCGAGAGTCAGGCAGGACAGGAGAGAGAGGCTTGGGACGAGAGTCATGCAGGACAGGAGAGAGAGGCTCGGGACGAGAGTCAGGCAAGACAGGAGAGAAAGGCTTGGGATAAGAATCAGGCTGGACATAAGTGAGAGAGGGGCTTGGGACGAGAGTCAGGCTGGACAGGAGAGAGAGGTATCGGACGAGAGTCAGACATGACAAGAGAGTGAGACTTGGGACGAGAGTCAGGTAGAATAGGACAGAGAGTCTTGGGACGAGAGTCAGGAAGGACGAGAGAGAAAGGCTTGGGACCAGAGTCAGGCAGGACAGGAGAGAGAGGCTTGGGACAATAGTCAAGCTGGACATGAGAGAGAGAGGGGGGCTTGGGACTAGAGTCAGGCTGGACAGGAAAGAAAGGCTTGGGACGAGAGTCAGACATGAGAGGAGAATGAGACTTGGGACGAGAGTCACAGGCAGGACAAGAGAGAGAGGCTTGGGACGAGAGTCAGGCAGGACAGGAGAGATATGCTTGGGACGAGAGTCAGGCAGGACAGGAGAGAGAGACTTGGGATGAGAGTCAGGCAGGACAGGAGAGAAAAGATTGGGACGATATTCAGGCAGGACAGGAGAAAGAGTCATGGGACAAGAATCAGGCTAGATATGAGAGAGAGAGAGGGGCTTGGGACGAGAGACAGGCAAGACAGGAGAGAAAGGCTTGAAATGAGAGCCAGCCAGGACACGAGAGACAGGGTTAAGACGAGAGTCAGATTGGAGAGAGAGAGACTTGGGACGAGAGTCAGGCTGGACAGAAGATAGAGGCTTGCGCCGAGAATCTGGCAGGACAGAAGAGAGAGGTTTGGGACGAGATTCAGGTTGCACAGGAGAGAGAGGCTTGGGACGAAAGTCAGGCAAGATAGGAGAGATAGGGACTTGGGGCGAGAGTCAGGAAGGACACGAGAGAGAGGCTTGGGACGAGAGTCAGGCAGGACCATAGAGAGAGGCTTGGGACGAGATTCAGACAGGACAGGCAAGAGAGGCTTAGAACAAGAGTCAGGCAGGACAGAAGAGGAGTGAAGCTCTTCATACGAGATTAAGGCTGGACAGGAGAGAGAGGCTTCGAACTAGAGCCAGGAACGACACGGGAGAGAGCCTTAGGACGAGAATCCTAAGGTTGGGACGAAAATCAGGCAGGACACTACATAGAGTCTTGGGACGAGAGTCAGGCAGGACAGGAGAGAGAGGTCTGGGACGAGAGTCAGGAAGGACACGAGGGAGAGGCTTGGGACGAGAGTCAGGCAGGACCATAGAGAGAGGCTTGGGACGATATTCAGACAGGACAGGCAAGAGAGGCTTAGAACAAGAGCCAGGCAGGACAGGAGAGGAGTGAAGCTCTTGATACGAGATTAAGGATGGACAGGAGAGAGAGGCTTCGAACTAGAGCCAGGAACGACACGGGAGAGAGTCTTAGGACGAAAGTCAGGCAAGACAGGAGAGAGAGGCTTGGGACGAGAGTCAGGCAGGACAGGCAAGAGAGGCTTAGAACCAGAGTCAGGCAGGACAGGAGAGAGAGGCTTTGGGCGAGAGTCAGGCAGGACAGGAGAGAGAGACACTTGACGAGAGAGACTGCCAGGACAGGAGGGAGAGAGGCTTGGGTCGAGAGTCAGGCAGGACAGGAGAAAGAGGCGTGAGACGAGAATCAGGCTTGACGTGAGAGAGAGAGGGGCTTGGGACGAGGGTCAGGTATTACAGGAGAGAGAGAAACTTGAGGAGAGAGTCAGACAGGACAGGAGAGGGAGAGGCTTGGGACTAGAGTCAGGCAGGACAGGAGAGAGAGGCTTGCGACGAAAGTCAGGCAGGACAATATAGAGAGGCTTGGGACGAGATTCAGGCAGGAGAGGTGAGAGAGGGTTGGGACGAGAGTCAGGCAGGACAGGAGAGAAAGGTATGGGACGAGAGTCAGGCTGGACACGAGAGAGAGGCTGGGGATGAGAGTCAGGCAGGACAGGAGAGAGAGGCTTGGAACGAGAGTCAGGCAGGACAGGAGAGAGAGACTTGATACGAGAGTCAGGCAGGACAGGAGAGATAGGCTTGGGACGGGAGTCAGGCAGGACAGGAGAGAGAGGCTTTGGACGAAATTCAGACTGGACACTAGATAGAGTCTTGGGAAGAGAGTCAGGCAGGACAGAAGAGAGAGACTTGGGACGAGAGTCAGGAAGGACGCGAGAGAAAGGCTTGGGACCAGAGTCAGGGAGGACAGGAGAGATAGGCTTGGGACAATAGTCAAGCTGGACATGAGAGAGAGAGGGGGGCTTGGGACTAGAGTCAGGCTGGACAGGAAAGAAAGGCTTGGGACGAGAGTCAGACATGAGAGGAGAGTGAGACTTGGGACGAAAGTCACAGGCAGGACAAGAGAGAGAGGCTTGGGACGAGAGTCAGGCAGGACAGGAGAGATATACTTGGGACGAGAGTCAGGCAGGACAGGAGAGAGAGGCTTGGGACAAGAATCAGGTTAGACATGAGAGAGCGAGGAGCTTGGGTCTAGAGTTACGTTGGACACGAGAGAGAGGCTTAGGACGAAAGTCAGACATGACAGGAGGGATAGGCTTGGGACGAGAGTCAGGCAGGAGAGGATAGAGAGTCTTGAGACGAGAGTCAGGCAGTACAGGCGAGAAAGGCTTAGGACGAGAGTCAGGCAGGACATGAGAGAGAGGCTTCGGACGAGAGTAAGGCAGGACAGGAGATAGAGGCGTGAGACGAGAATCAGCTAGACATGAGAGAGAGAGAAGGGCTTGGGACGAGAGTCAGGTAGGACAGGAGAGAGAGGCTTGGGACGAGAGTCAGGCAAGACATGAGAGAGAGAGACTTGAGGAGAGAGTCAGGCAGGACAGGAGAGAGAGAGGCTTGGAACAAGAGTCAGGCAGGACATGAGAGAGAGTCTTGGGACGAGAGTCAGGCAGGACAATAGAAAGAGGTTTAGTACGAGAGTCATGCAGGAGAGGAGAGAGAAGCTTAGGACGAGAGTGAGGCTAGACATAAAATTGAGGCTTAGGACGAGTTTCAGGCAGGAGCGGAGAGTGAGCCTTGGGACGAGAGTCACAGGTAGGACAAGAGAGAGAGGCTTAGGACGAGAGTCACAGGCAGGACAGGAGAGAGAGACTTGGGACGATAGTCAGGCAGGACAGGAGACGATGGCTTTGGACGAGAGTCAGGCAGGACAGGATATTGAGTCTTGGGCCGAGAGTCAGGCAGGACAGGAGAAAGAGTCTTGAGACGAAACTCACCTAGGACAGGAGAGAGAGGCTTAAGAAGAGAGTCAGGCAGGAGAGGAGAGAGAGGCCTCGGACGAAAGTCAAGCAGGACAGGAGAAAGAGGCGTGAGACGAGAATGAGAGAGAGAGAGAGAGAGAGAGAGAGAGAGAGAGAGAGAGAGAGAGAGAGAGAGAGAGAGAGAGAGAGAGAGAGAGAGAGAGAGAGAGAGAGAGAGAGAGAGAGAGAGAGAGAGAGAGAGAGAGAGAGAGAGAGAGAGAGAGAGAGAGAGAGAAGGGCTTGGGACGAGAGTCAGGCAGGGCAGGAGAGACAGGCTTGGGATGAGAGTAAGGCATCACAGGAGGGAGAGAGAATTTAGGAGATAGTCAGGCAGGACAGGAGAGAGAGAGAGGCTTGGGACGAGATTCAGGCAGGACAGTAGAGAGAGGCTTGGGACGAGAGTCAGGCAGTACAGGAGAGAGAGGCTTGAGACGAGAGTCAGGCTGGACACGAGAGAGAGGCTTGGCATGAGAGTCAGGCAGGACAGGAGAGAGAGGCTTGGGACGAAAGTCAGGCAGGACAATAGAGAGAGGCTTGGTACGAGAGTCATGCAGGATAGGAGAGAGAAACTTGGGGCCAGAGCGAGGCTGGAAAAAAGAGAGAGGCTTGGGACGAGAGTCAGGCAGTACAGGAGAGAGAGGCTTGAGACGAGAGTCAGGCTGGACACGAGAGAGAGGCTTGGCATGAGAGTCAGGCAGGACAGGAGAGAGAGGCTTGGGACGAGAGGCAGGCAGGAAAGGAGAGAGTGGCTTGGGACGGGAGTCAGGCAGGACAGGAGAGAGAGGCTTTGGACGAAATTCACGCAGGACACTAGATAGAGCCTTGGGACGAGAGTCAGGCAGGACAGGAGAGAGAGTCTTGAGATGAGAGTCAGCAGGACAGGAGAGAGAGGCTTGGGACTAGAGTCAGGAAGGACACGAGAGAGATTCTTGGTACGACAGTCAAGCAGGACAGGAGAGAGAGTCTTGGGATGAGAGTCAGGCAGGACAGGAGAGAAGGTCTTGTGACGAGATTCCAGTAATACACGAGAGAGAGACTTGGGACGAGAGTTAGGCTGGACAGGAGAGAGACGTTTAGGAGGAGAGTCAGACATGACAGGAGGGAGAGGCTTGGGACGAGAGTCAGGCAGGAGAGGAGAGAGAGTCTTGAGACGAGAGTCAGGCAGTACAGGCGAGCAAGGCTTAGGACGAGAGTCAGGCAGGACATGAGAGAGAGGCTTCGGACGAGAGTAAGGCAGGACAGGAGATAGAGGCGTGAGACGAGAATCAGGTTGGACATGAGAGAGAGAGAAGGGCTTGGGACGAGAGTCAGTTCGGACAGGAGAGAGAGGCTTGGGACGAGAGTCAGGCAAGACAGGAGAGAGACAGACTTGACGAGAGAGTCAGGCAGGATAGGAGATAGAGAGGCTTGGGACGAGAGTCAGGCAGGACATGAGAGAGAGGCATGAGACGAGAGTCAGGCAGGACAATAGAGAGAGGCTTGGTACGAGAGTCATGCAGGAGAGGAGAGAGAAGCTTAGGATGAGAGTGAGGCTGGACATAAGAGTGAGGCTTAGGACGAGAGTCAGGCAGGAGAAGAGAGAGAAGTTGGGACGAGAGTCATGCAGGATAGAAGAGAGAGGCTTGGGACGAGATTCAGGCTGGACAGGAGAGAGAGGCTTGGGACGAGAGTCAGGCAGGACAGGAGAGAGAGGCTTGGGCCAATAGTCAAGCTGGACATGAGAGAGAGAGAGGGGCTTGGGACGAGAGTCAGGATGGACAGGAAAGAGAGGCTTGGGGCGAGAGTCAGACATGACAGGAGAGTGAGCCTTGGGACGAGAGTCACAGGTAGGACAAGAGAGAGAGGCTTGGGACGAGAGTCACAGGCAGGACAGGTGAGAGAGACTTGGGACGAGAGTCAGGCAGGACAAGAGAGATAGGCTTGGGACGGGAGTCAGGCAGGACAGGAGAAAGTGGCTTTGGGCGATATTCAGGCAGGACAGGTAATTGAGTCTTGGGCCGAGAGTCAGGCAGGACAGGAGAAAGAGTCTTGAGACAAGACTCAGTTAGGACAGGGGAGAGAGGCTTAGGAAGAGAGTCAGGCAGGACAGGAGAGAGAGGTCTCGGACGTAAGTCAAGCCGGACAGGAGAAAGAGGCGTGAGACGAGAATCATGCTGGACATGAGAGAGAGAGAGAGAGAGAGAGAAGGGCTTGGGACGAGAGTCAGGCAGGACATGACAGAGAGAGAGAGGGGCTTGGGACAAGAGTCAGGAAGGACATGAGAGAGAGGCTTGGGACGAGAGTCAGGCAAGACAGGAGAGACAGGCGTGAGACGAGAATCAGGTTGTACATGAGAGAGAGAGAGAGAGAGGCTTGGAACGAGAGTCAGGCAGGACAGGAGAGAGAAGCTTTGGACGAGAGTCAGGCAAGAGAGGAGAGAGAGAGACTTAAGGAGAGAATCAGGCAGGACAGGAGAAAGAGAGGGAGTCAGGCAGGACAAGAGAGAGAGACTTTGGACGAGAGTCACGCAGGACAGGAGAGAGAATCTTGGGACGAGAGTCAGTCAACTCACGAGCTAGAGGATTGGGACAAGAATCAGGCTGGACATTAGAGAGAGAGGGGCTTGGGACGAGAGTCAGGCTGGACAGGAGAGAGAGGATTGTGACGAGAGTCAGACATGACAGGAGAGAGTGACTTTGGATGAGAGTCAGGGAGGACAGGAGAGAGAATCTTGGGACGAGAGTTAGGCAAGACAGGAAAAAGAGGCTTGGGACGAAAATCAGGCAGGACAGGTGAGAGAGGTTTTGGACAAGAGTCAGGTATGACACGAGAGAGAGGCTTGGGACGAGAGTCAGGCAGGACAGGAAAGAGAGGCTTGGGAGGAGAGTCAGGCAGGGCAGGAGAGAAAGGCTTGGGACACGAGAGTTATGCAGGACAGGAGAGAGAGACTTGGGACGAGAGTCAGGCAGGAAAGGAGAGGAGAGAGTCTCTTGGGACGAGATTAAGGCTGGAGAGGAGAGAGAGGCTTCGGACTAGAGATAGGCACGACATTAGAGAGAGTCTTGGGACGAGTCAGGCAGGACAGGAGAGAAAAACTTCGGACGAGAATCAGGCAGGACAAGCGAGAGAGGCTTAGAACGAGAGTCAGGAAGGACAGGAGAGAGAGGCTTCGGAAGAGAGTCAGGCAGGACAGGAGAGAGAGACTTGGGACGAGAGTCAGGCAGGAAAGGAGAGGAGAGAGTCTCTTGGGACGAGATTAAGGCTGGAGAGGAGAGAGAGGCTTCGGACTACAGATAGGCACGACATTAGAGAGAGTCTTGGGACGAGTCAGGCAGGACAGGAGAGAAAAACTTCGGACGAGAATCAGGCAGGACAAGCGAGAGAGGCTTAGAACGAGAGTCAGGAAGGACAGGAGAGAGAGGCTTCGGAAGAGAGTCAGGCAGGACAGGAGAGAGACGCGTGAGACGACAATCAGGCTGTACATGAAGGAGAGCGAGGGGCTTGGAACGAGAGTTAGGCAGGACAGGAGAGAGAGGCTTGGGGCGAGAGTCAGGCAAGACAGGAGAGAGAGAGACTTGAGGAGAGAGTCAGGCAGGACAGGGTAGAGAGAGGCTTGGGACGAGAGTCAGGCAGGACAGGAGAAAGAGGCGTGAGACGAGAATCAGGTTGGACATGAGAGAGAGAGGGGCTTGGGACGAGAGTCAGGCAGGACAGGGGAGAGAGGCTTTGGATGAGAGTCAGGCAAGACAGGAGAGAGAGAAACTTGATGAGAGAGTCAGGCAGGACAGGAGAGGGAGAGGCTTGGGACGAGAGTCAGGCAGGACAGGAGAGAGATGCTTGGTTCGAGAGTAGGGCAGGACAATAAAGAGAGACTTGGGACGAGAGCCTGGCAGGAGAGGAGAGAGAGGGTTGGGACGAGAGTCAGGCAGGAAAGAAGAGAGAGGCTCGGGACAAGATTCAGGCAAGACAGGAGAGAGAGACTTGGGACGAGAGTCAAGCAAGACAGGTGAGAGAGGGACTTCGGACGAGAGTCAGGCAGGACTGGAGTGAGAGGCTTGGGACGAGAGTCAGGCAGGATAGGAGAGAGAGTCTTGGCAGGAGAGTCAGACATGACAGGAGAGTGAGACTTTGGAAGAGGCTTGGGAAGAGAGTCAGACAGGACAGGAGAGAGAGACTTGCGATGAGAGTCATGCTGGACACGAGAGAGAGGCTTGGGACGAAAGTCAGGCAGGACAGGAAAGAAAGGCTTGGGACGAGAGTCAGGCAGGACAGGAGAGAGAGTCATGGAACGAGTTTCAGGCAGGACAAGAGAGATAGGCTTGGGACGGGAGTCAGGCAGGACAGGAGAGAGAGGCTTTGGACGATTTTTAGGGAGGACGCTATAGAGAGTCTTGGGACGAGAGTCAGGCAGGACATGAGAGAGAGGCTTGGGACGCGAGTCGGTCAGGACAGGAGAGAGAGACTTGGGACAAGAGTCAGGCAGGACAGGAGAGATAGGCTTGGGACGGGAGTCAGGCAGGACAGGAGAGAGAGGCTTTGGACGATATTCAGGCAGGACACTAGAGAGAGTCTTGGGACGAGAGTCAGGTAGGACAGGAGAGAGAGTCTTGAGACGAGAGCCAGTCAGGACAGGAAAGAGAGGCTTGGGACGAGAGTCAGGTAGGAAACGAAAGAGAGACTTGGGAACAGAGTCAGGCAGGACAGGAGAGAGAGGCTTGGGACGAGAGTCAGACATGAGAGGAAAGTGAGACTTTGGACGAGAGTCACTGGCAGGACAGGAGAGAGAGGCTTGGGACAAGAGTCAGGTAGGACAGGAGAGAGAGGCTTGGGACGAGAGTCAGGCAGTACACGAGAGAGAGACTTAAGACGAGATTCAGGCAGGACAGGAGAGAGAGGCTTGGGACAGGAGTCAGGCAGGACATGAGAGAGACACTTGGGACGAGAGTCAGGCAGGACAGGAGAGATAGGCTAGGTAGAGGTGTCAGGCAGGACAGGAGAGAGAGGCTTTGGACGAGAGTCAGATAGGAAAATAGAGAGAGGTTTGGTACGAGAGTCATTCAGGATAGGAGAGAGAAGCTTGTTACGAGAGTCAGGCAGGACGGGACAGAGAGGCTAGGGACGACAGTCAGGCAGGACAGGAGAGAGTCTTGGGACTATAGTCAAGCTGGACATGAGAGGGAGAGAGGGGCTTGGGACGAGAGACAGGCTGGACAGGAAAGAGAAGCTTTGGACGAGAGTCACACATGATAGGAGAGTGAGACTTGTGACGAGAGTCGCAGGCAGGAAAAGAGAGTCTTGAGACGAGAGTCAGGAAGGACAGTAGAGAGAGGATTTGGACGAGAGTCAGGCAGGACACGAGAGAGAGGCTTGGGACGAGAGTCAGGCAGGACAGGAGAGATAGGCTTGGGACGAGAATCAGGCAGGACAGGAGAGAGAGGCTTGGGACGAGAGTCAGGCAGGACAGAAGAGAAAGTCTTGGGACGAGAGTCAGGCAGGACACGAGAGAGAGGCTTGGGACGAGAGTCAGGCAGGACGGGAGAGAGAGGCTTGGAAGAAGAATCAGACTAGACATGAGAGAGCGAGGGGCTTGGGACGAGAGTTAGGCTGGACAGGAGAGAGATGCTTAGGAGGAGAGTCAGACATGACAGGAGAGAGAGGTTCCGGACGAGAGTTAGGCAGGGCAGGAGAGAGAGCCTTTGGACGAGAGTCAGGCAGGACTCGAGATAGAGGCTTGTGAAGAGAATCAGGCAGGATAAGATAAAGAGGCTTCGAACTAGAGTAAGGTAAGATAGGAGAGAGACTTGAGGAGAGAGTTAGGCAGGACAGGAGAGAGAGAGAGACTTGGAACGATAGTCAGGCAGGACAGGAGAGAGAAGCTTAGGACGAGATTCAGGAAGGAGACTAGAGAGAGGGTTGGGACGAGAGTCAGGGAGGACAGAAGAGAGAGGCTTGGGACGACATTCAGGCTGGACAGGAGAGAGGGGCTTGGGACGAGAGTCAGGCAGGACAGGAGAGAGAAGCTTAGGACGAGGGTCAGGCAGGAGAGAGGAGAGAGGCTTGGGACGAGATTCAGGCAGGACAGGAGAGAGAGGCTTAGGACGAGAGTTAGGAGAGACACGCTTGTGACGAGATTCAGGCATGAGGGTTGAGTGAGACTTTAGGAGAGAGTTAGGCAGGACAGGAGAGAGGTGCTTGGGAAGGGAGGCAGGCTGGAGAGGAGAGAGAGGCTTAGGACGAGAGTCAGGCTGGAAAAGTGAGAGGGGCTTGGGACGAGAGTCAGATAGGAAAATAGAGAGAGGTTTGGTACGAGAGTCATTCAGGATAGGAGAGAGAAGCTTGTTACGAGAGTCAGGCAGGACGGGACAGAGAGGCTAGGGACGACAGTCAGGCAGGACAGGAGAGAGTCTTGGGACTATAGTCAAGCTGGACATGAGAGGGAGAGAGGGGCTTGGGACGAGAGACAGGCTGGACAGGAAAGAGAAGCTTTGGACGAGAGTCACACATGATAGGAGAGTGAGACTTGTGACGAGAGTCGCAGGCAGGAAAAGAGAGTCTTGAGACGAGAGTCAGGAAGGACAGTAGAGAGAGGATTTGGACGAGAGTCAGGCAGGACACGAGAGAGAGGCTTGGGACGAGAGTCAGGCAGGACAGGAGAGATAGGCTTGGGACGAGAATCAGGCAGGACAGGAGAGAGAGGCTTGGGACGAGAGTCAGGCAGGACAGAAGAGAAAGTCTTGGGACGAGAGTCAGGCAGGACACGAGAGAGAGGCTTGGGACGAGAGTCAGGCAGGACGGGAGAGAGAGGCTTGGAAGAAGAATCAGACTAGACATGAGAGAGCGAGGGGCTTGGGACGAGAGTTAGGCTGGACAGGAGAGAGATGCTTAGGAGGAGAGTCAGACATGACAGGAGAGAGAGGTTCCGGACGAGAGTTAGGCAGGGCAGGAGAGAGAGCCTTTGGACGAGAGTCAGGCAGGACTCGAGATAGAGGCTTGTGAAGAGAATCAGGCAGGATAAGATAAAGAGGCTTCGAACTAGAGTAAGGTAAGATAGGAGAGAGACTTGAGGAGAGAGTTAGGCAGGACAGGAGAGAGAGAGAGACTTGGAACGATAGTCAGGCAGGACAGGAGAGAGAAGCTTAGGACGAGATTCAGGAAGGAGACTAGAGAGAGGGTTGGGACGAGAGTCAGGGAGGACAGAAGAGAGAGGCTTGGGACGACATTCAGGCTGGACAGGAGAGAGGGGCTTGGGACGAGAGTCAGGCAGGACAGGAGAGAGAAGCTTAGGACGAGGGTCAGGCAGGAGAGAGGAGAGAGGCTTGGGACGAGATTCAGGCAGGACAGGAGAGAGAGGCTTAGGACGAGAGTTAGGAGAGACACGCTTGTGACGAGATTCAGGCATGAGGGTTGAGTGAGACTTTAGGAGAGAGTTAGGCAGGACAGGAGAGAGGTGCTTGGGAAGGGAGGCAGGCTGGAGAGGAGAGAGAGGCTTAGGACGAGAGTCAGGCTGGAAAAGTGAGAGGGGCTTGGGACGAGAGTCATGCAGGATAGGAGAGAGAGGCTTGGGACGAGAGTCAGGCAGGAGAAGAGAGAGAGGCTTGGGACGAGAGTCAGGCTCGACATTAGAGATAGACTTGGTACGAGAGTCAGGCAGAACAGGAGAGAAAGGCTTGGAATGAGAGCCAGGCAGGACACCAGAGACAGGGTTAAGACGAGAGTCAGGCTGGACAGGAGTGAGAGGCTTGGGACGAGAGTCAGGCTAGACAGAAGAGAGAGCCTTGGGCCGAGAATCTGGCAGGATAGGAGAGAGAGGCTCGGGACGAGAGTCAGGCAGGACAGGAGAGAAAGGCTTGGGATAAGAATCAGGCTGGATATAAGTGAGAGAGAGGCTTGGAACGAGAGTCAGGCTGGACAGTAGAGAGAGGCTTGGTACGAGAGTCTGGCAGGACAGGAGAGAAAGGCTTGGAATGAGAGCCAGCCAGGACACGAGAGACAGGGTTAAGACGAGAGTCAGGCTGGAGAGAGAGAGAGGCTTGGGACGAGAGTCAGGCTGGACAGAGGAGAGAGGCTTGGGCCGAAAACCTGGCAGGACAGAAGATAGAGGTTTGGGACGAGATTCAGGTTGAACAGGAGAGAGAGGCTTAGGACGAGAGTCAGGCAGGATAGGAGAGAGAGGGACTTCAGGCGAGAGTCAGGCAGGACATGAGAGAGAGGCTTGGGACGAGAGTCATGCAGGACAGGAGAGAGAAGCTCGGGACGAGAGTCAGGCAAGACAGGAGAGAAAGGCTTGGGATAAGAATCAGGCTGGACATAAGTGAGATAGGGGCTTGGGACGAGAGTCAGGCTGGATAGGAGAGAGAGGCATCGGACGAGAGTCAGACATGACAAGAAAGTGAGACTTGGGACGAGAGTCAGGTAGAATAGGACAGAGAGTCTTGGGACGAGAGTCAGTCAGGACAGGAGAGAGAGGCTTATGATGACAAACAGGCAGGACAGGAGAAAGAGGCTTGGGACGAGAGTCAGGCAGGACAATAGAGAGAGGCTTGGGACGAGAGTAAGGCAGGACAGGAGAGAGAAGATTGGGACGATATTCAGGCAGGACAGGAGAAAGAGGCTTGGGACAAGAATCAGGCTAGATATGAAAGAGAGAGGGGCTTGGGACGAGAGTCAGGCAGGACAGGAGAGAAAGGCTTGGAATGAGAGCCAGCCAGGACACGAGAGACAGGGTTAAGACGAGAGTCAGACTGGAGAGAGAGAGAGGCTTGGGACGAGAGTCACGCTGGACAGAAGAGAGAGGCTTGGGCCGAGAATCTGGCAGGACAGAAGAGAGATGTTTGGGACGAGATTCATGTTGGACAGGAAAGAGAGGCTTGGGACGAAAGTCAGGCAAGATAGGAGAGATAGGGGCTTGGGACGAGAGTCATGCAGGATAGGAGAGAGAGGCTTAGGACGAGGGTAAGGCAGGAGAAGAGAGAGAGGATTGGGACGAGAGTCAGGCTGGACAGTAGAGAAAGACTTGGTACGAGAGTCAGGCAGGACGGGAGAGAAAGGCTTAGAATGAGAGCCAGGCAGGACACCAGAGACAGGGTTAAGACGAGAGTCAGGCTGGACAGGAGTGAGAGGCTTGGGAAGAGAGTCAGGCTAGACAGAAGAGAGAGTCTTGGGCCGAGAATCTGGCAGGATAGGAGAGAGAGGCACGGAACGAGAGTCAGGCAGGATAGGAGAGAAAGGCTTGGGATAAGAATCAGGCTGGATATAAGTGAGAGAGAGGCTTGGGACGAGAGTCAGGCTGGACAGTAGAGAGAGGCTTGGTACGAGAGTCAGGGAGAACGCGAGAAAAAGGCTTGGAATGAGATCCAGCCAGGACATGAGAGACAGGGTTAAGACGAAAGTCAGGCTGGAAAGAGAGGCTTGGGACGAGAGTCAGGCTGGACAGAAGAGAGAAGCTTGGGCCGAGAATCTGGCAGGACAGGAGATAGAGGTTTGGGACGAGATTCAGGTTGGACAAGAGAGAGAGGCTTAGGACGAGAGTCAGGCAGGATAGGAGAGAGAGGGACTTCGGGCGAGAGTCAGGCAGGACAGGAGAGAGAGGCTTGGGACGAGAGTCATGCAGGACAGGAGAGAGAGGCTCGGGACGAGAGTCAGGCAAGACAGGAGAGAAAGGCTTGGGATAAGAATCAGGCTGGACATAAGTGAGAGAGGGGCTTGGGACGAGAGTCAGGCTGGACAGGAGAGAGAGGTATCGGACGAGAGTCAGACATGACAAGAGAGTGAGACTTGGGACGAGAGTCAGGTAGAATAGGACAGAGAGTCTTGGGACGAGAGTCAGGAAGGACGAGAGAGAAAGGCTTGGGACCAGAGTCAGGCAGGACAGGAGAGAGAGGCTTGGGACAATAGTCAAGCTGGACATGAGAGAGAGAGGGGGCTTGGGACTAGAGTCAGGCTGGACAGGAAAGAAAGGCTTGGGACGAGAGTCAGACATGAGAGGAGAATGAGACTTGGGACGAGAGTCACAGGCAGGACAAGAGAGAGAGGCTTGGGACGAGAGTCAGGCAGGACAGGAGAGATATGCTTGGGACGAGAGTCAGGCAGGACAGGAGAGAGAGAGGCTTGGGACGAGAGTCAGGCAGGACAGGAGAGAAAAGATTGGGACGATATTCAGGCAGGACACTAGAAAGAGGCATGGGACAAGAATCAGGCTAGATATGAGAGAGAGAGGGGCTTGGGACGAGAGACAGGCAGAACAGGAGAGAAAGGCTTGGAATAAGAGCCAGCCAGGACACGAGAGACAGGGTTAAGACGAGAGTCAGATTGGAGAGAGAGAGAGAGACTTGGGACGAGAGTCAGGCTGGACAGAAGAGAGGCTTGGGCCGAGAATCTGGCAGGACAGAAGAGAGAGGTTTGGGATGAGATTCAGGTTGGACAGGAGAGAGAGGCTTGGGACGAAAGTCAGGCAAGATAGGAGAGATAGTGACTTGGGGCGAGAGTCAGGCAGGACAGGAGAGAGAGGCTTGTAACGAGAGTCATGCAGGACAGGAGAGAGAGTCTCGGGACGAGAGTCAGGCAAGACAGGAGAGAAAGGCTTGGAATAAGAATCAGGCAGGACATAAGTGAGAGAGGGGCTTGGGACGAGAGTCAGGCTGGACAGGAGAGAGAGACATCGGACGAGAATCAGACATGACAAGAGTGAGACTTGGGACGAGAGTCAGTCAGGACAGGAGAGAGAGGCTTTGGACGAGAGTCAGGCAGGACACGAGATAGAGGCTTAGGACGAAAAACAGGCAGGACAGGAGAAAGAGGCTTGGGACGAGAGTCAGGCAGGACAAGAGAGAGAGGCTTGGGACGAGAGTCAGGCAGGACATGAGAGATATGCTTGGGACGAGAGTCAGGCAGGACAGGAGAGAGAGGCTTGGGACGAGAGTCAGGCAGGACAGGAGAGAAAAGATTGGGACGATATTCAGGCAGGACACTAGAAAGAGGCATGGGACAAGAATCAGGCTAGATATGAGAGAGAGAGGGGCTTGGGACGAGAGACAGGCAGGACAGGAGAGAAAGGCTTGGAATAAGAGCCAGCCTAGACACGAGAGACAGGGTTAAGACGAGAGTCAGATTGGAGAGAGAGAGAGACTTGGGACGAGAGTCAGGCTGGACAGAAGAGAGAGGCTTGGGCCGAGAATCTGGCAGGACAGAGGAGAGTGGTTTGGGACGAGATTCAGGTTGCACAGGAGAGAGAGGCTTGGGACGAAAGTCAGGCAAGATAGGAGAGATAGTGACTTGGGGCGAGAGTCAGGCAGGACAGGAGAGAGAGGCTTGTAACGAGAGTCATGCAGGACAGGAGAGAGAGTCTCGGGACGAGAGTCATGCAAGACAGGAGAGAAAGGCTTGGGATAAGAATCAGGCAGGACATAAGTGAGAGAGGGGCTTGGGACGAGAGTCAGGCTGGACAGGAGAGAGAGACATCGGACGAGAATCAGACATGACAAGAGTGAGACTTGGGACGAGAGTCAGTCAGGACAGGAGAGAGAGGCTTTGGACGAGAGTCAGGCAGGACACGAGATAGAGGCTTAGGACGAAAAACAGGCAGGACAGGAGAAAGAGGCATGGGACGAGAGTCAGGCAGGACAAGAGAGAGAGGCTTGGGACGGGAGTCAGGCAGGACAGGAGAGAGATAATTGTGACGATAGTCAGGCAGGACAGGAGAAAGAGGCTTGGGACAAGAATCAGGCTAGATTTGAGAGAGAGAGAGAGAGGGGGTTGGGACGAGAGTCAGGCTGGACAGGAGAGAGAGGTTTGGGACGAGAGTCAGACATGACAGAAGAGATAGACTTGGGACTAGAGTCAGGCAGGGCAGATGAGAGAGGCTTTGGACGAGAGTCAGGCAGGACACGAGAGAGAGGCTTGGGACGATAGTCAGGGAGGACAGGAGAGAGAGGCTTGGGACTAGAGTCAGGCAGGACAGGAGAGACAGGCTTGGGACGAGAGTCAGGCAGAGCAGGAAAGAGAGGCTTGGGACGAGAGTCAGGCAGGACAGGAGAGATATGCTTGGGACGAGAGTCAGGCAGGACAGGAGAGAGAGGCTTGGGACGAGAGTCAGGCAGGACAGGAGAGAAAAGATTGGGACGATATTCAGGCAGGACACTAGTCATGCAGGACAGGAGAGAGAGACTTGGGACGAGAGTTAGGCAGGAGAGGAGAGAGAGGCTTGGGACGAGAGTCAGGAAGGACACGAGAGAGAGGCTTGTGACGAGAGTCAGGCAGGACCATAGAGAGAGGCTTGGGACGAGATTCAGACAGGACAGGCAAGAGAGGCTTAGAACAAGAGTCAGGCAGGACAGGAGAGGAGTGAAGCTCTTCATACGAGATTAAGGCTGGACAGGAAAGAGAGTCATCGAACTAGAGCCAGGAACGACACGGGAGAGAGTCTTAGGACGAAAGTCAGGCAAGACAGGAGAGAGAGGCTTGGGACGAGAGTCAGGCAGGACAGGCAAGAGAGGCTTAGAACGAGAGTCAGGCAGGACAGGAGAGAGAGGCTTCGGGCGAGAGTCAGGCAGGACAGGAGAGAGAGACACTTGATGAGAGAGACAGCCAGGACAGGAGGGAGAGCGGCTTGGGACGAGAGTCAGGCAGGACAGGAGAAAGAGGCGTGAGACGAGAATCAGGCTTGACGTGAGATAGAGAGGGGCTTGGAACGAGGGTCAGGTATTACAGGAGAGAGAGAAACTTGAGGAGAGAGTCAGACAGGACAGGAGAGGGAGAGGCTTCGGACGAGAGTCAGGCACGACAGGAGAGAGAGGCTTGCGACGGCAGTCAGGCAGGACAATATAGAGAGGCATGGGACGAGATTCAGGCAGGAGAGGAGAGAGAGGGTTGGGACGAGAGTCAGGCAGGACAGGAGAGAAAGGTATGGGACGAGAGTCAGGCTGGACACGAGAGAGAGGCTGGGGATGAGAGTCAGGCAGGACAGGAGAGAGAGGCTTGGAACGAGAGTCAGGCAGGACAGGAGAGAGAGACTTGATACGAGAGTCAGGCAGGACAGGAGAGATAGGCTTGGGACGGGAGGCTGGCAGGACAGGAGAGAGAGGCTTTGGACGAAATTCAGACTGGACACTAGATAGAGTCTTGGGAAGAGAATCAGGCAGGACAGAAGAGAGAGACTTGGGACGAGAGTCAGGAAGGACGCGAGAGAAAGGCTTGGGACCAGAGTCAGGGAGGACAGGAGAGAGAGGCTTGGGACAATAGTCAAGCTGGACATGAGAGAGAGAGGGGGGCTTGGGACTAGAGTCAGGCTGGACAGGAAAGAAAGGCCTGGGACGAGAGTCAGACATGAGAGAGGAGTTAGACTTGGGACGAGAGTCACAGGCAGGACAAGAGAGAGAGGCTTGGGACGAGAGTCAGGCAGGACAGGAGAGATATGCTTGGGACGAGAGTCAGGCAGGACAGGAGAGAGAGACTTGGGATGAGAGTCAGGCAGGATAGGAGAGAAAGTTTTGGGACGAGAGTCAAGCAATACACGAGAGAGAGGCTTGGGACGAGAGTCAGGCAGGACAGGAGAGAGAGGCTTGGGACAAGAATCAGGTTAGACATGAGAGAGCGAGGGGCTTGGGTCGAGAGTTACGTTGGACACGAGAGAGAGGCTTAGGACGAAAGTCAGACATGACAGGAGGGATAGGCTTGGGACGAGAGTCAGGCAGGAGAGGAGAGAGAGTCTTGAGACGAGAGTCAGGCAGTACAGGCGAGAAAGGCTTAGGACGAGAGTCAGGCAGGACATGAGAGAGAGGCTTCGGACGAGAGTAAGGCAGGACAGGAGATAGAGGCGTGAGACGAGAATCAGGCTAGACATGAGAGAGAGAGAAGGGCTTGGGACGAGAGTCAGGTAGGACAGGAGAGAGAGGCTTGGGACGAGAGTCAGGCAAGACATGAGAGAGAGAGACTTGAGGAGAGAGTCAGGCAGGACAGGAGAGAGAGAGGCTTGGAACAAGAGTCAGGCAGGACATGAGAGAGAGTCTTGGGACGAGAGTCAGGCAGGACAATAGAAAGAGGTTTAGTACGAGAGTCATGCAGGAGAGGAGAGAGAAGCTTAGGACGAGAGTGAGGCTAGACATAAAATTGAGGCTTAGGACGAGTTTCAGGCAGGAGAGGAGAGAGAGGTTGGGACGAGAGTCATGCAGGATAGAAGAGAGTGACTTGGGACGAGATTCAGGCTGGACATGACAGAGAGCCTTTAGACGAGAGTCAGACAGGACAGGAGAGAGAGGCTTAGGACAATAGTCAAGCTGGACATGAGAGAGAGAGAGGGGCTTGGGACGAGAGTCAGGCTGGACAGGAAAGAGAGGCTTGAGACCAGAGTCAGACATGAGCGGAGAGTGAGCCTTGGGACGAGAGTCACAGGTAGGACAAGAGAGAGAGGCTTAGGACGAGAGTCACAGGCAGGACAGGAGAGAGAGACTTGGGACGATAGTCAGGCAGGACAGGAGACGATGGCTTTGGACGAGAGTCAGGCAGGACAGGATATTGAGTCTTGGGCCGAGAGTCAGGCAGGACAGGAGAAAGAGTCTTGAGACGAAACTCACCTAGGACAGGAGAGAGAGGCTTAAGAAGAGAGTCAGGCAGGAGAGGAGAGAGAGGCCTCGGACGAAAGTCAAGCAGGACAGGAGAAAGAGGCGTGAGACGAGAATGAGAGAGAGAGAGAGAGAGAGAGAGAGAGAGAGAGAGAGAGAGAGAGAGAGAGAGAGAGAGAGAGAGAGAGAGAGAGAGAGAGAGAGAGAGAGAGAGAGAGAGAGAGAGAGAGAGAGAGAGAGAGAGAGAGAGAGAGAGAGAGAGAGAGAGAGAGAGTGAGAGAGAGAAGGGCTTGGGACGAGGAGTCAGGCAGGGAGGAGAGACAGGCTTGGGATGAGAGTAAGGCATCACAGGAGGGAGAGAGAATTTAGGGATAGTCAGGCAGGACAGGAGAGAGAGAGAGGCTTGGGACGAGATTCAGGCAGGACAGTAGAGAGAGGCTTGGACGAGAGTCAGGCAGTACAGGAGAGAGAGGCTTGAGACGAGAGTCAGGCTGGACACGAGAGAGAGGCTTGGCATGAGAGTCAGGCAGGACAGGAGAGAGAGGCTTGGGACGAAATTTCAGGCAGGACAATAGAGAGAGGCTTGGTACGAGAGTCAGCGGAAGGAGAGAGAGACTTGGGGCCAGAGCGAGGCTGGGAAAAAAGAGAGAGGCTTGGACGAGAGTCAGGCAGTACAGGGAGAGAGAGGCTTGAGACGAGAGTCAGGCTGGACACGAGAGAGAGGCTTGGCATGAGATCAGGCAGGACCAGGAGAGAGAGGCTTGGACGAGAGGCAGGCAGGAAAGGAGAGAGTGGCTTGGACGGGAGTCAGGCAGGACAGGAGAGAGAGGCTTTGGGGACGAAATTCACGCAGGACACTAGATAGAGCCTGGGACGAGAGTCAGGCAGGACAGGAGAGAGAGTCTTGAGATGAGAGTCAGAGGACAGGAGAGAGAGGCTTGGGACTAGAGCCCAGGAGGACACGAGAGAGATTCTTGGTACGACAGTCAAAGCAGGACAGGAGGGGAGGGGTCTTGGGATGAGAGTCAGGCAGGACAGGAGAGAAGGCTTGTGACGAGATTCCAGTAATACACGAGAGAGAGACTTGGGACAAGAGTTAGGTTGGACAGGAGAGAGACGTTTAGGAGAGAGTCAGACCATGACAGGAGGGAGAGGGCTTGGGACGAGAGTCAGGCAGGAGAGGAGAGAGAGTCTTGAGACGAGAGTCAGGCAGTACAGGCGAGAAGGCTTAGGGACGAGAGTTAGGCAGGACAGGAGAGAGAGGCTTCGGACGACAGTCAGGCAGGACAGGAGAGAGAGGCGTGATACGAAATCAGGCGGACATGAGAGAGAGGAGAGAGAGATGAGAGTGAGAGAGAGAGTGGAGAGAGAGAGAGGAAGAGAGAGAGGAGAGACGAGAGAGAGGAGAGAAGATTGGAGAGGACGGAGAGGAAGAGAGGCTTGGGACGAGAGTCAGGCAAACAGAGAGAAAGGCTTGGGGACTGGAGTCAGGACAGGACAGGAGAGAGAGGCTTGGGAGAAGTCAAGCTGGACATGAGAGGAGGAGTGCTTGGGACGAGAGTCAGGCATGGACAGGAAGAGGGTCTTTGACGAAGAGACAGGCAGGACACGAGAGGAGTGAGCTCTTGGCCGAGAGTCAGGCAGGACAGGAGAAAGAGTTTGAGACGAACTCACCTAGGAAGGGAGAGAGGCTTAAGAAGAGAGTTCAGGCAGGAGAGGAGAGAGAGGCCTCGGACGAAGTCAAGCAGGACAGGAGAAAGAGGCGTGAGACGAGAAGGGGAGAGAGAGAGAGAGAGAGAGAGAGAGAGGGAGGAGAGAGAGAGAACAGGCGGGGGGGACGGGGAAAAGGGCCAAGACAGGAGGGAGAGGACTTGAGGAGTAGTCGGCAGGGCAGGAGGGGAGGAGAGAGGGGCTTGGGAACGAGATTCAGGCAGGACAGGAGAGAGAGGCTTGGGAGAGAGTCAGGCAGGACATTAGAGAGGAGGTTTGGTAGAGACTCATGAAGGATCGGAGAGAGAAAGTTTGGGGAAACAGAGTGAAGCTGGAGAAAGAAGAGAGGTTGGGACGAGAGTCAGGCAGGAGGGGGAGAGAGAGGTTGGGACGAGAGTCTGGCAGGACAGAAGAGAAAGGTTGGGACGAGATTCAGTCACGACAGGAGAGAGAGGCTTGGGAAATAGTCAGCTGGACATGTGAGGGGAGTGGCTTGGGACGGAGTAAGGCTGGAAGGAAAGAGAGTTTGGGACGAGATTCGACCTGACCAGGATAGTGAGATTGGGACGAGAGTACAAGCAGAACAAGAGAGAAAAGGGTTTGGGCCCCGAGAGTCGGAGGACAGTAGACGGGAGGTTGGACGAGAGTAGGTGGAAACAGGAGAGTATGCTTGGGACGAGAGTCAGTCAGGACAGGGGGAGAGAGGTTCGGACGAGAGTAAGGCCCGGACAGGAGTAGAGACGTGAGCGAGAATCGGGTTGGACATGAGAGAGAAGAAGGGCTTGGGACGAGGCCCAGTTCGGACAGGAGAGAACTTGGGACGAGAGTCAGGCGGGACAGGAGAGAGACAGACTTGAGAGAGAGTCGGGCAGGATAGGAGATAGAGAGGCTTGGGACGAGATTTCAGGCAGGACTTGAGAGAGAGGCAATTGAGACGAGAGTCAGGCGGAAAATAGAGAGAGGCTTGGTACGAGAGAGGGTAGGGAGAGGGGTTAGGAGAGGACTTGAAAAGAAAACTTGGGACGAGAGTAGGCAGACAGAGAGAGAGGCTTCGGACAGAGTCAGGCAGGACAGGAGAGAGAGCTTGGACAAGAAGGACATAGGTGACAGAGAGGGGCGAGGGGCTTGGGACGAAGTAGGCGGACAGGAGAGAGAGGCTTTGGGAGAGGTCAGGCAGGAGGGAAGGCTTGGACGAGAGTCAGGCAGGATAGGGAGAAAGAGGCGTGAAACGAGAATCAGGCTGGACATGAAAGAGAGAAATAAGTGCTTGGGAAGAGAGTCAGGGAGGGCAGGAGAGAGAGGGATCTTGAGAAGAGAGTCAGGCAGGATAGGGGGGAGAGGCTTAGGACGAGAGTCAGGCAGGACAGGAGAGAGAGGCTTCGGACGAGAGTCATGCAGGACAGGAGAAAGAGGCGTGATACGAGAATCAGGCTGGACATGAGAGAGAGAGAGAGGGGCAGGACAGGAGAGCGAGAGGCTTGGGACAATATTCAGGCAGGACAGGAGAGAGAGGCTTGGGACGAGAGTCAGGCAGGACAATAGAGAGAGGCTTGGTACGAGACTCATGCAGGATAGGAGAGAGAAGCTTGGGACCAGAGTGAAGCTGGAGAAAAGAGAGAGGCTTGGGACGAGAGTCAGGCAGGAGAGGAGAGAGAGGCTTGGGACGAGAGTCTGGCAGGACAGAAGAGAAAGGCTTGGGACGAGATTCAGTCACGACAGGAGAGAGAGGCTTGGGACAATAGTCAAGCTGGACATGAGAGAGAGTGGCTTGGGACGAGAGTCAGGCTGGACAGGAAAGAGAGGTTTGGGACGAGATTTCGACGTGACAGGATAGTGAGACTTGGGACGAGAGTCACAAGCAGAACAAGAGAGAGAGAGGCTTGGGACGAGAGTCAGGAAGGACAGTAGACAGAGGATCTGGACGAGAGTCAGGCTGAACAGGAGAGATATGCTTGGGACGAGAGTCAGTCAGGACAGGAGAGAGAGGCTTCGGACGAGAGTAAGGCAGGACAGGAGATAGAGACGTGAGACGAGAATCAGGTTGGACATGAGAGAGAGAGAAGGGCTTGGGACGAGAGTCAGTTCGGACAGGAGAGAGAGGCTTGGGACGAGAGTCAGGCAAGACAGGAGAGAGACAGACTTGACGAGAGAGTCAGGCAGGATAGGAGATAGAGAGGCTTGGGACGAGAGTCAGGCAGGACATGAGAGAGAGGCATGAGACGAGAGTCAGGCAGGACAATAGAGAGAGGCTTGGTACGAGAGAGGGTTGGGACGAGAGTTAGGCAGGACTTGAGAGAAATTCTTAGGACGAGAGTCAGGCAAGACACGAGAGAGAGGCTTCGGACGAGAGTCAGGCAGGACAGGAGAGAGAGTCTTGGGACAAGAATCAGGCTAGACATGAGAGAGCGAGGGGCTTGGGACGAGAGTTAGGCTGGACAGGAGAGAGAGGCTTATGGGGAGAGTCAGACATGACAGGAGGGAGAGGCTTCGGACGAGAGTCAGGCAGGATTAGAGGAGAGAGAGTCTTGAGACGAGAGTCAGGCAGGAGAGAGGAGAGAGGCTTAGTACGAGAGTTAGGCAGGACAGGAGAGAGAGGCTTCGGACGACAGTCAGGCAGGACAGGAGAAAGAGGCGTGATACGAGAATCAGGCTGGACATGAGAGAGAGAGAGAGAGAGAGAGAGAGAGAGAGAGAGAGAGAGAGAGAGAGAGAGAGAGAGAGAGAGAGAGAGAGAGAGAGAGAGAGAGAGAGAGAGAGAGAGAGAGAGGCTTGGGACGAGAGTCAGGCAAAACATGAGAGAAAGGCTTGGGACTGGAGTCAGACAGGACAGGAGAGAGAGGCTTGGGAGAAAAGTCAAGCTGGACATGAGAGAGAGAGAGGTGCTTGGGACGAGAGTCAGGCTGGACAGGAAAGAGGGTCTTTGGACGAGAGACAGGCAGGACACGAGAGAGAGGCTTGGGCCGAGATTCAGGCAGGACGGGAGAGAGAGTCTTGGGACAAGAATCAGGCTAGACATGAGAGAGCGAGGGTCTTGGGACGAGAGTTCGGCTGGACAGGAGAGAGAGGCTTAGGGGGAGAGTCAGACATGACAGGAGGGAGAGGCTTGGGACGAGAGTCAGGCAGGAGAGGAGAGAGAGTCTTGAGATGAGAGTCAGGCAGGACAGGGGAGAGAGGCATAGGACAAGAGTCAGGCAGGACAGGAGAAAGAGGCTTCGGACGAGAGTCAGGCAGGACAGGAGAAAGAGGCGTGATACGAGAATCAGGCTTGAAATGAGAGAGAGAGAGAGGGGCTTGGGACGAGAGTCAGGCAGGACATGAGAGAGAGGCTTGGGACGAGAGTCAGGAAAGACAGTAGAGAGAAAGACTTGAGGAGAGAGTCAGCCAGGACAGGAGAGAGAAAGGCTTGGGACGATAGTGAGGCAGGAAATGAGAGAGAGGCTTGGGAGGAGAGTCAGGCAGGACAATAGAGAGAGGCTTGGTGGGAGAGTCATGCATTAGAGGAGAGAGAAGTTTGGGACGAGAGTAAGGCTGGACAGAAGAGTGAGGCTTTGGACGAGATTCAGGCTGGACAGGATAGAGAGGCTTGGGACGAGAGTCAAGCAGGACAGGGAGAGATTCGTTGGGACGAGATTCAGGCGGGACAGGAAAAGTGCTTGAGACGAGAGTCAGCTAGGAAAGGAGAGAGAAGCTGGACAAAGTCAAGCTGGACTGGAGAGAAAGAGGCGTTGACGAGAATCATGCTTGACATGAGAAGAGAGGATTTAAAGTTTTACCGGGAGTCAGAATGGCAGGAGAGAGAGTCTTGGGACGAGAGTCAGGCAGGATAGGGGAGAGAGGCTTGGGACGAGTGTTTGGCAGGACAGGAGAGAAAAAAAAAAAAAAAAAAAAAAAAAAAAAAAAAAAAAAAAAAAAAAAAAAAAAAAAAAAAAAAAAAAAAAAAAAAAAAAAAAAAAAAAAAAAAAAAAAAAAAAAAAAAAAAAAAAAAAAAAAAAAAAAAAAAAAAAAAAAAAAAAAAAAAAAAAAAAAAAAAAAAAAAAAAAAAAAAAAAAAAAAAAAAAAAAAAAAAAAAAAGTAGAGAGGCTTCGGACGACAGTCAGGCAGGACAGGAGAAGAGCGTGTACGAGAATCAGCTGACATGAGAGAGAGAGAGAGAGAGAGAAAGAGAGAGAGAGGAGAGAGAGAGAGAGAGAGAGAGAGAGAGAGAGAGAGAGAGAAGAGAGAGAGGAGGAGAGAGAGAGAGAGAGAGAGAGAGAGAGAGAGAGAGAGAGAGAGAGAGAGAGAGAGGCTTGGGCGAGATCAGGCAAAACAGAGAAAAGGCTTGGACTGGAGTCAGACAGGACAGGAGAGAGAGGCTTGGGAGAAAAGTCAAGCTGGACATGAGAGAAGGAGGTGCTTGGGACGAGAGTCAGGCTGGACAGAAAGAGGGTCTTTGGACGAGAGACAGGCAGGACACGAGAGAGAGGTTGGGCCGAGATTCAGCAGGACGGGAGAGAGAGTCTTGGACAAGAATCAGGCTAGACATGAGAGAGCAGGTCTTGGGACGAGGTTCGCTGGACAGGAGAGAGAGGCTTAGGGGAGAGTCAGACATGACAGGAGGAGAGGCTTGGGACGAGAGTCAGGCAGGAGAGGAGAGAGAGTCTTGAGATGAAGTCAGGCAGGACAGGGGAGAGAGGCATAGGACAAGAGTTCAGGCAGGACAGGAGAAAAGAGGCTTCGGACGAGAGTCAGGCAGGACAGGAGAAAGAGGCGTGATACGAGAATAGGCTGAAATGAGAGAGAGAGAGGGGCTTGGGACGAGAGTCAGGCAGGACATGAGAGAGAGGCTTGGGACGAGATCAGGAAAGACAGTAGAGAGAAAGACTTGAGGAGAGAGTCAGCCAGGACAGAGAGAGAAGGCTTGGGACGATAGTGAGGCAGGAAATGAGGAGAGGCTGGGAGGGAGTCAGCAGACAATAGAGAGAGGCTTGGTGGGAGAGTCATGCATTAGAGGAGAGAGAAGTTTGGGACGAGAGTAAGGCTGGACAGAAGAGTGAGGCTTTGGACGAGATTCAGGCTGGACAGGATAGAGAGGCTTGGGACGAGAGTCAAGCAGGACAGGAGAGATACGATTGGGACGAGAGTCAGGCAGGACAGGAGAAAGTGTCTTGAGACGAGACTCAGCTAGGACAGGAGAGAGAAGCTTCGGACGAAAGTCAAGCAGGACTGGAGAAAGAGGCGTGAAACGAGAATCAGGCTGGACATGAAAGAGAGAAATAAGTGCTTGGGAAGAGAGTCAGGGAGGGCAGGAGAGAGAGTCTTGAGAAGAGAGTCAGGCAGGATAGGGGGGAGAGGCCTAGGACGAGAGTCAGGCAGGACAGGAGAGAGAGGCTTCGGACGAGAGTCATGCAGGACAGGAGAAAGAGGCGTGATACGAGAATCAGGCTGGACATGAGAGAGAGAGAGAGGGGCAGGACAGGAGAGCGAGAGGCTTGGGACAATATTCAGGCAGGACAGGAGAGAGAGGCTTGGGACAATAATCAGGATAGACATGAGAGAGCGAGGGGCTTGGACGAGAGTTAGGCTGGACAGGAGAGGGACTTAGGGTGAGAGTCAGACATGACAGAGGAGAGGCTTGGGACGAGAGTCAGGCAGGAAGGAGAGAGAGTCTTCAGACGAGTCAGGCAGGACAGGCGAGAGAGGCTTAGGACGAGAGTCAGGCAGGACACGAGAGAGAGGCTTCGACGAAGTAAGGCAGGCAGGAGATAGAGGCGTGAGACGAGAATCAGGTGACATGAGAAGGAGAGAGGGGCTTGGGTGAGAATCAGGCAGGACAGGAGAGAGAGAGGCTTGTGACGAGATTTCAGACAAGACAGGAGGAGAGACTTGAGGAGAGAGTTAGGCAGGAAGGAGAGAGTCAGGCTTAGGAATTAGGAGAAAGAGAGAGTTTTGGGGAGATCAGGCAGGACAAGAGAGAGAGGCTTGGTAGAGAGTCATGCATTGGAGGAGAGAGAAAGCTTAGGACGAGAGTGAGGCTGGACAGAAGAGAGGCTTGGACGAGATCAGGCAGGAGAGGAGAGAGAGGTTGGTACGAGAGTTAGGCAGGATAGAAGAGAGACGCTTGGGACGAGATTCAGGCTGGGCAGGAGAGAAAGGCTTGGGACGAGATTCAGGCAGGAGAAGAGAGAGAGGCTTGGGACAATAGTCAAGCTGGACATGAGAGAGAGAGAGAGATATATGCTTGGGACGAGAGTTATAGGCAGGACAGGAGAGAGAGGCTTGTGACGAAAGTCAGTAAGGACAGTACATAGAGGATTTGGAAGAGAGTCAGGCAGGACACGAGAGAGAGGCTTGGGACGAGAGTCAGGCAGGAGAAGAGAGAAAATCTTAGGACGAGACTTAGGCAGGACACGAGAGAGAGGCTTTGGACAAGAAAGAGGATAGACATAAGAGAGAGAGAGGGGCTTAGGACGAGTTAGGCTGGACAGGAGAGAGAGGCTTCGGAGGAGAGTCAGACATGACAGGAAAGAGAGGCTTGTTACGAGAGTAAGGCAGGACAGGAGAGAGAGGCTTGGGACGAGAGTGAGGCAGGACAGTAGAGAGAGGCTTGTGACGAGAGTCAGACAAGACAGGAGAGAGATAGAGTCTTGAGGAGAGAGTCAGGCAGGACAGGAGAGAGAGAGGCTTGGGACGAGAGTCAGGCAGGATAGGAGAGAGAGGCTTGGACCGAGAGTAAGGAAGGATAGTAGAGAGAGGATTTGGACGAGAGTCAGTCAGGACACGAGAGAGAAGCTTGGGTCGAGAGTCAGGCAGGAAATAAGAGATATGCTTGTGACGAGAGTCAGGCAGGACAGGAGAGAGAGAATTGGGACGAGAGTCAGGCAGGACAGGAGAGAGAGGCTTGGGACGAGAGTCAGGCAGGACAGGAGAGAGAGGGTTAGGACGATAGTCATGCAGGACAGGAGAGAGTCTTGGGAGGAGAGTCCGGCAGGGCAAGAGAAAGAGGCTTAGGAAGAGATTCAAGGAGGACACTAGGGAGAGTCTTGGGACGAGAGTCAGCCAGGACTGGAGAGAGAGTCTTGGGACGAGAGTTATGCAGGACAGGAGAAAGAGGCATGAGACGAGAATCAAGTTCGACCTAAGAGAGGGAGGGGCTTGGGACGAGAGTCAGGCAGGACAGGAGAGAAAGGCTTGGGACGAAAGTGAAGCAAGAAAGGAGAGAGAGGCTTGATGAGAGAGTCAGGCAGGCCCAGGAGAGAGAGAGGTTTGGGACGAGAGTTAGGCAGGACACAAGAGAGAGTTCGGACGAGATTCAGGTAGGACAATAGAGAGAGGCTTAGGACGAGAGTCAGGCAGGACTGGAGAGAGAGGTTTGGGACGAGAGTCAGGCAGGACAGGAGAGAGTGACTTAGGACGAGATGCAGGTTGGACAGGAGAGAGAGGCTTGGGACGAGAGTCAGGCAGGACTGGAGAGAGAGGCTTGGGACAATAGTCAAGCTGAACATGAGAGAGAGAGAGATATGCTTGGGACGGAGTTAAAGGCAGGACAGGAGAGAGGCTTGGGACGGGAGCCAGGAAGGACAGTAGAAATAGCATTTGGAAGAGAGTCAGGCATGACACGAGAGAAAGGCTTGGGACGAGAATCAGGCAGGACATGAGAGATATGATTGGAAAGAGAGTCAGGCAGGACAGGAGAGAGAGGCTTGGGACGAGAGTCGCGCAGGACAGGAGAGAGAGGCTTGGGGCGAGAGTCAGGCAGGACAGGAGAGAGAGGCTTAGGACGACATTCAGTGAGGACACTAGACAGAGTCTTGGGACGAGAGTCAGGCAGGACAATAGAAAGAGGCTTGGTACGAGAGTCTTGAAGGATAGGAGTGAGAAGCTTGGGACCAGGGTGAGACTGGACAAAAGAGAGAGGCTTGGGACGAGAGTCAGGCAGGAGAGGAGAGAGAGGCTTGGGACGAGAGTCAGGCAGGACAGAAGAGAATATATTGTGGCGAGAGTCAGTCAGGACACGAGAGAGAGACTTGCGACGAGAGTCAGGCAGGATAGGAGAGAGTCATGGGACAAGAATCAGGCTACACATGAGAGAGCGAGGGGCTTGGGACGAGAGTTACGCTGAACAGGAGAGAGAGGTTTAGGGAAAGAGTCAGACATGATAGGTGGGAAAGGCTTGGGACTAGAGTTAGGCAGGAGAGTAGAGAGACTCTTGAGATGAGAGTCAGGCAGGACAGGCGAGAGAGGCTTAGGACGAGAGTCAGGCAGGATAGGAGAGAGAGAGGCTTCGGACGAAGTCAGGCAGGACAGGAGAAAGAGGCGTGAGACGAAAATCAGGCTGGACATGAGAGAGAGAGAGAGGGGCTTAGGACGAGTCAGGCAGGATATGAGATATAGGCTTGGGACGAGAGTCAGGCAAGACAGGAGAGAAAAAGACTTGAGGAAAGTCAGGCTGGACAGGAGAGAGAGAGGCTTGGGACGATAGTCAGTCATGACAGGAGAGAGGGACTTGAGAGGAGAGTCAGGCAGGACAATAGAGACAGGCTTGGTAGGAGAGTCATGCATTAGAGGAGAGAGAAGCTTGGGGACGAGAGTGAGGCTGGACAGAAGAGAGAGGGTTGGGACGAGAGTCAGGCAGGAGAGGAGAGAGAGGGTTGGGATGAGAGTCAGGCAGGACAGAAGAGAGATGCTTGGGACGAGAGTCAGGCAGGAGAGGACACAGAGGCTTGGGACAATAGTCAAGTTGGATATGAGAGTGAGAGAGGGGCTTGGGACGAGAGTCATGCTGAACAGGAAAGAGAGGCTTGTGACGAGAGTCAGGCATGACAGGAGAGTGAGACTTGGGACGAGAGTCACAGGCAGGACAAGAGAGAGAGGCTTGGGAAGAGAGTTAGGCAGGACACGAGAGATATGTTTGGGACGAGAGTCAGGCAGGACAGGAAAGAGAGGCTTGGGATGAGAGTCAGGCATGACAGGAGAGAAAGTCTTGGGACGAGAGTCAGGCACGACACAAGAGAGAATCTTGGGACGAGAGTCAGGCAGGACAGAAGAGAGAGGCTTGGGACAAGAATCAGGTTAGACATGAGAGAGGGAGGGGTTTGAGGCTGGACAGGAGAGAGAGTTTAAGAGGAGAGTCAGACATGACAGGATGGAGAGACTTGGGACGAGAGTTAGGTAGGACAGGAGAGAGAGTCTTCAGACGAGAGTCAGGCAGGACAGGCGAGAGAGGCTTAGGACGAGAGTCAGGCAGGGCACGAGAGAGAAGCATCCGACGACAGTAAGATAGGACAGGAGATAGAGGCATGAGACGAGAATCAGGCTGGACATGTGAGACAGAGAGGGTCTTGGGATAAGAATCAGGCAGGACAGGAGAGAGAGGCTTGTGACGAGAGTCAGACAAGGCAGGAGAGAGAGAGACTTGAGGAGAGAGTCAGGCAGGACAGGAGAGAGTGAGTTTTCGGGACGAGAGTCAGGCAGGACAATAGAGAGAGGCTTGGTATGAGAGTCATGCATGAGAGGAGAGAGAAGCTTAGGACGAGAGGAGGCTGGACAGATGAGAGAGGCTTGGGACGAGAGTCAGGCAGGAGAGGAGAGAGAGGTTGGTACGATATTTAGGCAGGATAGAAGAGACACGCTTGGGACGAGATTCAGGCTGGAAAGGAGAGAGAGGCTTGGGACGAGAGTCATGCAAGACAGGAGGGAGAGGCTTGGTACAATATTCAAGCTGGACATGAGAGAGAAGGAGATATGCTTGGGACGAGAGTTATAGGCAGGACAGGAGAGAGAGCCTTGGGACGAGAGTCAGGAAGGACAGTACAGAGAGGATTTGGAAGAGAGTCAGGCATGACACGAGAGAGAGGCTTTGGACGAGAGTCAGGCAGGACATGAGAGAAATGCTTTGGACGAGAGTCAGGCAGGACAGGAGAGAGAGGCTTGGGACGATAGTCAGGCAGGACAAGAGAGAAAGTCTTAGGGCGAGAGTTAGGCAGGACATGAGAGAGAGGCTTTGGACAAGAATCAGGATAGACATGAGAGAGAGAGGGGCTTGGGACGAGAGTTAGGCTGGACAGGAGAGAGAGGCTTAGGAGAGTCAGACATGACAGGAGAGAGAGGCTTGGGACGAGAGTAAGGCAGGAAAGGGGAGAGAGGCTTGGGACGAGAGTGAGGCAGGACAGGAGAGAGAGGCTTGTGAAGAGAGTGAAGAAGACAGGAGAGAGAGAGACTTGAGGAGAGAGTCAGGCAGGACAGGAGAGAGAGAGGCTTGGACCGAGAGTCAGGAAGAATAGTAGAGAGAGGATTTGGACGAGATTCAGGCAGGACACGAGAAAGAGGATTGGGACGAGAGTCAGTAAGGACATAAGAGATATTCTTGGGACGAGAGTCCGGCAGGACAGGAGAGAGTGGCTTAGGACGAGATTCAGGCTGGACAGGAGAGAGACGTTTGGGACGAGAGTCAGGCAGGACAGGAGAGAATGGCGTGAGACGAGAATCAGGCTGGATATAAGAGAGGGAGGGCTTGGGACGAGAGTCAGGCAGGTCATGAGACAGAGGCTTGGGACGACAGTCAGGCAAGACAGGAGAGAGAGAGACTTGAGGAGAGAGTCAGGCTGGATAGGAGAGAGATAGACTTGGGACGATAGTCAGGCATGATAGGAGAGAGGGGGGCTTGAGAGGAGAGTCAGGCAGGACAATAGAGAGAGGCTTGGTAGGAAAGTCATGCATTAGAGGAGAGAGAAGCTTGGGACGAGAGTGAGGCTGGACAGAAGAGAGAGGGTTGGGACGAGTGTCAGCCAGGAGAGGAGAGAGAGGGTTGGGATGAGAGTAGTCAGGCAGGACAGAAGAGAGATGCTTGGGATGAGAGTCAGGCGGGACAGGAGAGAGAGGCTTAGGACGATAGTCATGCAGAACAGGAGAGAGAGTCTTGGGGCGAGAGCCAGGCAGGACAGGAGAGAGAGGCTTAGGACGAAATTCAGTAAGGACACTAGAGAGAGTCTTGGGACGAGAGTCAGGCAGGACAATAGAGAGAGGCTTGGTACGAGAGTCTTGAAGGATAGGAGTGAGAAGCTTGGTACCAGGGTGAAGCTGGACAAAAGAGAGAGGCTTGGGACGAGAGTCAGGCAGGAGAGGAGAGAGAGGCTTCGGACGAGAGTCAGGCAGGACATAAGAGAATATATTGAGGCGAGAGTCAGTCAGGACACGAGAGAGAGACTTGGGACGAGAGTCAGGCAGGATAGGAGAGAGTCATGGGACAAGAATCAGGCTAGACATGAGAGAGCGAGCGGCTTGGGACGAGAGTTAAGCTGGACAGGAGAGACGTTTAGGGAAAGAATCAGACATGATAGGAGGGAGCGGCTCGGGACGATAGTAAGGCAGTAGAGGAGAGAGAGTCTTGAGATGAGAGTCAGGCAGGACAGGCGAGAGAGACTTAGGACGAGAGTCAGGCAGGATAGGAGAGAGAGGCTTCGGACGAAAGTCAGGCAGGACAGGAGAAAGAGGCGTGAGACGAGAATCAGGCTGGATATGAGAGAGAGAGAGAGAGAGAGAGAGAGAGAGAGAGAGAGAGAGAGAGAGAGAGAGAGAGAGAGAGAGAGAGAGAGAGAGAGAGAGAGAGAGAGAGAGAGAGAGAGAGAGAGAGAGAGAGAGAGAGAGAGAGAGAGAGAGAGGCTTAGGACGAGAGTCAGGCAGGATATGAGACAGAGGCTTGGGACGAGAGTCAGGCAAGACAGGAGAGAAAGAGACTTGAGGAGAGAGTCAGGCTGGATAGGAGAGAGAGAGGCTTGGGACGATAGTCAGTCATGATAGGAGAGAGGGGCTTGAGAGGAGAGTCAGGTAGGACAATAGAGACAGGCTTGGTAGGAGAGTCATGCATTAGAGGAGAGAGAAGCTTGGGACGAGAGTGAGGCTGGACAGAAGAGAGAGGGTTGGGACGAGAGTCAGGTAGGAGAGGAGAGAGAGGGTTGGGATGAGAGTCAGGCAGGACAGAAGAGAGATGCTTGGGACGAGAGTCATGCAGGAGAGGGCGCAGAGGCTTGGGACAATAGTCAAGCTGGATACGAGAGTGAGAGAGGGGCTTTGGACGAGAGTCATGCTGAACAGGAAAGAGAGGCTTGTGACGAGAGTCAGACATGACAGGAGAGTGAGACTTGGGACGAGAGTCACAGGCAGGACAAGAGAGAGAGGCTTGGGAAGAGAGTCAGGCAGAACACGAGAGATATGTTTGGGACGAGAGTCAGGCAGGACAGGAGAGAGAGTCTTGGGATGAGAGTCTGGCATGACAGGAGAGAAAGTCTTGGGACGAGAGTCAGGCACGACACAAGAGAGAATCTTGGGACGAGAGTCAGGCAGGACAGGAGAGAGAGGCTTGGGACAAGAATCAGGTTAGACATGAGAGAGGGAGGGGTTTGAGACGACACTTAGGCTGGACAGGAGAGAGAGTTTTAGGAGGAGAGTGTGACATGACAGGATGGAGAGTCTTGGGCTGAGATTCAGGTAGGACAGGAGAGAGAGTCTTCAGACGAGAGTCAGGCAGGACAGGCGAGAGAAGCTTAGGACGAGAATCAGGCAGGACACGAGAGAGAAGGATCGGACGAGAGTAAGATAGGACAGGAGACAGAGGCATGAAACGAGAATCAGGCTAGACATGTGAGACAGAGAGGGGCTTGGGAAAAGAATCAGGCAGGACCGGAGAAAGAGGCTTGTGACGAGAGTAAGATAAGGCAGGAGAGAGAGAAACTTGAGGAGAGAGTCAGGCAGGACAGGAGAGAGTGAGGCTTGGGACGAGAGTCAGGCAGGACAAAAGAGAGAGGCTTGGTAAAGAGAGAGGCTTGGTAAAGAGAAGCTTTGGACGAGAGGAGGCTGGACAGATGGGAGAGGCTTGGAACGAGAGTCAGGCAGGAGAGGAGAGAGAGGTTGGTACGATATTTAGGCAGGATAGAAGAGACACGCTTGGGACGAGATTCAGGCTGGACAGGAGAGAGAGGCTTGTGACGAGAGTCAGGCAAGACAGGAGGGAGAGGCTTGGTACAATAGTCAAGCTGGACATGAGAGAGAAGGAGATATTCTTGGGATGAGAGTCATAGGCAGGCCAGGATAGAGAGGCTTGGGACGAGAGTAAGGAAGGACAGTACAGAGAGGATTTGGAAGAGAGTCAGGCATGACACGAGAGAGAGGCTTGGGACGAGAGTCAGGCAGGACATGAGAGAAATGCTTGGGACGAGAGTCAGGCAGGACAGGAGAGAGAGGCTTGGGACGAGAGTTAGGCAGGAGAAGAGAGAGTCTTAGGACTAGAGTTAGGCAGGACATGAGAGAGAGGCTTTGGACAAGAATCAGGATAGACATGAGAGAGAGAGGGGCTTGGGACGAGAGTTAGTCTGGACAGGAGAGAGAGGCTTAGGAGGAGAGTCAGACATGACAGGAGAGAGAGGCTTGGGACGAGAGTAAGGCAGAAAAGGAGAGAGAGGCTTGGGACGAGAGTGAGGCAGGACAGGAGAGAGAGGCTTGTGACGAGAGTCAACAAGACAGGAGAGAGAGAGACTTGAGGAGAGATTCAGGCAGGACTGGAGAGAGAGAGGCTTGGACCGAGAGTCAAGAAGGTTAGTAGAGAGAGGATTTGGACGAGATTCAGGCAGGACACGAGAGAGAGGATTGGGACGATAGTCAGGCAGGACATAAGAGATATTCTTGGGACGAGAGTCCGGCAGGACAGGAGAGAGTGGCTTAGGACGCGATTGAGGCTGGACAGGAGAGAGACGTTTGGGACGAAAGTCAGGCAGGACAGGAGAGCGAAGTGTGAGACGAAAATCAGGCTGGACATGAGAGAGAGAGAGAGAGAGAGGGGCTTAGGACGAGAGTCAGGCAGGACATTAGACGGAGGCTTGGGACGAGAGTCAGGCAAGACAGGAGAGAGAGAGACTTGAGGAGAGAGTCAGGCTGGACAGGAGAGAGAGAGGCTTGGGACGATAGTCAGGCATGATAGGAAAGAGGGGCTTTAGAGGAGAGTCAGGCAGGACAATAGAGAGAGGCTTGGTAGGAAAGTAATGCATTAGAGGAGAGAGAAGCTTAGGACGAGAGTGAGGCTGGACAGAAGATAGAGGGTTGGGACGAGAGTCAGCCAGGAGAGGAGAGAGAGGGTTAGGATGAGAGTCAGGCGGGACAGAAGAGAGATGCTTGGGTTGAGAGTCAGGCAGGACAGGAGAGAGAGGCTTAGGACGATAGTCATGCAGAACAGTATAGAGAGTCTTGGGGCGAGAGTCAGGCAGGACAGGAAAGAGAGGCTTAGGACGAAATTCAGTAAGGACACTAGAGAGAGTCTTGGGACGAGAGTCAGGCAGGACAATAGAGAGATGCTTGGTACGAGAGTCTTGAAGGATAGGAATGAGAAGCTTGAGACCAGGGTGAGGCTTGACAAAAGAGAGAGGCTTGGGACGAGAGTCAGTCAGGACACGAGAGAGAGACTTGGGACGAGAGTCAGGCAGAATAGGAGAGAGTCATAGGACAAGAATCAGGCTAGACATGAGAGAGCGAGGGGCTTGGGACGAGAGTTGCGCTGAACAGGAGAGAGAGGTTTAGGCAAAGAGTCGTACATGATAGGAGGGAGAGGCTTGGGACGAGAGTTAGGCAGGAGAGGCGAGAGAGTCTTGAGATGAGTGTCAGGCAGGACAGGCGAGAGAGGCTTAGGACGAGAGTCAGGCAGGATAGGAGAGAGAAGCTTCGGACGAGAGTCAGGCAGGATAGGAGAAAGAGGCGTGAGACGAGAATCAGGCTGGACATGAGAGAGAGAGATGGGGGCTTAGGACGAGAGTCAGGCAGGACACGAGACAGAGGCTTGGGACGAGAGTCAGGCAAGACAGGAGAGAGAGAGACTTGAGGAGAGAGTCAGGCTGGACAGGAGAGAGATAGGCTTGGGACGATAGTCAGGCATGATAGGAGAGAGGGGCTTGAGAGGAGAGTCAGGCAGGACAATAGAGAGAGGCTTGGTAGGAGAGTCATGCATTAGAGGAGAGATAAGCTTGGGACGAGAGTGAGGCTGGACAGAAGAGAGAGGGTTGGGACGAGAGTCAGGCAGGAGAGGAGAGAGAGGGTTTGGATGAGAGTCAGGCAGGACAGAAGAGAGATGCTTGGGACGAGAGTCAGGCAGGAGAGGACGCAGAGTCTTAGGACAATAGTCAAGCTGGATATGAGAGTGAGAGAGGAGCTTGGGACGAGAGTCATGCTGAACAGGAAAGAGAGGCTTGTGACGAGAGTCAGACTTGACAGGAGAGTGAGACTTGGGACGAGAGTCACAGGCAGGACAAGAGAGAGAGGCTTGGGAAGAGAGTCAGGCAGAACACTAGAGATATGTTTGGGACGAGAGTCAGGCAGGACAAGAGAGAGAGGCTTGGGATGAGAGTCAGGCATGACAGGAGAGAAAGTCTTGGGACGAGAGTCAGGCACGACACAAGAGAGAATCTTGGGACGAGAGTCAGGCAGGACAGGAGAGAGAGGCTTGGGACAAGAATCAGGTTAGATATGAGAGAGGGAGGGTTTTGAGACGACACTTAGGCTGGACAGGAGAGAGAGTTTTAGGAGGAGAGTGTGACATGACAGGATGGAGAGACTTGGGACGAGAGTCAGGTAGGATAGGAGAGAGAGTCTTCAGACGAGAGTCAGGCAGGACAGGCGCGAGAGGCTTAGGACGAGAGTCAGGCAGGACACGAGAGAGAAGGATCGGACGAGAGTAAGATAGGACAGGAGACAGAGGCATGAGACGAGAATCAGGCTGGACATGTGAGACAGAGATTGGCTTGGGGTAAGAATCAGGCAGGACAGGAGAGAGAGGCTTGTGACGAGAGTCAGACAAGGCAGGAGAGAGAGAGACTTGAGTAGAGAGTCAGGCAGGACAGGAGAGAGTGAGGCTTGGGACGAGAGTCAGGCAGGACAATAGAGAGAGGCTTGGTATGAGAGTCATGCATGAGAGGAGAGAGAAGCTTTGGACGAGAGGAGGCTGGACAGATGAGAGAGGCTTGGGACGAGAGTCAGGCAGGAGAGGAGAGAGAGGTTGGTACGATATTTAGGCAGGATAGAAGAAACACGCTTGGGACGAGATTCAGGCTGGACAGGAGAGAGAGGCTTGGGACGAGAGTCAGGCAAGACAGGAGGGAGAGGCTTGGTACAATACTCAAGTTGGACATGAGAAAGAAGGAGATATGCTTGGGACGAGAGTTATAGGGAGGCCAGGAGAGAGAGGCTTGGGACGAGAGTCAGGAAGGACAGTACAGAGAGGATTTGGAAGAGAGTCAGGCATGACACAAGAGAGAGGCTTGGGACGAGAGTCAGGCAGGACATGAGAGAAATGCTTGGGACGAGAGTCAGGCAGGACAGGAGAGAGAGGCTTGGGACGAGAGTCAGGCAGGACAAGAGAGAAAGTCTTAGGACGAGAGTTAGGCAGGACACGAGAGAGAGGCTTTGGACAAGAATCAGGATAGACATGAGAGAGAGAGGGGCTTGGGACGAGAGTTAGTCTGGACAGGAGATAGAGGCTTAGGAGGAGAGTCAGACATGACAGGAGAGAGAGGCTTGGGACGAGAGTAAGGCAGGAAAGGGGAGAGAGGCTTGGGACGAGAGTGAGGCAGGACAGGAGAGAGAGGCTTGTGACGAGAGTCAACAAGACAGGAGAGAGAGAGACTTGAGGAGAGATTCAGGCAGGACAGGAGAGAGAGAGGCTTGGACCGAGAGTCAAGAGGGATAGTAGAGAGAGGATTTGGACGAGATTCAGGCAGGGCACGAGAGAGAGGATTGGGACGGATAGTCAGGCAGGACATAAGAGATATTCTTGGGACGAGAGTCCGGCAGGACAGGAGAGAGTGGCTTAGGACGAGGTTCAGACTGGACAGGAGAGAGACGTTTGGGACGAGAGTCAGGCAGGACAGGAGAGCGAAGTGTGAGACGAGAATCAGGCTGGACATGAGAGAGAGAGAGAGAGAGAGAGAGAGAGAGAGAGAGAGAGAGAGAGAGAGAGAGAGAGAGAGAGAGAGAGAGAGAGAGAGAGAGAGAGAGAGAGAGAGAGAGAGAGAGGCTTAGGACGAGAGTCAGGCAGGACATGAGACAGAGGCTTGGGACGAGAGTCAGGCAAGACAGGAGAGAGAGAGACTTGAGGAGAGAGTCAGGCTGGACAGGAGAGAGAGAGGCTTGGGACGATAGTCAGTCATGATAGGAGAGAGGGGCTTGAGAGGAGAGTCAGGCAGGACAATAGAGAGAGGCTTGGTAGGAGAGTCATGCATTAGAGGAGAGAGAAGCTTGCGACGAGAGTGAGGCTGGACAGAGGAGAGAGGGTTGGGACGAGAGTCAGGCAGGAGAGGAGAGAGAGGTTATGGATGAGAGTCAGGCAGGACAAAAGAGAGATGCTTGCGACGAGAGTCAGGCAGGAGAGGACGCAGAGGCTTGGGACAATAGCCAAGCTGGATATGAGAGTGAGAGAGGGGCTTGGGACGAGAGTCATGCTGAACAGGAAAGAGAGGCTTGTGACGAGAGTCTTGACAGGAGAGTGAGACTTGGGACGAGAGTCACAGGTAGGACAAGAGAGAGAGTCTTGGGAAGAGAGTCAGGCACGACACAAGAGAGAATCTTGGGACGAGAGTCAGGCAGGACAGGAGAGAGAGGCTTGGGACAAGTATCAGGTTAGACATGAGAGAGGGAGGGGTTTGAGACGACACTTAGGCTGGACAGGAGAGAGAGTTTTAGGAGGAGAGTGTGACATGACAGGATGGAGAGACTTGGGACGAGAGTCAGGTAGGACAGGAGAGAGAGTCTTCAGACGAGAGTCAGGTAGGACAGGCGAGAGAGGCATAGGACGAAAGTCAGGCAGGACACGAGAGAAAAGGATCGGACGAGAGTAAGATAGGACAGGAGACAGAGGCATGAGACGAGAATCTGGGTGGACATGAGAAGGAGAGAGGGGCTTGGGACGAGAGTCAGGCAGGACAGGAGAGAGAGTCTTCAGACGAGAGTCAGTCAGGACAGGCGAGAGAGGTTTAGGACGAGAGTCGGGAAGGACAGAAGAGAGAGGCATCGGACGAGAGTAAGGCAGGACAGGAGACAGAGGCGTGAGACGAGAATCAGGCTGGACATGAGATAGAGAGAGGGGCTTGGGATGAGAATCAGGCAGGACAGGAGAGAGAGGCTCGTGAGAGAGTCAGACAATACAGGAGAGAGAGAGACTTGTGGAGAGAGTCAGGCAGAACAAGAGAGAGTGAGGCTTGGGACGAGAGTCAGGCAGGACATGAGAGAAAGGCTTGGGACGAGAGTCAGGAAGGACAATAGAGAGAGGCTTGGTATGAGAGTCATGGATGAGAGGAGAGAGAAGCTTAGGACGAGAGTGAGGGTGGACAGAAGAAAGAGGCTTGGGACGAGAGTCAGGCAGGAGAGGAGAGAGAAGCTTCGGACGAGAGTCAGGCAGGACAAGAGAAAGAGGCGTGATACGAGAATCAGGCTGGACATGTGAGAGAGAGAGAGGGGGCTTGGGATGAGAGCAGGCAGGATATAAGAGAGAGGCTTGGGACGAGAGTCAGGAAAAACAGGAGAGAGAGAGACTTGAGGAGAGAGTCAGGCTGGACAGGAGAGACATAGGCTTGGGACGATAGTCAGGCAGGATATAAGAGAGAGGCTTGGGAGGAGAGTCATGCAGGACAATAGAGAGAGGCTTGGTAGGAGAGTCATGCATTAGAGGAGAAAGAAGGTTAGGACGAGAGTGAGGCTGGACAGAAGAGAGTGGCTTGGGACGAGAGTCAGGCAGGAGAGGAGAGAGAGGGTTGGGATGAGAGTCAGGCAGGACAGAGGAGAGATGCTTGGGACGAGATTCAGGCTGGACGGGATAGAGAGGCCTGGGACGAGAGCCAGGCAGGACAGGAGAGAGAGGCTTGGAACAATAGTCAAGCTGGACATGAGAGAGAGAGAGGGACTTGGGACGAGAGTCATACTGGACAGGAAAGAGATGCTTGGGACGAGAGTCAGACATGACAGGAGAGTGAGACTTAGGACGAGAGTGACAGGCAGGACAAGAGAGAGAGGCTTGAGAAGAGATTCAGGCAGGACAGGAGAGATATGTTTGGGACGAGAGTCAGGCAGGACAGGAGAGAGAGGCTTGGGATGAGAGTCAGGCAGGACAGGAGAGAAAGTCTTGGGACGAGAGTCAGGCACGACACAATAGAGAGTCTTGGGACGAGATTCAGGCAGGACAGGAGAGAGAGGCTTGGGACAATAATCAGATTAGACATGAGAGAGGGAGGGGCTTGAGACGACACTTAGGCTGGAAAGGAGAGAAATTTATAGGAGGAGAGCCAGACATGACAGGATGGAGAGACTTTGGAAGATAGTCAGGCAGGACAGGAGAGAGAGTCTTCAGACGAGAGTCAGGCAGGACAGGCGAGAGAGGCTTAGGACGAGAGTCAGGCAGGACACGAGAGAGAGGCATCGGACGAGAGTAAGGCAGGTCAAGATATAGAGGCGTGAGACGAGAATCAGGATGGACATGAGAAGGAGAGAGGGGCTTGGGATGAGAATCAGGCAGGACAGGAGAGAGAGACTTGTGACGAGATTCAGACAAGACAGGAGAGAAAGAGACTTGAGGAGAGAGTTAGGCAGGATAGGAGAGAGTCAGGCTTAGGACGAGAGTCAGGCAGGACATGAGAGAGAGGTTTGGGAAGAGACTCAGGCAGGACAAGAGAGAGAGGCTTGGTAAGAGAGTCATGCATTAGAGGAGAGAGAAGCTTAGGACGAGAGTGAGGCTGGAAGGAAGAGAGAGGCTTGGGACGAGAGTCAGGCAGGAGAGGAGAGAGAGGTTGGTACGAGAGTTAGGCAGGATAGAAGAGAGACGCTTGGGACGAGATTCATGCTGGGCAGGAGAGAAAGGCTTGGGACGAGATTCAGGCAGGAGAAGAGAGAGAGGCTTGGGACAAGAATGAGGATAGACATAAGAGAGAGAGGGGCTTAGGACGAGTTAGGCTGGACAGGAGAGAGAGGCTTTGGAGGAGAGTCAGACATGACAGGAAAGAGAGGCTTGTTACGAGAGTAAGGCAGGACAGGGGAGAGAGGCTTGGGACGAGAGTGAGGCAGGACAGTAGAGAGAGGCTTGTGACGAGA
The DNA here is from genome assembly GCF_036320965.1 of Panulirus ornatus. NCBI lineage: Eukaryota > Metazoa > Arthropoda > Malacostraca > Decapoda > Palinuridae > Panulirus > Panulirus ornatus. The sequence continues at coordinate 32,097,715 of NC_092236.1, forward strand.
GTCAGACAAGACAGGAGAGAGATAGAGTCTTGAGGAGAGAGTCAGGCAGGACAGGAGAGAGAGAGGCTTGGGACGAGAGTCAGGCAGGATAGGAGAGAGAGGCTTGGACCGAGAGTAAGGAGGGATAGTAGAGAGAGGATTTGGACGAGAGTCAGGCAGGACACGAGAGAGAAGCTTTTGTCGAGAGTCAGGCAGGACATAAGAGATATGCTTATGACGAGAGTCAGGCAGGACAGGAGAGAGAGAATTGGGACGAGAGTCAGGCAGGACAGTAGAGAGAGGCTTGGGACGAGAGTCAGGCAGGACAGGAGAGAGAGGGTTAGGACGATAGTCATGAAGGACAGGAGAGAGTCTTGGGAGGAGAGTCCGGCAGGGCAAGAGAAAGAGGCTTAGGAAGAGATTCAAGGAAGACACTAGGGAGAGTCTTGGGACGAGAGTCAGCCAGGACTGGAGAGAGAGTCTTGGGATGAGAGTTATGCAGGACAGGAGAAAGAGGCATGAGACGAGAATCAAGTTCGACCTAAGAGAGGGAGGGGCTTGGGACGAGAGTCAGGCAGGACAGGAGAGAGAAACTTCGGACGAGAGTCATGCAGGCCAGATGACAGAGGCCTGAGACGAGAATCAGGCTGGATATAAGACAGGGAGGGGCTTGGGACGAGAGTCAGGCAGGACAGGAGAGAAAGGCTTGGGACGAAAGTAAAGCAAGAAAGGAGAGAGAGGCTTGATGAGAGAGTCAGGCAGGCCAGGAGAGAGAGAGGTTTGGGACGAAAGTTAGGCAGGACACAAGAGAGAGTTCGGACGAGATTCAGGTAGGACAATAGAGAGAGGCTTAGGACGAGAGTCAGGCAGGACTGGAGAGAGAGGTTTGGGACGAGAGTCAGGCAGGACAGGAGAGAGTGACTTAGGACGAGATTCAGGTTGGACAGGAGAGAGAGGCTTGGGACGAGAGTCAGGCAGGACTGGAGAGAGAGGCTTGGGACAATAGTCAAGCTGAACATGAGAGAGAGAGATATGCTTGGGACGGAGTTAAAGGCAGGACAGGAGAGAGGCTTGGGACGGGAGTCAGGAAGGACAGTAGAAATAGCATTTGGAAGAGAGTCAGGCATGACACGAGAGAAAGGCTTGGGACGAGAATCAGGCAGGACATGAGAGATATGATTGGAAAGAGAGTCAGGCAGGACAGGAGAGAGAGGCTTGGGACGAGAGTCGCGCAGGACAGGAGAGAGAGGGCTTGGGACGAGAGTCAGGCAGGACAAGAGAGAAAGGCTTAGGACGATAGTCATGCAGAACAGGAGAGAGAGTCTTGGGGCGAGAGTCAGGCAGGACAGGAGAGAGAGGCTTAGGACGACATTCAGTGAGGACACTAGACAGAGTCTTGGGACGAGAGTCAGGCAGGACAAAAGAAAGAGGCTTGGTACGAGAGTCTTGAAGGATAGGAGTGAGAAGCTTGGGACCAGGGTGAGACTGGACAAAAGAGAGAGGCTTGGGACGAGAGTCAGGCAGGAGAGGAGAGAGAGGCTTGGGACGAGAGTCAGGCAGGGCAGAAGAGAATATATTGGGGCGAGAGTCAGTCAGGACACTAGAGAGAGACTTGCGACGAGAGTCAGGCAGGATAGGAGAGAGTCATGGGACAAGAATCAGGCTACATATGAGAGAGCGAGGGGCTTAGGACGAGAGTTACGCTGGACAGGAGAGAGAGGTTTAGGGAAAGAGTCAGACATGATAGTAGGGAGAGGCTTGGGACGAGAGTCAGGCAGGAGAGGAGAGAGAGTCTTGAGATGAGAGTCAGGCAGAACAGGCGAGAGAGGCTTAGGACGAGAGTCAGGCAGGATAGTAGAGAGAGGCTTCGGACGAGAGTCAGGCAGGACAGGAGAAAGAGGCGTGAGACGAGAATCAGGCTGGACATGAGAGAGAGAGAGAGAGGGGCTTAGGACGAGTCAGGCAGGACATGAGACAGAGGCTTGGGACGAGAGTCAGGCAAGACAGGAGAGAAAGAGACTTGAAGAAAGAGTCAGGCTGGACAGGAGAGAGAGAGGCTTGGGACGATAGTCAGTCATGATAGGAGAGAGGGGCTTGAGAGGAGAGTCAGGCAGGACAATAGAGACAGGCTTGGTAGGAGAGTCATGCATTAGAGGAGAGAGAAGCTTGGGACGAGAGTGAGGCTGGACAGAAGAGAGAGGGTTGGGACGAGAGTCAGGCAGGAGAGGAGAGAGAGGGTTGGGATGAGAGTCAGGCAGGACAGAAGAGAGATGCTTGGGACGAGAGTCAGGCAGGAGAGGACGCAGAGGCTTGGGACAATAGTCAAGCTGGATATGAGAGTGAGAGAGGGGCTTGGGAAGAGAGTCATGCTGAACAGGAAAGAGAGGCTTGTGACGAGAGTCAGGCATGACAGGAGAGTGAGACTTGGGACGAGAGTCACAGGCAGGACAAGAGAGAGAGGCTTGGGAAGAGAGTAAGGCAGGACACGAGAGATATGTTTGGGACGAGAGTCAGGCAGGACAGGAAAGAGAGGCTTGGGATGAGAGTCAGGCATGACAGGAGAGAAAGTCTTGGGACGAGAGTCAGGCACGACACAAGAGAGAATCTTGGGACGAGAGTCAGGCAGGACAGGAGAGAGAGGCTTGGGACAAGAATCAGGTTAGACATGAGAGAGGGAGGGGCTTGAGACTACACTTAGTCTGGACAGGAGAGAGAGTTTTAGGAGGAGAGTCAGACATGACAGGATGGAGAGACTTGGGACGAGAGTCAGGTAGGACAGGAGAGAGAGTCTTCAGACGAGAGTCAGGCATGACAGGTGAGAGAGGCTTAGGACGAGAGTCAGGCAGGAAAGGGGAGAGAGGCTTGGGACGAGAGTGAGGCAGGGCAGGAGAGAGAGGCTTGTGACGAGAGTCAACAAGACAGGAGAGAAAGAGACTTGAGGAGAGAGTCAGGCAGGACAGGAGAGAGAGAGGCTTGGACCGAGAGTCAAGAAGGATAGTAGAGAGAGGATTTGGACGAGATTCAGGCAGGACACGAGAGAGAGGATTGGGACGAGAGTCAGGCAGGACATTAGAGATATTCTTGGGACAAGAGTCCGGCAGGACAGGAGAGAGTGGCTTAGGACGATATTCAGGCTAGACAGGAGAGAGACGTTTGGGACGAGAGTCCAGCAGGACAGGAGAGAGAGGCGTGAGACGAGAATCAGGCTGGACATGAGAGAGAGAGAGAGAGAGAGGGGCTTAGGACGAGAGTCAGGCAGGACATGAGACAGGGGCTTGGAACGAGAGTCAGGCAAGACAGGAGAGAGAGAGACTTGAGGAGAGAGTTAGGCTGGATAGGAGAGAGAGAGAGGCTTGGGAGGATAGTCAGGCATAATAGGAGAGAGGGGCTTGAGAGGAGAGTCAGGCAGGACAATAGAGAGAGGCTTGGTAGGAGAGTCATGCATTAGAGGAGAGAGAAGCTTGGGACGAGAGTGAGGCTGGACAGAAGAGAGAGGGTTGGGACGAGAGTCAGCCAGGAGAGGAGAGAGAGGGTTGGGATGAGAGTCCGGCAGGACAGAAGAGAGATGCGTGGGTTGAGAGTCAGGCAGGACAGGAGAGAGAGGCTTAGGACGATAGTCATGCAGAAGAGGAGAGAGAGTCTTGGGGCGAGAGTCAGGCAGGACAGGAGAGAGAGGCTTAGGACGAAATTCAGTGAGGACACTAGACAGAGTCTTGGGACGAGAGTCAGGCAGGACAGTAGAGAGAGGCTTGGTACGAGAGTCTTGAAGGATAGGAATTAGAAGCTTGGGACCAGGGTGAGGCTGGACAAAAGAGAGAGGCTCGGGACTAGAGTCAGGCATTAGAGGAGAGAGAGGCTTAGGACGAGAGTCAGGCAGGACAGAAGAGAATATATTGGGGCCATAGTCAGTCAGGACAAGAGAGAGAGACTTGGGACGAGAGTCAAGCAGGATAGGAGAGAGTCATGGGACAAGAATCAGGCTAGACATGAGAGAGCGAGGGGCTTGGGACGAGAGTTACGCTGAACAGGAGAGAGAGGTTTAGGGAAAGAGTCAGACATGATAGGAGGGAGAGGCTTGGGACGAGAGTCAGGCAGGAGAGGAGAGAGAGTCTTGAGATGAGAGTGACGTAGGACAGGCGAGAGAGGTTTAGGACGAGAGTCAGGCAGGATAGGAGAGAGAGGCTTCGGACGAGATTCAGGCAGGACAGGAAAGAGGCGTGAGACGAGAATCAGGCTGGACATGAGAGAGAGAGAGAGGGGCTTAGGACGAGAGTCAGGCAGGACACGACACAGAGGCTTGGGACGAGAGTCAGGCAAGACAGGAGAGAGAGAGGCTTGGGACGATAGTCAGGCATGATAGGAGAGAGGGGCTTGAGAGTAGAGTCAGGCAGGACAATAGAGAGAGGCTTGGTAGGAGAGTCATGCATTAGAGGAGAGAGAAGCTTGGGACGAGAGTGAGGCTGGACAGAAGAGAGAGGGTTGGGACGAGAGTCAGGCAGGAGATGAGAGAGAGGGTTTGGGATGAGAGTCAGGCAAGATAGAAGAGAGATGCTTTGGAGGAGAGTCAGGCAGGACAGTACGCAGAGGCTTGGCACAATAGTCAAGCTGGATATGAGAGTGAGAGAGGGGCTTGGGACGAGAGTCATGCTGAACAGGAAAGAGAGGCTTGTGACGAGAGTCAGACATGACAGGAGAGTGAGACTTGTGACGAGAGTCACAGGCAGGACAAGAGAGAGAGGCTTGGGAAGAGAGTCAGGCAGGACACGAGAGATATGTTTGTGACGAGAGTCAGGCAGGACAGGAGAGAGAGGCTTGGGATGAGAGTCAGTCATGACAGGAGAGAAAGTCTTGGGACGAGAGTCAGGCACGACACAAGAGAGAATCTTGGGACGAGAGTCAGGCAGGACAGGAGAGAGAGGCTTGGGACAAGAATCAGGTTAGACATGAGAGAGGGAGGGGTTTGAGACGACACTTAGACTGGAGAGGAGAGAGAGTTTTAGGAGAAGAGTCAGACATGACATGATGGAGAGACTTGGGACGAGAGTCAGGTAGGACAGGAGAGAGAGTCTTCAAACGAGAGTCAGGCAGGACAGGCGAGAGAGGCTTATAACGAGAGTCAGGCAGGACACGAGAGAGAAGCATCGGACGAGAGTAAGATAGGACAGGAGATAGAGCCATGAGACGAGAATCAGGCTGGACATGTGAGACAGAGAGGGGCTTGGAATAAGAATCAGGCAGGACAGGAGAGAGAGGCTTGTGACGAGAGTCAGACAAGGCAGGAGAGAGAGAGACTTGAAGAGAGAGTCAGGCAGGACAGGAGAGATTGAGGCTTGGGACGAGAGTCAGGCAGGACAATAGAGAGAGGCTTCGTATGAGAGTCATGCATGAGAGGAGAGAGAAGCTTAGGACGAGAGGAGGCTGGACAGATGAGAGAGGCTTGGGACGAGAGTCAGGCAGGAGAGGAGAGAGAGGTTGGTACGATATTTAGGCAGGATAGAAGAGACACGCTTGTGACGAGATTCAGGCTGGACAGGACAGAGAGGCTTGGGACGAGAGTGAGGCAAGACAGGAGGGAGAGGCTTGGTACAATAGTCAAGCTGGACATGAGAGAGAAGGAGATATGCTTGGGACCAGAGTTATAGGCAGGACAGGAGAGAGAGGCTTGGGACGAGAGTCAGGAAGGAGAGTACGGAGAGGATTTGGAAGAGAGTCAGGCTTCACACGAGAGAGAGGCTTGGGACGAGAGTCAGGCAGGACATGAGAGAAATGCTTGGGACGAGAGTCAGGCAGGACAGGAGAGATAGGCTTGGGACGAGAGTCAGGCAGGACAAGAGAGAAAGTCTTAGGACGAGAGTTAGGCAGGACACGAGAGAGAGGCTTTGGACAAGAATCAAGATAGACATGAGAGAGAGAGGGGCTTGGACGAGAGTTAGGCTGGACAGGAGAGAGAGGCTTAGGAGGAGAGTCAGATATGACAGGAGAGAGAGGCTTGGGATGAGAGTAAGGCAGGAAAGGGGAGAGAGGCTTGGGACGAGAGTGAGGCAGGACAGGAGAGAGAGGCTTGTGACGAGAGTCAACAAGACAGGAGAGAGAGAGAATTGAGGAGAGAGTCAGGCAGGAGAAGAGAGAGAGAGGCTTGGACCGAGAGTCAGGAAGGATAGTAGAGAGAGGATTTGGACGAGATTTAGGCAGGACACGAGAGAGAGGATTGGGACGAGAGGCAGGCAGGATATAAGAGATATTCTTTGGGCGAGAGTCAGGCAGGACAGGAGAGAGTCGCTTAGGACGATATTCAGGCTGGACAGGAGAGAGACGTTTGGGACGAGAGTCAGGCAGGATAGGAGATAGAGGCTTGGGACGACAGTCAAGCTGGACATGAGAGAGAGAGAGAGAGAGAGAGAGAGAGAGAGAGAGAGAGAGAGAGAGAGAGAGAGAGAGAGAGAGAGAGAGAGAGAGAGAGAGAGAGAGAGAGAGAGAGAGAGAGATATGCTTGGGACAAGACTTAGAGGCAGGACAGGAGAGAGAAGCTTAGGTCGAGAGTCAGGAAGGACAGTAGAGAGAGCATTTGGAAGAGAGTCAGGAAGGACACGAGAGAGAGTCTTGGGACGAGAGTCAGGCAGGACATGAGAGATATGCTTGGGACGAGAATCAGGCAGGACAGGAGAGAGAGTCTTGCGACGAGAGTCACGCAGGACAGGAGAGAGAGGTTTGGGACGAGAGGCAGGCAGGACATGAGAGATATGCTTAGGACGAGAGTTAGGCAGGACAGGAGAGAGAGACTTAAGACGATAGTCATGCAGGACAGGAGAGAGAGTCTTGGGGCGAGAGTCAGGCAGGACAGGAGAGAGAGGCTTAGGACGAGATTCAGTGAGGACACTAGAGAGAGTGTTGTGACGAGAGTCAGGCAGAACAATAGAGAGAGGCTTGGTACGAGAGTCTTGCAGAATAGGAGTGAGAAGCTTGGGACCAGGGTGAGGCTGGACAAATGAGAGAGGCTTGGAACGAGAGTCAGGCAGGATAGGGGAGAGAGGCTTGGGACGAGAGTCAGGCAGAACAGAAGAGAGAGACTTGGGACGAGATTCAGGCAGGACAGGAGAAAGAGGCTTGGGACGAGAGTCTGGCAGGACAGAAGAGAGAGGCTTGGGACAATAGTCAAGCTGGACATGAGAGAGAGAGAGAGAGAGAGGGCTTAGGACGAGAGTCAGGCTGGACAGGAAAGAGAGGCTTTGGACGAGATTCAGACATGACAGGAGAGTGAGACTTGGGACGAAAGTCACAGGAAGAACAAGAGAGAGAGGCTTGGAACGAGAGTGAGGAAGGACAGTAGAGTGAGGATTTGGACGAGAGTCAGGCAGACCAGGAGAGAGAGGCTTGAGACGAGAGTCAGACAGGACAGGAGAGATATGCTTGGGACGAGAGTCAGTCAGTACAGGAGAGAGAGGCTTGGGACGAGAGTCAGGCAGGACAGGAGAGAATATCTTGGGACGAGAGTCAGTCAGGACACGAGAGAGGCTTGGGACGAGAGTCAGGCAGGACAGGATAGAGAGTCTTAGGACAAGAATCAGGATAGACATGAGAGAGCGAGGGGCTTGGGATGAGAGTTACGCTGGACAGGAGAGAGAGGCTTAGGTGGAGAGTCAGACATGATAGGAGGGAGAGGCTTGGGACGAGAGTCAGGCAGGAGAGGAGAGAGATTTTTGAGACGAGAGTCAGGCAGGATAGGCGAGAGATGCTTAGGACGAGTCAGGCAGGATAGGAGAGAGAGGCTTCGGACGAGAGTCAAGAAGGACAGGAGAAAGAGGCGTGAGACAAGAATCAGGCTGGACATGAGAGAGAGGCTTGGGACGAGAGTCAGGCAGGATATGAGAGAGAGGCTTGGGACGAGAGAGAGAGACTTGGGAGGAGAGAGAGAGACATGAGGAGAGAGTCAGTCTTAACAGGAGAGAGAGAGGATTGGGACGATAGTCAGGCAGGATAGGAGAGAGGGGCTTGAGAGGAGAGTCAGGCAGGACAATAGAGAGATGCTTGGTAGGAGAGTCATGCATTAGAGGAGAGAGAAGCTTGGGACGAGAGTCAGGCTGGACAGAAGAAAGAGGCTTGGGACGAGAGTCAGGCAGGAGAGGATAGAGAGGGTTGGGATGAGAGTCAGGCAGGACAGAAGAGAGATGCCTGGGACGAGATTTATACTGGACAGGATAGAGAGGCTTGGGACGAGAGTCAGGAAGGACAGTACATAGAGGATTTGGAAGGGAGTTAGGCAGGACACGAGAGAGAGTCTTGGGACGAGAGTCAGGCATTACATGAGAGAAATGCTTTGGACGAGAGTCAGGCAGGACAGGAGAGAGAGGCTTGGGACAATAATCAAGCTGGACATGAGAGAGAGAGAGAGGGGCTTAGGACGAGAGTCAGGCTGGACAGGAAAGAGAGGCTTGGGATGTGATTCAGACATGACAGGAGAGTGAGACTTGGGACGAGAGTCACAGGAAGAACAAGAGAGAGAGGCTTGGGACGAGAGTGAGGAAGGACAGTAGAGTGAGGATTTGGTCGAGAGTCAGGCAGACCAGGAGAGAGAGTCTTGGGACGAGAGTCAGGCAAGACAGGAGAGATATACTTGGGACGAGAGTCAGTCAATACAGGAGAGAGAGGCTTGGGACGAGAGTCAGGCAGGACAGGAGAGAATATCTTGGGACGAGAGTCAGTCAGGACAAGAGAGAGAGGCTTGGGACGAGAGTCAGACATGACAGGAAAGTGAGACTTGGGACGAGAGTCAAAGGCAGGACAAGAGAGAGAGGCTTGGGACGAGAGTCAGGCAGGACAGGAGAGATATTTTTGGGACGAGATTCAGGCAGGACAGGAGAGAGAGGCATGGGACGAGAGTCAGGCAGGACAGGAGAGATAGGCTTGGGACAATAGTCAAGCTGGACATGAGAGATAGAGAGAGTTGCTTGGGACAAGAGTCATGCTGGACAGGAAAGAGAGGCTTGGGACGAGATTCAGACGTGACAGAAGAGTGAGACTTGGAAAGAGAGACACAGGCAAAACAATAGAGAGAGGCTTGGGAAGAGAGCCTGGCAGGACAGGAGAGATATGCTTGGGACGAGACTCAGTCATGACAGGAGAGAGAGGCTTGGGACGAGAGTCAGGCAGACCAGGAGAGAGAGGCTTGGGACGAGAGTCAGGCAGGACAGGAGAGATATGCTTGGGACGAGAGCCAGTCAGGACAGGGGAGAGAGGCTGGAGACGAGAGTCAGGCAGGACAGGGGAGAAATTCTTGGGGAGAGAGTCAGGCAGGACACGAGAGAGAGGCTTGGGACGAGAGTCAGACAGGACAGGAGAGAAAGACTAGGGACAATAGTGAAGCTGGACATGAGAGAGAGAGATATATATGGTTGGGACGAGAGTTATAGTCTGGACAGGAGAGAGAGGCTTGGGACGAGAGTCAGGAAGAACATGAGAAAAATGCTTGGGACGAAAGTCAGGCAGGACAGGAGAGAGAGGCTTGGGATGAGAGTCAGGCAGGACAAGAGAGAAAGTCTTAGGATGAGAGTTAGGGAGGACACGAGAGAGAGGCTTTGGACAAGAATTAGGATAGACATGAGAGAGAGAGGGGCTTGGGACAAGAGTTAGGCTGGACAGGAGAGAGAGGCTTCGGAGGAGAGTCAGACATGACAGGAGAGAGAGCTTGGGACGAGAATAATGCAGTGCAGGAGAGAGAGGGTTGGGACGAGAGTGAGGCTGGACAGGAGAAAGAGAGGCTTGGGACGATAGTCATGCAGGATAGGAGAGAAGGGCTTGAGAGGAGAGTCAAGCAGGACAATAGAGAGAGGCTTGGTAGGAGAGTCATGCATTAGAGGAGAGAGAAGCTTGGGACGAGAGTGAGGCTGGACAGAAGAGAGAGGATTTGGACGAGAGTCAGGCAGGAAAGGAGAGAGAGAGTTGGGATGAGAGTCAGGCAGGACAGAAGAGAGATGCTTGGGACGGGATTCAGGCTGGATAGGATAGAGAGCCTTGAGACGAGAGTCAGGCAGGACAGGAGAGAGAGGCATGGGACAATAGTCAAGCTGGACATGAGAGAGAGAGAGTGGCTAGGGACAAGAGTCAGGCTGAACAGGAAAGAGAGGCCTGGGACGTGATTCAGACGTGACAGAAGAGTGACACTTGGGAAGAGAGTCACAGGCAGAACAATAGAGAGAGGCTTGGGAGGGGAGTCAGGAAGGACAGGAGAGATATGCTTGGGACGAGAGTCAGTCAGGACAGGAGAGAGAGGCTTGAGACGAGAGTTTGGCAGACCAGGAGAGAGAGTCTTGGGACGAGAGTCAGGCAGGACAGGAGAGATATGCTTGGGACGAGAGTCAGTCAGGACAGGAGAGAGAGGCTTGGGACGAGAGTCAGGCAGGACAGGAGAGAAATTCTTGGGAAGAGAGTCAGGCAGGACACGAGAGAGAGGCTTCGGACGAGAGTCAGGCAGGACAGGAGAAAGAGGCGTGATACGAGAATCAGGCTGGACATGAGAGAGAGAGAGAGAGAGAGAGAGAGAGAGAGAGAGAGAGAGAGAGAGAGAGAGAGAGAGAGAGAGAGAGAGAGAGAGAGAGAGAGAGAGAGAGAGAGAGAGAGAGAGAGAGAGAGAGAGAGAGAGGTTTGAGACGAGAGTCAGGCAGGACATGAGAGAGAGGCTTGGGACGAGAGTCAGGCAGGACATGAGAGAGAGGCTTGAGACGAGAGTCAGGCAGGACAGGAGAGAGAGGCTTGGGACAATAGTCAAGCTGGACATGAGAGAGAGAGAGGGGTTTGGGACGAGAGTCAGGCAGGACACGCGAGAGAGTCTTGGGACTAGAGTCAGGCATGACACAAGATTCTTGGGACGCGAGTCAGGCAGGACAGGAGAGAGAGGCTTGGAACAAGAATCAGGTTAGACATGAGAGAGGGAGGGGATTGAGACGACACTTAGGCTGGACAGGAGAGAGAGTTTTAGGAGGAGAGTCAGACATGACAGGATGGAGAGACTTGGGACGAGAGTCAGGCAGGTCAGGAGAGAGAGTCTTCAGACGAGAGTCAGGCAGGACAGGCGAGAGAGGCTTAGTACTAGAGTCAGGCAGGACACGAGAGAGAGGCATCGGACGAGAGTAAGGCAGGACAGGAGATAGAGGCGTGCGACGAGAATCAGGCTGGACATGAGAGAGAGAAAGGGGCTTGGGATGAGAATCAGGCAGGACAGGAGAGAGAGGCTTGTGACGAGAGTCAGACGAGACAGGAGAGAGAGACACTTGATGAGAGAGTCAGGCAGGAATTAAGAGAGTGAGGCTTCGGACGAGAGTCAGGCAGGACATGAGCGAGAGGGTTGGGAGGAGTGTCAGGCAGGACAATAGAGAGAGGCTTGGTATGAGAGTCATGCATGAGAGGAGAGAGAAGCTTTGGACGAGAGTAAGGCTGGACAGAAGAGAGAGGATTGGGACGAGAGTCAGGCAGGAGAGGAGAGAGAGGTTGGTACGAGAGTTAGGCAGGCTAGAAGAGAGACGCTTGGGACGAGATTCAGGCTGGACAGGAGAGAGAGGCTTGGGACGAGAGTCAGGCAGGACAGGAGAGAGAGGCTTGGGACAGTAGTCAAGCTGGACATGAGAGACAGAGAGATATGCTTGGTACGAGAGTTATAGGCAGGACAGGAGAGAGAGACTTAGGACGAGAGTCAGGAAGGACAGTATAGAGAGGATTTGGAAGAGAGTGAGGCAGGACACGAGAAAGAGGCTTGGGACGAGAGTCAGGCAGGACATGAGAGAAATGCTTGGGACGAGAGTCAGGCAGCACATGAGAGAGAGGCTTGGGACGAGAGTCAGGCAGGACAAGAGAGAAAGTCTTAAGACGAGAGTTAGGCAATACACGAGAGAGAGGCTTTCGACAAGAATCAGGATGGACATGAGAGAGAGACTTGGGACGAGAGTTAGGCTGAACAGGAGAGAGAGGCTTTTGACGAGAGTCAGACAAGACAGGAGAGAGAGTGACTTGAGGAGAGAGTCAGGCAGGACAGTAGAGAGAGAGGCTTGGGACGAGAGTCAGGCAGGACACGAGAGAGATGCTGGGACGAGACTCAGGCAGGACATAAGAGATATGCTTGGGACGAGAGTCAGGAAGGACAGGAGAGAGAGACTTGGGACGAAAGTCAGGCAGGACAGGAGAAAGAGGCTTGCGACGAAAGTCAGACAGGACAGGAGAGAGAGGCTTAGGAAGATCGTCATGCAGGAACGGAGTGAGTGTCTTGGGACGAGAGTCAGGCAGGACAGGAGAGAGAGGCTTGGGACGAGAGCAAGACCGGACAGGAGAGAGAGGCTTAGGACGATAGTCATGGAGGAGAGGAGAGAGTCTTGGGACGAGAGTTATGCAGGATAGGAGGAAGAGGCATGAGACGAGAATCAGGTTGGACATAAGAGAGGGAGGGGCTTGGGACGAAAGGCATGCAGGACAGGAGAAAGAGGCGTGAGACGAGAATCAGGCTGGACAAAAGAGAGGGAGGGGATTGGGACGAGAGTCAGGCAGGATAGGAGAGAAAGGCTTGGGGCGAGAGTCAGGCAAGACCGGAGAGAGAGGTTTGAGGAGAAAGTCAGGCCGGCCAGGAGAGAGAGAGAGATTTGGGACGAGAGTTAGGCAGGACACGCGAGAGGCTTGGGACGAGATTCAGGTAGAACAATAGAGAGAGGCTTTGGACGAGAGTCAGGCAGGACAGGAGAGAGAGGCTTTCAACGAGAGTAAGGCATGACAGGAGAGAGACGCTTGGGACGAGAGTGAGGCAGGACAGGAGAGAGAGGCTTGTGACGAGAGTCAGACAAGACAGGAGAGAGAGTGACTTGAGGAGAGAGTCAGGCAGGACAGGAGAAAGAGAGGCTTGGGACGAGAGTCAGGGAAGACAGGAGATACAGGCTTGGGACGAGAGTCAGGAATGATAGTAGAGAGAGGATTTAGACGAGAGTCAGGCAGGACACGAGAGAGAGGCTTGGGACGAGAGTCAGGCAGGACAATAAGGCTTGGTACGAGAGTTATACAGGATAGGAGTGAGAAGCTTGGGACCAGGGTGAGGCTGGATAAAAAGAGAGAGGCTTGGGACGAGAGTCAGGGAGGACAGAAGGGAGAGGCTTGTGACGAGATTCAGGCAGGACAGGAGAGAGAGGCTTGGGACAAGAGTCAGGCAGGACAATAGAAAGAGGCTTGGTATGAGAGTCATACATGAGAGGAGAGAGAAGCTTAGGACGAGAGTGAGGCTGGACAGAAGAGAGAGGCTTGGGGCGAGAGTCAGGCAGGAGAGGAGAGAGAGGTTGGTACGAGAGTTAGGCAGGCTAGAAGAGACGATTAGGACGAGATTCAGGCTGGACAGGAGAGAGAGGCTTGGGACGAGAGTCAGGCAGGACAGGAGAGAGAGGCTTGGGACGAGAGTAAGGCAGGACAGGAGAGAGAGGCTTGGGACGAGAGTCAGGCAGGACAGGAGAGAGAGGCTTGGGACAATAGACAAGCTGGACATGATAGAGAGAGAGAGGCTTAGGACGAGAGTCAGGCTGGACAGGAAAGAGAGGCTTATGACGAGATTCAGACATGACAGGAGAGTGAGACTTGGGACGAGAGTCACAGGAAGAACAAGAGAGAGAGGCTTTGGGCGAGAGTGACGAAGGACAGTAGAGTGAGGATTTGGACGAGAGTCAGGCAGACCAGCAGAGAGAGGCTTGGGGCGAGAGTCAGGCAGGTCGTGAGAGATATGCTTGGGACGAGAGTAAGTTAGTACAGGAGAGAGAGGCTTGGGACGAGAGTCAGGCAGGACAGGAGAGAATATCTTCGGACGAGAGTCAGTCAGGACACGAGAGAGAGGCTTGGGACGAGAGTCAGGCAGGGCAGGAGAGAGAGTCTTGGGACAAGAATCAGGATAGACATGAGAGAGCGAGGGGCTTGGGATGAGAGTTACGTTGGACAGGAGAGAGAGGCTTAGGGGTAGAGTCAGACATGACAGGAGGGAGAGGCTTGGGACGAGAGTCAGGCAGGAGAGGAGAGAGAGTCTTGGGACAATAGTCAAGCTGGACATGAAAGAGAGAGAGGGGCTTAGGACAAGAGTCACGAAGGACATGACAGAGAGGCTTCGGACGAAAGTCAGGCAGGACAGGCGAGAAAGGATTAGGACGAGAGTCAGGCAGGATAGGAAAGAGAGGCTTCGGACGAGAGTCAGGCAGGCCAGGAAAAAGAGAAATGAGACGAGAATTAGGCTGGACATGAGAGACAGAGAGAGGGGCTTGGGACGAGAGTCAGAAAGGACATGAGAGAGAGGCTTGGGACGAGAGTCAGGCAAGACAGGAGAGAGAGAGACCTTAAGGAGAGAGTCAGGCTGGACAGGAGAGAGAAAGGCTTTGGACGATCTTCAGGCAGGACAGGAGAGAGGGGCTTGAGAGGAAAGTCAGGCAGGATAATAGAAAGAGGCTTGGTAGGAGAGTAATGCAGGAGAGGAAAGAGAAGCTTGGGACGAGAATGAAGCTGGACAAAAGAGAGAGGCTTGGGACGAGAGTCAGGCTGGAGATGAGAGAGAGGGTTGGGATGAGAGTCAGGCAGGACAGAAGAGTGATGCTTGGGACAAGATTCAGGCTGGACAGGATAGAGAGGCTTGGGAGGAGAGTCAGGCAGGACAGGAGAGAGAGGCTTGGGACAATAGTCAAGCTGGACATGAAAGAGCGAGAAGGGCTAGGGACGAGAGTCATGCTGGACAGGAAAGAGAGACTTGGGACGAGAGTCAGACATGACAGGAGAGTGAGACTTCTGACGAGAGTCACAGGCATGACAAGAGAGAGAGGCTTGGGACGAGAGTCAGGCAGGACAGGAAAGATATGTTTGGGACGAGAGTCAGGCAGCACAGGAGAGAGAGGCTTCGGATGAGAGTCAGGCAGTACAGGAGAGAAAGTATTGGGACGAGAGTCACGCACGACCCAAGAGAGAGTCTTGGGACGAGAGACAGGCAGGACAGGAGAAAGAGGCTTGGGACACGAATCAGGTTAGACATGAGAGAGGGAGGGGCTTGAGACGACACTTAGGCTGGACAGGACAGAGAGTTTTAGGAGGAGAGTCAGACATGACAGGATGGAGAGACTTGAGACGAGAGTGAGACAGGACAGGAGAGAGAGTCTTCAGACGAGATTCAGGCAGGAAAGGCGAGAGAGGCTTAGGACGAGAGTCAGGCAGGACACGAGAGAGAGGCATCGGACGAGAGTAAGGCAGGACAGGAGATAGAGGCTTGAGACGAGAATCAGGCTGGACATTAGAGAGAGAGAGGGGCTTGGGATGAGAATCAGGCAGGACAGGAGAGAGAGGCTTGTGATGAGAGTCAGACAAGACAGGAGAGAGAGAGACATGAGGAGAGAGTCAGGCAGGAGAGGAGAGAGTGAGGCTAGGGACGAGAGTCAGGCACGACATGAGAGAGAGGCTTGGGACGAGAGTTAGGCACGACAATAGAAAGAGGCTTGGTATGAGAGTCATACATGAGAGGAGAGAGAAGCTTAGGACGAGAGTGAGGCTGGACAGAAGAGAGAGGCTTGGGGTGAGAGTCAGGCAGGAGAGGAGAGAGAGGTTGGTACGAGAGTTAGGCAGGCTAGAAGAGACGCTTAGGACGAGATTCAGGCTGGACAGGAGAGAGAGGCTTGGGACGAGAGTCAGGCAGGACAGGAGAGAGAAGCTTGGGACAATAGTCAAGCTGGACATAAGAGACAGAGAGATATGATTAGGACGAGAGCTATAGGCAGGACAGGAGAGGCTTGGGACAAGAGTCAGGAAAGACAGTACAGAGAGGATTTGGAAGAGAGTCAGGCAGGACACGAGAGAGAGGCTTGGGACGAGAGTCAGGCAGGACATGAGAGAAATGCTTGGGACGAACGTCAGGCAGCACTTGAGGGAGAGGCTTGGGACGAGAGTCAGGCAGGACAAGAGAGAAAGTCTTAGGACGAGAGTTAGGCAGGACACGAGAGAAAGGCTTTGGACAAGAATCAGGATAGACAAGAGAGAGAGAGGGGCTTGGGACGAGAGTTAGGCTGGACAGGAGACAGAGGCTTGTTACGAGAGTCAGACAAGACAGGAGACAGAGGCTTGTGACGAGAGTCAGACAAGACAGGAGAGAGAGTGACTTGAAAAAAGATTCAGGCAGGACAGGAGAGAGAGAGGCTTAGGACGAGAGTCAGGCAGGACAGGAGAGAGAGGCTTGGGACGAGAGTCAGGCAAGACAGGAGAGAGAGACCCTTAAGGAGAGAGTCAGGCTGGACAGGAGAGAGAAAGGCTTTGGACGATCTTCAGGCAGGATAGGAGAGAGGGGCTTGAGAGGAAAGTCAGGCAGGACAATAGAAAGAGGCTTGGTAGGAGAATAATGCAGGAGAGGAAAGAGAAGCTTGGGACGAGAATGAAGCTGGACAAAAGAGAGAGGCTTGGGACGAGAGTCAGGCTGGAGATGAGAGAGAGGGTTGGGATGAGAGTCAGGCAGGACAGAAGAGAGATGCTTCGGACAAGATTCAGGCTGGACAGGATAGAGAGGCTTGGGAGGAGAGTCAGGCAGGACAGGAGAGAGAGGTTTGGGACAATGGTCAAGCTGGACATGAAAGAGCGAGAAGGGCTAGGGACGAGAGTCATGCTGGACAGGAAAGAGAGGCTTGGGACGAGAGTCAGACATGACAGGAGAGTGAGACTTGGGACGAGAGTCACAGGCATGACAAGAGAGAGAGGCTTGGGACGAGAGTCAGGCAGGACAGGAAAGATATGTTTGGGACGAGAGTCAGGCAGCACAGGAGAGAGAGGCTTGGGATGAGAGTCAGGCAGTACAGGAGAGAAAGTATTGGGACGAGAGTCACGCACGACCTAAGAGAGAGTCTTGGGACGAGAGTCAGGCAGGACAGGAGAAAGAGGCTTGGGACACGAATCGTTTAGACATGAGAGAGGGAGGGGCTTGAGACGACACTTAGGCTGGACAGGAGAGAGAATTTTAGGAGGAGAGTCAGACATGACAGGATGGAGAGACTTGAGACAAGAATGAGATAGGACAGGAGAGAGAGTCCTCAGACGAGAGTCAGGCAGGAAATGCGAGAAAGGCTTAGGACGAGAGTCAGGCAGGACACGAGAGAGAGGCATCGTACGAGAGTAAGGCAGGACAGGAGATAGAGGCTTGAGACGAGAATCACGCTGGACATTAGAGAGAGAGAGGGGCTTGGGATGAGAATCAGGCAGGACAGGAGAGAGATGCTTGTGACGAGAGTCAGACAAGACAGGAGAGAGAGAGACATGAGGAGAGAGTCAGGCAGGAGAAGAGAGAGTGAGGTTAGGGACGAGAGTTAGGCAGGACATGAGAGAGAGGCTTGGGACGAGAGTCAGGCAGGACAATAGAAAGAGGCTTGGTATGAGAGTCATACTTGAGAGGAGAGAGAAGCTTAGGACGAGAGTGAGGCTGGACAGAAGAGAGAGGCTTGGGGCGAGAGTCAGGCAGGGAGGAGAGAGAGGTTGGTACGAGAGTTAGGCAGGCTAGAAGAGACGCTTAGGACGAGATTCAGGCTGGACAGGAGAGAGAGGCTTGGGACGAGAATCAGGCAGGACAGGAGAGAGAGGCTTGGGACAATAGTCAAGCTGGACATAAGAGACAGAGAGATATGATTGGGACGAGAGCTATAGGCAGGACAGGAGAGGCTTGAGACGAGAGTCAGGAAGGACAGTACAGAGAGGATTTGGAAGAGAGTCAGGCAGGACACGAGAGAGAGGCTTGGGACGAGAGTTAGGCAGGACATGAGAGAAATGCTTGGGACGAACGTCAGGCAGCACTTGAGGGAGAGGCTTGGGACGAGAGTCAGGCAGGACAAGAGAGAAAGTCTTAGGACGAGAGTTAAGCAGGACACGAGAGAGAGGCTTTGGACAAGAATCAGGATAGACATGAGAGAGAGAGGGGCTTGGGACGAGAGTTAGGCTGGACAGGACACAGAGGCTTGTGACGAGAGTCAGAGAAGACAGGAGACTGAGGCTTGTGACGAGAATCAGACAAGACAGGAGAGAGAGTGACTTGAGGAAAGATTCAGGCAGGACAGGAGAGAGAGAGGCTTAGGACGAGAGTCAGGCAGGACAGGAGAGAGAGGCTTGGGACAAGAGTCAGGAAGGAAAGTAGAGAGAGGATTTGGACGAGAGTCAGGCAGGACATAAGAGATATGCTTAGGACGAGAGTCAGGCAGGACAGGAGAGAGAGACTTGTGACGAGAGTAAGGCAGGACAGGAGAGAGAGGCTTGGGACGAGAGTCAGGCAGGACAATAGAGAGAGTCTTGGTATGAGAGTCATGCATGAGAGGAGGGAGAAGCTTTGGACGAGAGTAAGTCTGGACAGAAGAGAGAGGCTTGGGACGAGAGTCAGGCAGGAGAGGAGAGAGAGGTTGGTACGAGAATTAGGCAGGCTAGAAGAGAGACGCTTGGGACGAGATTCAGGCTGGATAGGAGAGAGAGGTTTGGGACGAGAGTCAGGCAGGATAGGAGAGACAGGCATGGGACAATATTCAAGCTGGACATGAGAGAGAGAGATATATATGCTTGGGACGAGAGTTATAGGCAGGACGTGAGAGAGAGGCTTAGGACGAGAGTCAGGAAGGACAGTACAGAGAGGATTTGGAAGAGAGTCAGGCAGGACAAGAGAGAGAGGCTTTGGACTAGAGTCACGCAGGACATGAGTGAAATGCTTGGGACGAGAGTCAGGCAGCACATGAGAGAGAGGCTTGGGACGAGAGTCAGACAGGACAAGAGAGAAAGTCTTAGGACGAGAGTTAAGCAGGACACGAGAGAGAGGGTTTGGACAAGAATCAGGATAGACATGAGAAAGAGAGTGGCTTGGCACGAGAGTTAGGCTGGACAGGAGAGAGAGTCTTGTGACGAGAGTCAGACAAGACAGGAGAGAGAGTGACTTGAGGAGAGAGTCAGGCAGGACAGGAGAGAGAGATTCTTGGGACGAGAGTCAATCAGGACAGGAGAGAGAGCCTTTGGACGATAGTCATGCAGGACAGGAGAGAGAGTCTTGTGACGGGAGTCAGGCAGGACAGGAGAGAGAGGCTTGGGACGAGAGTGAGGCAGGACAGGAGAGAGAGGCTTAGGATGATAGTCATGCAGGACAGGAGAGAGAGTCTTGGGACGAGAGTCAGGCAGGACAGGAGAGAGAGGCTTACGACGAGATTCAGGGAGGACACTAGAGAGAGTCTTGGGACGAGAGTCAGCCAGGACAGGAGAGAGAGTCTTGGGACGAGAGTTATGCAAGATAGGAGAAAGAGGCATGATACGAGAATCAGGTTGGACATAAGAGAGGGAGGGGCTTGGGACGAGAGCCAGGCAGGACAGGAGAGA
The DNA here is from genome assembly GCF_036320965.1 of Panulirus ornatus. Lineage (NCBI taxonomy): Eukaryota > Metazoa > Arthropoda > Malacostraca > Decapoda > Palinuridae > Panulirus > Panulirus ornatus. The sequence goes on from NC_092236.1 coordinate 32,117,050, forward strand.
GAGGCTTCAAACGAGAGTCATGCAGGACAGGAAAAATAAGTGTGAGACGAGAATCAGGCTGGACAAAAGAGAGGGAGGGTATTGGAACGAGAGTCAGGCAGGACAGGAGAGAAAGGCTTGGGACGAGATTCAGGCAAGACAGGAGAGAGAGGCTGGAGGAAACAGTCAGGCAGGCCAGGAGAGAGAAAGATTTGGGACGAGAGTTAGGCAGGACACGAGAGAGGCTTGGGACGAGATTCATGCAGGACAATAGAGAGGGGCTTGGGACGAGTCAGGCAGGACAAGAGAGAGAGGCTTTGGACGAGAGTAAGCCATGACAGGAGAGAGAGGCTTGGGACGAGAGTGAGGCAGGACAGGGGAGAGAGGCTTGGGACGAGAGTCAGACAAGACAGGAGGGAGAGTGACTTGAGGAGAGAGTCAGGTAGGACAGGAGAGATAGAGGCTTGGGACGAGAGTCAGGCAAGACATGAGAGAGAGGCTTGGAACGAGAGTCAGGAAGGATAGTAGAGAGAGGATTTGGACTAGAGTTAGGCAGGACACGAGAGAGAGGCTTGGGACGAGAGTCAGGCAGGACATGAGATATGCTTGTGACGAGAGTCAGGCAGGACAGGAGAGAGAGACTTGGGACGTGAGTCATGCAGGGCAGGAGAGAGAGGCTTGGGACGAGAGTCAGGCAGGACAGGAGAGAGAGGCTTACTACGATAGTCATGCAGGAAAGGAGAGAGAGTCTTGGGACGAGAGTCAGGCAGGACAGGAGAGAGGGGCTTAGGACGAGATTCAGGGAGGACACTAGAGAGAGTCTTTGGACGAGAGTCAGCCAGGACAGGAGAGAGAGTCTTGGTACGAGAGTTTTGCAGGACAGGAGAAAGAGACATGAGGCGAGAATCAGGTTGGACATAAGAGAGGGAGGGGCTTGGGACGAGAGTCAGGCAGGACAGGAGAGAGAGGCTTAGGCCGAGAGTCATGCAGGACAGGAGAAAGATGCGTGAGACGATAATCAGGCTCGACAAAAGAGAGGGAGGGGATTGGGACGAGAGTCAAGCAGGATAGGAGAAAAAGGCTTGGGACGAGAGTCAGGCAAGACATGAGAGATATGCTTGGGACGAGAGTCAGGCAGGACAGGAGATAGAGCCTTTCGACGAGAGTCAGGGAGGACACGAGAGAGAGGCTTGGGACGAGTGTCAGGGAGGACATGAGAGATATGCTTGGGACGAGAGTCAGGCAGGACAGGAGAGAAATGTTTGGGACGAGAGTCAGGCAAGACAGGAGAGAGAGGCTTGAGGACTAGAGTCAGGCAGGAGAGGAGAGAGAGGTTGGTATGAGAGTTAGGCAGGCTAGAAGAGACGCTTGGGACGAAATTCAGGCTGGACAGGAGAGAGAGGCTTGGACGAGAGTCAGGCAGGACAGGAGAGAGAGGCTTGGGACAATAGTCAAGCTGGACATGAGGGAGAGAGAGATATGCTTGGGACGAGAGTTTTGGGCAGGACAGGAGAGGCTTGTGAAGAGAGTCAGGAAGGACAGTACAGAGAGGATTTGGACGAGAGTCAGGCAGGACACGAGAGAGGCTTGGAACGAGAGTCAGGCAGGACATGAGAGAAAATGCTTGGACGAGCGTTAGGCAGCACTTGAGAGAGAGGCTTGGGACGAGAGTCAGCACTACAAGAGAGAAAGTCTTAGGACGAGAGTTGGCAGGACAGAGAGAGAGGGTTGGACAGAATCAGGCAAGACTGAGGAGAGAGAGGCTTGGACAGAGTTAGCTGGACAGAGAGAGAGGCGTGTGACGAGAGTCAAACAGGACAGGAGAGAGAGTGAATTGAGGAGAGAGTCAGGCATGACAGGAGAGAGAGAGGCTTGGGACGAGAGTCAGGCAGGATAGGAGAGAGAGGCCTGGGACGAGAGTCAGGAAGGATAGTAGATAGAGGATTTGGACGAGAGTCAGGCAGGACACGAGAGAGGCTTGGGACGAGGGTCAGGCAGGACATAAGAGATATGCTTGTGACGAGAGTCAGGCAAGACATGAGAGATATGCTTGGGACGAGAGTCAGGCAGGACAGGAGATAGAGCCTTTCGACGAGAGTCAGGGAGGACACGAGAGAGAGGCTTGGGACGAGAGTCAGGGAGGACATGAGAGATATGCTTGGGACGAGAGTCAGGCAGGACAGGAGAGAAATGTTTGGGACGAGAGTCAGGCAAGACAGGAGAGAGAGGCTTGAGGAGAGAGTCAGGCAGGACAGGAGAGAGGGCTCGGACGAGAGTCATGCAGGACAGGAGAAAGAGGGTTTGGACAAGAATCAGGATAGACATGAGAGAGAGAGGGGCTTGGGCCGAGGGTTAGGCTGGACAGGAGAGAGAGGCTTAGGACGAGTCATGCAGGGCAGGAGAAAGAGGCGTGAGACGAGAATCAGGCTGGACAAAAGAGAGGGAGGGGATTTAGACGAGAGTCAGGCGGGACAGGAGAGAGAGGCTTCGGACGAGAATCATGCAGGACGAGATTCAGGCAAGACAGGAAAGAGAGGCTTGAGGAGAGAGTCAGGCAGGACAGGAGAGAGAGGCTTCGGACGAGAGTCATGCAGGACAGGAGAAAGAGGTCGAGAGCGAGAATCAGGCTGGACAAAAGAGAGGGAGAGGTTTGGGACGAGAGTTAGGCAGGACACCGAGAGAGGCTTGGGACGAGCATTCAGGCATGACAATAGAGAGATGCTTGGGACGAGAGTCAGCAGGAAGGAGAGAGAGTGCTTGGGACGAGAGTCAGGCAGCACATGAGAGAGGAGGCTTGGACGAGAGTCAGGCACGACAAGAGAGAAGTCTTGGACGAGAGTTAGGCAGGACACGAGAGAGAGGGTTTGGGACAGAATCAGGATAGACAGAGAGAAGAGGGGCTTGGGACGAGGTTAGCTGGACAGAGAGAGAGGCTTGGACAGAGTCAGCAGGACAGGAGAGAGAGGGTTGGACGAGAGTCAGGCTGGACAGAGAGAGAGGTTGTGACGAGAGTCAGGCAGGACAGGAGAGAGAGGCTTGGGACGAGAGTCAGAAGGATGAGGACTTGAAGAGTGGCAGGAAGAGAGAGCTGGACGAGAGTCAGGCAGGAAAGAGAGGCTTGGACGAGAGTCAGGCAGGACAGGAGAGGGCTTGGACGAGAGTCGGGCAGGACAGGAGAAGAGAGGCTTGGACGAGAGTCAGGCAGGACAGGAGAGAGGGCTTGGGACGAGATTCAGGCAGGACAGGAGAGAGAGGCTTGCGACGAGAGTCAGGGAGGACAGGAGAGAGAGGCTTGGGACGAGAGTCAGGCAGTACATGAGAGATATGCTTGGGACGAGAGTCATGCAGGAGAAGAGAGAGAGACTTCGGACGAGATTCATGCAGGACAGGAGAGAGATGCTTGGGACAAGAGTGAGGCAGGACAGGAGAGAGAGAGGCTTAGGACGATAGTCATGCAGGACAGGAGAGAGAGTCTTGTGGCGAGAGTCAGGCAGGACAGGAGTTAGAGGCTTAGGACGAGATTCAGGTAGGACACTAGAGAGAGTCTTTTGGCGAGAGTCAGGCCGGACGATAGATTGAGGCTTGGTACGAGAGTCTTACGGGATAGGAGTGAGAAGCTTGGGACCAGGGTGAGGCTGGACAAAAGAGAGAGGCTTGGGATGAAAGTCATGCATGAGAGGAGAGAGAGGCTTGGGACGAGAATCAGGAAGGACAGAAGAGAGAGGCTTGGGACGAGACTCAGGCAGGACAGGAGAAAGAGGCTTGGGACGAGAGTCAGGCAGGACAGGAGAGAGAGGCTTGGGACAATAGTCAAGTTGGACATGAGAGAGAGAGAGAGAGGGGCTTAGGACGAAAGTCAGGCCGGACAGGAAAAAGAGGCTTCGGACGAGATTCAGACATGATAAGAGAGTGAGACGTGTGACAAGAGTCACAGGAAGAACAAGAGACAGAGGCTTGGGACTAGAGTGAGGAAGGACAGTAGAGTGAGGATTTGGACGAGAGTCAGGCAGACCAGGAGAGAGAGGCTTGGGATGAGAGTCAGGCAGGACAGGAGAGATATGCTTGGGACGAGAGTCAGTCAGTACAGGAAAGAGAGGCTTGGGATGAGAGTCTAGCAGGACAGGAGAGAAAGTCTTGGGACAAGAGTCAGGCACGCCACAAGAGAGAGTCTTGGGACGAGAGTCAGGCAGGACAGGAGAGAGAGGCTTAAGACACGAGTCAGGTTAGACATGTGAAAGGGAGGGGCTTGAGACGACACCTAGGCTGGACAGGAGAGAGAGTTTTAGGAGGAGAGTCAGACGTGACAGGATGGAGAGACTTGGGACGAGAGTCAGACAGGACAGGAGAGAGAGTCTTCAGACGAGAGCCAGGCAGGACAGGCGAGAGAGGCTTAGAACGAGAGTCAGGCAGGACACAAGAGAGAGGCATCGGACGAGAGTAAGGCAGGACAGGAGATAGAGGCTTGAGACGAAAATCAGGCTGGACATGAGAGAGAGAGGGGCTTGGGATGAGAATCAGGCAGGACAGGAGAGAGAGGCTTGTGACGAGAGTCAGACAAGACAGGAGAGAGAGAGACTTGAGGAGAGAGTCAGGCAGGAGAGGAGAGTGTGAGGCTAGGAACGAGAGTCAGGCAGGACATGAGAGAGAGGCTTGGGACGAGAGTCAGGCAGGACAATAGAAAGAGGCTTGGTATGAGAGTCATGCATGAGAGGAGAGAGAAGCTTAGGACGAGAGTGAAGCTGGACAGAAGAAAGAGGCTTGGGACTAGAGTCAGGCAGGAGAGGAGAGAGAGGTTGGTATGAGAGTTAGGCAGGCTAGAAGAGACGCTTGGGACGAAATTCAGGCTGGACAGGAGAGAGAGGCTTGGGACGAGAGTCAGGCAGGACAGGAGAGAGAGGCTTGGGACAATAGTCAAGCTGGACATGAGGGAGAGAGAGATATGCTTGGGACGAGAGTTTTGGGCAGGACAGGAGAGGCTTGTGAAGAGAGTCAGGAAGGACAGTACAGAGAGGATTTGGACGAGAGTCAGGCAGGACACGAGAGAGGCTTGGAACGAGAGTCAGGCAGGACATGAGAGAAATGCTTGGGACGAGCGTTAGGCAGCACTTGAGAGAGAGGCTTGGGACGAGAGTCAGGCACTACAAGAGAGAAAGTCTTAGGACGAGAGTTAGGCAGGACACGAGAGAGAGGGTTTGGACAAGAATCAGGAAAGACATGAGAGAGAGAGGGGCTTGGGACAAGAGTTAGGCTGGACAGGAGAGAGAGGCTTGTGACGAGAGTCAAACAGGACAGGAGAGAGAGTGAATTGAGGAGAGAGTCAGGCATGACAGGAGAGAGAGAGGCTTGGGACGAGAGTCAGGCAGGATAGGAGAGAGAGGCCTGGGACGAGAGTCAGGAAGGATAGTAGATAGAGGATTTGGACGAGAGTCAGGCAGGACACGAGAGAGGCTTGGGACGAGGGTCAGGCAGGACATAAGAGATATGCTTGTGACGAGAGTCAGGCAGGACAGGACAGAGGGACTTGGGACGAGAGTCAGGCAGGACAGGAGAGAGAGGCTTGGGACGAGAGTCAGGCAGGACAGGAGCGAGAGGCTTAGGACGATAGTCATGCAGGACAGGAGCGAGAGTCTTGGGACAAGAGTCAGGCAGGACAGGAGAGAGAGGCTTAGGACGATAGTCGTGCAGGACAGGAGAGAGAGTCTTGGGACTAGAGTCAGGCATGACAGGAGAGAGAGGCTTAGGACGAGATTCAGGGAGGACCCTAGAGAGTGTCTTGGGACGAGAGTCAGCCAGGACAGGAGAGAGAGTCTTAGGACGAGAGTTAGGCAGCAGAGGAGTAAGAGGCATGAGACGAGAATCAGGCTGGACAAAAGAGAGGGAGGGGATTGGGACTAGAGTCAGGCAGGACAGGAGAGAAAGGCTTAGGACGAGTCATGCAGGACAGGAGAAAGAGAAGTGAGACGAGAATCAGGCTGAACAAAAGAGAGGGAGGGGATTTAGACGAGAGTCAGGCGGGACAGGAGAGAAAGGCTTGGGACGAGATTCAGGCAAGACAGGAAAGAGAGGCTTGAGGAGAGAGTCAGGCAGGACAGGAGAGAGAGGCTTCGGACGAGAGTCATGCAGGACAGGAGAAAGAGGCGTGAGACGAGAATCAGGCTGGACAAAAGAGAGGGAGAGGTTTGGGACGAGAGTTAGGCAGGACACGAGAGAGGCTTGGGACGAGATTCAGGCAGGAAAATAGAGAGATGCTTGGGACGAGAGTCAGGCAGGACAGGAGAGAGAGTCTTGTGACGAGAAACAGGCAGGATAGGAGAGAGAGGCTTAGGACGACAGTCAGGCTGGACAGGAGACAGTGGCTTAGGACGAGATTCAGGCTGGACAGGAGAGAGAGCCTTGGAACGAGAGTCAGGCAGGACAGGAGAGAGAGGCTTGGGACAATGGTCAAGCATGACATGAGAGAGAGAGATACGCTTGGGACGAGAGTTACAGGTAGGACAGGAGAGAGGTGCTTGGGACGAGACTAAGGAAGGACAGTAGAGAGAGCATTTGGAAGAGAGTCAGGCAGGACACGAGAGAGAGGCTTAGGACGAGAGTCAGGCAGGACATGAGAGATATGCTTGGGACGAGATTCAGGCAGGACAGGAGAGAGAGGCTTGCGACGAGAGTCAGGGAGGACAGGAGAGAGAGGCTTGGGACGAGAGTCAGGCAGGAGAGGAGAGAGAGACTTCGGACGAGATTCAGGTAGGACAGGAGAGAGATGCTTGGGACAAGAGTGAGGCAGGACAGGAGAGAGAGAGGCTTAGTACGATAGTCATGCAGGACAGGAGAGACAGTCTTGTGGCGAGAGTCAGGCAGGATAGGAGTTAGAGGCTTAGGACGAGATTCAGGTAGGACACTAGAGAGAGTCTTTTGACGAGAGTTAGGCCTGAAGATAGAGAGAGGCTTGGTACGAGAGTCTTACGGGATAGGAGTGAGAAGCTTGGGACCAGTGTGAGGCTGGACAAAAGAGAGAGGCTTGGGATGAAAGTCAGGCAGGAGAGGAGAGAGAGGCTTGGGACGAGAATCAGGAAGGACAGAAGAGAGAGGCTTGGGACGAGAGTCAGGCAGGACAGGAGAGAGAGGCTTGGGACAATAGTCAAGCTGGACATGAGAGAGAGAGAGGGGCTTAGGACGAAAGTCAGGCCGGACAGGAAAAAGAGGCTTCGGACGAGATTCAGACATGATAGGAGAGTGAGACGTGTGACAAGAGTCACAGGAAGAACAAGAGACAGAGGCTTGGTACGAGAGTAAGGAAGGACAGTAGAGTGAGGATTTGGACGAGAGTCAGGCAGACCAGGAGAGAGAGGCTTGGGATGAGAATCAGGCAGGACAGGAGAGATATGCTTGGGACGAGAGTCAGTCAGTACAGGAAAGAGAGGCTTGGGATGAGAGTCTAGCAGGACAGGAGAGAAAGTCTTGGGACAAGAGTCAGGCACGACACAAGAGAGAGTCTTGGGACGAGAGTCAGGCAGGACAGGAGAGAGAGGCTTAGGACACTAGTCAGGTTAGACATGTGAAAGGGAGGGGCTTGAGACGACACCTAGGCTGGACAGGAGAGAGAGTTTTAGGAGGAGAGTCAGACGTGACAGGATGGAGAGACTTGGGACGAGAGTCAGACAGGACAGGAGAGAGAGTCTTCAGACGAGAGCCAGGCAGGACAGGCGAGAGAGGCTTAGAACGAGAGTCAGGCAGGACACAAGAGAGAGGCATCGGACGAGAGTAAGGCAGGACAGGAGATAGAGGCTTGAGACGAAAATCAGGCTGGACATGAGAGAGAGAGGGGCTTGGGATGAGAATCAGGCAGGACAGGAGAGAGAGGCTTGTGACAAGAGTCAGACAAGACAGGAGAGAGAGAGACTTGAGAAGAGAGTCAAGCAGGAGAGGAGAGAGTGAGACTAGGGACGAGAGTCAGGCAGGACATGAGAGAGAGGCTTGGGACGAGAGTCAGGCAGGACAATAGAAAGAGGCTTGGTATGAGAGTCATGCATGAGAGGAGAGAGAAGCTTAGGACGAGAGTGAAGCTGGACAGAAGAAAGAGGCTTGGGACTAGAGTCAGGCAGGAGAAGAGAGAAAGGTTGGTATGAGAGTTAGGCAGGCTAAAAGAGACGCTTGGGACGAAATTCAGGCTGGACAGGAGAGAGAGGATTGGGACGAGAGTCAGGCAGGACAGGAGAGAGAGGCTTGTGACAATAGTCAAGCTGGACATGAGAGACAGAGAGATATGCTTGGGACGAGAGTTATGGGCAGGACAGGAGAGGCTTGGGACGAGAGTCAGGAAGGACAGTACAGAGAGGATTTGGAAGAGAGTCAGGCAGGACACGAGAGAGAGGGTTGGGACGAGAGTCAGGCAGGACATGAGAGAAATGCTTGGGACGAGAGTCAGGCAGCACTTGAGAGAGAGGCTTGGGACAGAGTCAGCACGAAAAGAGAAAGCTTTGCGAGAGTAGGCAGAGAAGATAGAGGAGTAGGACGGAAGAAGGCTTGATGAAAGAGAGGAGGGGCTTGGCGAGAGTTAGGCTGAACAGGAAGAGAGGCTTAGGACGAGTATGCTGGACAGGAAAGCGGAGAGAGAAGTCATGGCTGACAAAGAGAAGGAGGGGATTTAGACGAGAGTCAGGCGGACAGGAAGAAAAGGCTTGGGACGAGATCAGGCATACAGGAAAGAGAGGCTTGAGGAGAGAGTCAGGCAGGACAGGAGAGAGAGGCTTGGAGAGAGTTAGCAGGACAGGAGAAAGAGGCTAAGAGAGAATCAGCTGGACAAAAGGAGGAGAGTTTGGACGAGAGTTAAGGCTGGAGACGAGAGGGCTTGGGACGAGCAGCAGGACAATAGAGAGATGCTTGGACGAGACAGGAGGACAGGAAGGAAGCTGGGAGGGGAGATCAGGCAGGAGAAGAGAGGCTTGGACGAGACAGAGGAACAGAGAAGGGCTTGGGACGAGATCAGGCAGGACAGGAGAGAGAGCTTGAGACGAGAAGTCAGAGGAGAGAGAGGGGAGGAAGAGGACTGAGGACGAGAGTCAGTGGCAGGAAGGACGAGAGAAGGCTTGGACAAGAGTAAGAGCAGGACGAGAGAGAGAGGAGAGAGAAGTTGGACGAGAGAGTGGACAGATAGAGACGAGAAGAGCTTGGCGAGAGTCAGGCAGGACAGGAGTTAGAGGCTTAGGCGAGATCAGGACAGGAGCACGAAGTGGCTGAGACGAGAAGTTAGGGAGAGAGTCAGCGGACGAGAGAGGCGAGAGAGCTAGCGATGGGAGAGAGTAGCTTGACGAGAGATGGGAGAGAAGCTTGGGAGAGTCGGAAGAGGAGGAGGAAGAGAGCAGGAGGAAGAGAGAGAGGTTGGCGAGGTCGGCGGATAGAAAGTTGGCGAGAGCAGGATGAGAGAGGCTTGGACGAGAGAGCAGAGAAAGGTTTGGAGAAGGGAGAGGGCTTGGAGAGAGATATGAAGGAAGGAGAGAGAGGCTTGGGACGAGAGTCGAGGACAGGAGAGAGAGGCTTGGGACAATATCAAGGACAGAGAGAGAGAGGGGCTTGGACGAAAGTCAGCCGACAGGAAAAAGAGGCTTGGACGAGATTCAGGACGAGGGGTAAGCGTGTGACAAGAGTCACAGGAAGACAAGAGACAGAGGCTTGGACGAAGTAGGAGACAGGAGAGGGAGTCTTGGGACGAGAGTCAGGCAGGACAGGAGGGAGATGCATAGGACGAGATTTAGGGAGGATACTATAGAGAGTCTTGGGACGAGAGTCAGCCAGGACAGGAAAGAGAGACTTGGGACGAAAGATATGCAGGACAGGAGAAAGAGGCATGAGAGAAATGCTTGGGACGAGAGTCAGGCAGCACTTGAGAGAGAGGCTTCGACGAGAGTCAGGCACGACAAGAGAGAAAGTCTTAGGACGAGAGTTAGGCAGGACACGAGAGAGAGGGTTTGGAGAAGAATCAGGATTGACATGAGAGAGAGAGGGGCTTGGGCCGAGAGTTAGGCTGGACAGGAGAGAGAGGCTTAGGACGAGTCATGCAGGACAGGAGAAAGAGGCGTGAGACGAGAATCAGGCTGGACAAAAGAGAGGGAGGGGATTTAGACGAGAGTCAGGCGGGACAGGAGAGAAAGGCTTGGGACGAGATTCAGGCAAGACAGGAAAGAGAGGCTTGAGGAGAGAGTCAGGCAGGACAGGAGAGAGAGGCTTCGGACGAGAGTCATGCAGGACAGGAGAAAGAGGCGTGAGACGAGAATCAGGCTGGACAAAAGAGAGGGAGAGGTTTGGGACGAGAGTTAGGCAGGACACGAGAGAGGCTTGGGACGAGATTCAGGCAGGACAATAGAGAGATGCTTGGGACGAGAGTCAGGCAGGACAGGAGAGAGAGTCTTGTGACGAGAAACAGGCAGGATAGGAGAGAGAGGCTTAGGACGACAGTCAGGCTGGAAGAGAGAGTCTTGGGACGAGAGTCAGGCAGGACAGGATAGAGAGGCTTAGAACAGTAGTTAGGTTAGACATGTGAAAGGGAGGGGCTTGAGACGACACCTAGGCTGGACAGGAGAGAGAGTTTTAGGAGGAGAGTCAGACGTGACAGGATGGAGAGACTTGGGACGAGAGTCAGACAGGACAGGAGAGAGAGTCTTCAGACGAGAGTCAGGCAGGACAGGCGAGAGAGGCTTAGAACGAGAGTCAGGCAGGACACAAGAGAGATGCATCGGACGAGAGTAAGGCAGGACAGGAGATAGAGGCTTGAGACGAAAATCAGGCTGGACATGAGAGAGAGAGGGGTTCGGATGAGAATCAGGCAGGACAGGAGAGACAGGCTTGTGACGAGAGTCAGACAAGACAGGAGAGAGAGAGACTTGAGAAGAGAGTCAGGCAGGAGAGGAGAGAGTGAGGCTAGGGACGAGAGTCAGGCAGGACATGAGAGAAAGGCTTGGGACGAGAGTCAGGCAGGACAATAGAAAGAGGCTTGGTATGAGAGTCATGCATGAGAGGAGAGAGAGGCTTAGGACGAGAGTGAAGTTGGACAGAAGAGAGAGGCTTGGGACGAGAGTGAGGCAGGAGAGGAGAGAGAGGTTGGTATGAGAGTTAGGCAGGCTAGAAGAGACGCTTGGGACGAGATTCAGGCTGGACAGGAGAGAGAGGCTTAGGACGAGAGTCAGGCAGGACAGGAGAGAGAGGCTTGGGACAATAGTCAGCTGGACATGAGAGACAGAGAGACATGCTTGGGACGAGAGTTATAGGCAGGACAGGAGAGGCTTGGGACGAGAGTCAGGAAGGACAGTACAGAGAGGATTTGGAAGAGAGTCAGGCAGGACACGAGAGAGAGGCTTGGGACGAGAGTCAGGCAGGACATGAGAGAAATGCTTGGGACGAAAGTAAGGCAGCACTTGAGGGAGAGGCTTGGGACGAGAGTCAGGCAGGACAAGAGAGAAAGTCTTAGGACGAGAGTTAGGCAGGACACGAGACAGAGGCTTTGGACAAGAATCAGGATAGACATGAGAGAGAGAGGGGCTTGGGACGAGAGTTAGGCTGGACAGGAGACAGAGGCTTGTGACGAGAGTCAGACAAGACAGGAGAGAGAGTGACTTGAGGAGAGATTCAGGCAGGACAGGAGAGAGAGAGGCTTAGGACGAGAGTCAGGCAGGACAGGAGAGAGAGGCTTGGGACGAGAGTCAGGAATGATAGTAGAGAGAGGATTTGGACGAGAGTCAGGCAGGACACGAGAGAGATGCTTGGGACGAGATTCAGACAAGACAGGAGAGAGAGTGACTTGAGGAGAGAGTCAGGCAGGACAGGAGAGAGAGAGGCTTGGGACGAGAGTCAGGAAGGATAGTATAGAGAGGATTTGGACGAGAGTCAGGCAGGACACGAAAGAGAGGCTTGGGACGAGAGTCAGGCAGGACATAAGAGATATGCTTGGGACGAGAGTCAGGCAGGACAGGAGAGAGAGACTTGGGACGAGAGTCAGGCAGGACAGGAGAGAGAGGCTTGGGAAGAGAGTCAGTCAGGACAGGAGAGAGAGGCTTAGGACGATAGGTCATGCAGGACAGGAGAGGGAGTCTTGGGACGAGAGTCAGGCAGGACAGGAGAGAGAGGCATAGGACGAGATTTAGGGAGGATACTATAGAGAGTCTTGGGACGAGAGTCAGCCAGGACAGGAAAGAGAGACTTGGGACGAAAGATATGCAGGACAGGAGAAAGAGGCATGAGACGAGAATCAGGTTCGACATAAGAGAGGGAGGGGCTTGGGACGAGAGTCAGGCAGGACAGGAGAGAGAGGGTTCGGACGAGAGTCATGCAGGACAGGAGAAAGAGGCGTGAGACGAGAATCAGGCTGGACAAAAGAGAAGGTGGGGACTGGGACGAGAGTCAGGAGGGACAGGAGAGAAAGGCTTGGGACGAGATTCAGGCAAGACAGGAGAGAGAGGCTTGAGGAGAGAGTCAGGCAGGACAGGAGAGAGAGGCTTCGGACGAGAGTCATGCAGGACAGGAGAAAGAGGCGTGAGACGAGAATCAGGCTGGACAAAAGAGAGGGAGAGGTTTGGGACGAGAGTTAGGAAGGACACTAGAGAGGCTTGGGACGAGATTTAGGCAGGACAATAGAGAGAGGCTTGGGACGAGAGTCAGGCAGGACAGGAGAGAGAGGCTTGGGACGAGAAACAGGCAGGAAAGGAGAGAGAGGCTTGGGACGAGAGTCAGGCTGGACAGGAGAGAGTGGCTTAGGACGAGATTCAGGCTGGACAGGAGAGAGAGGCTTGGGACGAGAGAGAGGCAGGACAGGAGAGAGAGGCTTGGGACAATAGTCAAGCTGGACATGAGAGACAGAGAGATATGCTTGGGACGAGAGTTACAGGCAGGACAGGAGAGGTTTGGACGAGAGTCAGGAAGGACAGTGCAGAGAGGATTTGGAAGAGAGTCAGGCAGGACACGAGAGAGAGGCTTGGGACGAGAGTCAGGCAGGACATGAAAGAAATGCTTGGGACGAAAGTAAGGCAGCACTTGAGGAGAGGCTTGGGACGAGAGTCAGGCAGGACAAGAGAGAAAGTCTTAGGACGAGAGTTAGGCAGGACACGAGACAGAGGCTTTGGACAAGAATCAGGATAGACATGAGAGAGAGAGGGCTTGGGACGAGAGTTAGGCTGAAACAGGAGAGAGAGCTTGTGACGAGAGTCAGACAAGACAGGAGAGACAGTGACTTGATGAGAGATTCAGGCAGGACAGGAGAGAGAGAGGCTTAGGACGAGAGTCAGGCAGGACAGGAGAGAGAGGCTTGGGACGGAGTCAGGAAGGATAGAGGTGAGAGAGTCAGAGAAAGATGGTTGGACGAGAGTCAGGACAGGACACAGATGAGAGAGGTCAGCTGGGGAGTTGGACGAGAGTCAGACAGGACATAAGAGATATGCTTGGACAAGCGGATGGGAGAGGCTGACAAAGTCAGGCAGGACAGAAGAGAGGCTTGGACGAGATCGGGTCCGGGAGGAGCAGGACGATAGTATGAGATGGGAGCTTGCGGATCGCAGAAGGAAAGGCTTAGGAGAGTTGACAGGAGAGAGAGCAGGACTGTGGGACAGAGAGGTTCAGAGCAGGACAGGAGAGAGCTTGCGGTTAGGGAGACAGAAGGGACGTCAGGCAGGCTCAGAGGAGGAGAGAGGCTTAAGGAGGCGATAGGTCAGCAAGAAAGCTGACAGGAACAGGAAGAGAGCTGGGAGAGTCGCAGCTGAAAAGAGTGGACGAGAGTTAGCAGAAGGGGGCAGTAGTTCAGGAGGAAAGAGGCTTAGGACGAGAGTCACACAAGAGAGCTTGCGAGATAAGCAGACAGAGAGAGAGGCTTGGACGAGAGTAGCAGACAGGAGAAGAGGCTGGACGAAGTCAGGACAAAGAGAGAGGGCTTGAGAGATGAGGCAGTCAGAGAGAGTTGGACGAGAGTCAGCAGACAGAAAGAGCTGGACGAGATCAGTGACAGAGAGGGATTGACAGGTGGACAGGAGAGAAGGCTTAGGACGAGATCAGGACAGAGGGAGCTTGAGAGATCAGCAGGACAGGAAGAGGCTTGACGAGAGTCATGCAGACAGGAGAAGAGATGGCGAGATCAGCAGCAAACAGAGAGAGAGTTTGGGCGAGAGTTAGGCAGGACGGAGAGAGCTTGGGACGAGATTAGGAGACAATAGGAGGTGTTGGACGAGAGTCAGGCAGGACAGGAGAGAGAGCTTGGGACGAGAACAGGCAGGATAGGAGAGACGAGAACAGTCTGAAAAAGAAGGGAGGATTGGGACTAGAGTTCAGGCAGGACAGGAGAGAAGGCTTGGGATGAGAGTCAGGAAGACAGGAGAGAGAGGCTTGGGCAAGAGTCAGCAGGCAGGAGAGAGAGAGTTTGGACGAGAGTTAGGCAGAACACGAGAGAGGCTTCGGTCGAGATTCAGGCAGGACAATGAGAGAGGCTTGGACGAGAGTCAGACAGGACACGAGAGAGAGGCTTGGACGAGAGTAAGGCATGACAGAAAGAGATGCTTGGGACGAAGTAGGCAGACATGAGGAGAGGCTTGTGACGAGATCAGCAGACAGAGAAGAGAGTGATTGAGGAGAGAGTGGAGCAGATATCAGAGAGAGAGGCTTGGACGAGAGTCAGCAAGGACAGAGAGAGGCTTGGGACGAGAAGTCAGGACAAGACAGTATAGAGAGGATCTTGACGAGAGTTCAGGCAGGACACGAGAGAGAGGCTTGGACGAGAGTAAGGCAGGACATAAGAGATGCTTGGACGAGAGTCAGGCAGGACAGTAGAGAGAGATTTGGACGAGAGTCAGGCAGAGAGAAAGAGGCCTGAGACGAGAATAGTGACAAGAAGAGAGAAGGCTTGTGACGAGAGTCAGGCAGGACAGGAGAGAGAGTCTTGGGACGAGAGTCAGGCAGGACATAAGAGATATGCTTGGGACGAGAGACAGGCAGGACAGGAGAGAGAGACTTAGGACGAGAGTCAGGCAGTACAGGAGAGAGCTTGGGACCAGAGTCAGGCCGGACAGGAGAGAGAGGCTTAGGACGATAGTCATGCAGGACAGGAGAGGGAGTCTTGGTACGAGAGTCAGGCGGTACAGGAGAGAGAGAGGCTTGGGACGAGAGTCAGGCAGGACAGGATAGAGAGCTTAGGACGATAGCCATGTAGGACAGGAGAGGGAGTCTTGTGACGAGAGTCAGGCAGGACGGGAGAGAGAGTCTTAGGATAAGATTCAGGGAGGACACTATAGAGAGTCTTGGGACGAGAGTCAGCCAGGACAGGAAAGAGAGACTTGGGACGAGAGATATGCAGGACAGGAGAAAGAGGCATGAGACGAGAATCAGGTTGGACATAAGAGAGGGAGGGGCTTGGGACGAGAGTCAGGCAGGACAGGAGAGAGAGGGTTCGGACGAGAGTCATGCAGGACAGGAGAAAGAAGCGTGAGACGAAAATCAGGCTGGACAAAAGAGGAGGGGATTGGGACGTGAGTCAGGTGGGACTGGAGAGAAAGGCTTGGGATGATAGTGGACTGGAAAAAGCTTGCAAGTTCGCAAGACAGGAGAGAGATGCTTGAGGAGACAGTCAGGCAGGACAGGAGAGAGAGCTTCGGACGAGAGTCATCAGGACAGGAGAAAGAGGGTGAGACGAGAATCAGGCTGGACAAAGAAGAGGGAGAGGTTTGGGACGAGAGTTAGGCAGGACACGTAATTTCAGCAGAGACGGAAGAGAGGCTGAGACGAGAATCAGGCGGAAAGAGAGAGAGGATGGACGAGAGTCAGGCATGACAGGAGAGAAGGGCTTGGGATGAGAGTCAGAAGACAGGAGAGAGAGGCTTGGACGAGAGTCAGGCAGGCACAGGAGAGAGAGAGTTGGCACGAGAGTTAGGCAGGACAGGAGAGAGAGCTTGAGGACGAGAGTCAGGCAGGACAAGAGAGAGAGGCTTGGGACGAGAGTCTAGCAGGAAGGAGAGAGAGGCTTTGGACGAGATAGGCAGTGGGACAGAGAGAGAGGCTTGGGACGAGAGTCAGGAGGACAGGAGAGAGAGGCTTGGACGAGATCAGGCAGACAGGAGAAAAGTGCTTGAGGAGAGATCAGGCAGGACAGGAGAAGAGAGGCTTGGACGAGAGTCAGCAGACAGGAGAGAGAGGCTTGGACGAGATCAGGCAGGACAGAGAGAGAGGTTGGACGAGAGTCAGGAGGACACGAGAAGAGGCTTGGGACGAGAGTCAGGCAAGGACATAAGAGAAGCTTGGACGAGAGTCAGGCAGGACAGAAGAAGAGCTTGGACGAGATCAGGCAGACAGGAGAGGAGTCTTGGGACGAGAGTTAGCAGGAAGGAGAGAGAGGCATAGACGAGATCAGGCTAAGGAGGAGGGTGGGACGAGAGTCAGCAGGACAGGAAGAGAGGCTTGGGACGAAGTCAGGAAGGACAAGAGATATGCTTGGGACGAGATCAGCAGGACAGAGAGAGAGCTTGGGACGAGAGTCAGGCAGGACAGAAGAAGGCTTGGACGAGAGTCAGGCAGACAGAGGAAGGCTTGGGACGAAGTCAGCAGGACAGGAGGGAGTCTTGGACGAGAGTTCAGGCAGACAGAGAGAGAGGCTTGGACGAGAGTCAGGAGACAGAGAGAGAGGCTTGGACGAAGTCAGCAGGACAGGAGAGAGAGCTTGGGCGAGAGTCAGGCAGACAGAGAGAGAGGCTTGGACGAGATCAGGCAGACAGAGAGAGAGCTTGGGACAGAGTCAGCAGGACAGGAAGAGAGGAGCTTGGGACGAGAGTTAGCAGGAAGGAGAAAAGGCATAGACAGAATCAGGCGGACAAGAGAGAGAGGCTGGGACGAGAGTCAGCAGACAGAGAGAGAGCTTGGATAGAGCAGGAAGAAGAGAGAGCTGGAGAGAGTCAGCAGGAAGAGAGAGGTTTGGACGAGAGTAGGCAGACAGGAGAGAGGCTGGACGAGATCAGGCAGGACAGAAGGAGGTTGGGACGAGAGTCATGCAGGAAGGGAAGAGGCTTGACGAGATAGGCAGGACAAAGAGAGGCTGGACGAGATCAGCAGACAGGAGAGAGCTTGGACAGATCACAGGACAAGAGAGAAGCTGGGAGAGAGTAGCAGGACAGGAGAGAGGGCTTAGACGAGATCAGGAGGACAAGAGAGAGGTTGGGACGAGAGTCAGCAGGACAGAGAGAGATCTGGACGAGATAGCAGGAGAGAGAAGACTTGGACGAGATCAGGCGGACAGAGAGAGAGGTTGGGACGAAGTCAGCAGACAGGAGAGAGGCTTGGAGATAGAGTCAGGACAGAGGAGGCTTGGGAGAGTGCAGCAGGAGAGGAAGTTGGAGAGTAGCAGACAGAAGAGGCTGGACAGATCAGCGGACAAGAGAAGGCTTGGGACGAGAGTCATCAGACAGAGAGAGAGCTTTGGACGAGATAGCAGACAGAGAAGCTTGGACGAGAGGCAGACAGAAGAGAGCTTGGACGAGATAGCAAGACAGAAGAGAGACTTGGGACGGCAGACAGGAGAGAGAGAGCTTGGACGAGAGTCAGCAGACAGAAGAGGCTTGGACGAGATCAGAGGACAGAAGAGAGTTGGACGAGAGCAGGCAGACAAGAGAGAGGCTTGGACGAGAGTCAGAGACAAAGAAATCTTGGGACGAGAGAGAGAGAAGCTTGGGACGAGAGTCAGGCAGGACACGAGAGAAATGCTTCGGACGAGAGTCAGCCAGGACAAGAGAGAGAGGCTTGGGACGAGAGTCAGGCAGGACAAGAGAGAAAGTGTTAGGACGAGAGTTAGGCTGGACACGAGAGAGAGGCTTCGGACAAGAATTAGGAAGACATGAGAGAGAGGGGGGGCTTGAGACGAGAGTTAGGCTGAACAGGAGAGAGAGGCTTAGGAGGAGAGTCAGACATGACAGGAGAGAGAGTCTTGGGACGAGAGTAAGGCAGGACAGGAGAGAGAAGCTTGAGACGAGAGTGAGGCAGGACAGGAGAGAGAGGCTTGGGACGAGAGTCAGGAAGGATAGTAGAGGAAGGATTTGGACGAGAGTCAGACAGGACACGAGTGAGAGTTTTGGGACGAGAGTCAGGCAGGACATAAGAGATATGCTTGGGACGAGAGTCAGGCAGGACAGGAGAGAGAGACTTGGGACGAGAGTCAGGCAGGACAGGAGAGAGAGGCTTGGGACGAGAGTCAGTCAGGACAGGAGAGGAGTCAGGCTGGACAGGAGAGAGAGAGGCTTGTGTCGATAGTCAGGCAAGATAGGAGAGAGGGGCTTGAGAGGAAAGCCAGGCAGGAGAATTGAGAGAGGCTTGGTAGAAGAGTCATGCAGGAGAGGAGAGAGAGAAGCTTGGGACGAGAGTGAGGCTGGACAGAAGGGAGAGGCTTGGGACGAGAGTCAGGCAGGAGAGGAGAGCGAGGTTTGTGACGAGAGTCAGGCTTGAGAAAAGAGAGAGGCTTGGGACGAGATTCATCCTGGACAGGATAGAGAGGCTTGGGACGAGAGTCAGGCAGAACCGGAGAGAGAGGCTTGGGACAATAGTCAAGCTGGACCTGAGAGAGAGAGAGGGGCTTGGTACGAGAATCATGCTGGACAGGAAAGAGAGGCCTGGGACGAGAATCAGACATGACAGGAAAGTGAGACTTGGGACGAGAGTCACAGTAGGACAAGAGAGAGAGGCTTGGGACGGAGATGGGCAGGATAGGAGAGATATGCTTGGGACAGAGCAGGCAGGACAGGAGAGAGAGGCTTGGGATGAGATTCACAAAGGAAACACAAGAAGAGAGTCTTGGGACGGAGAGGAGACAGGGATAGTCTTGGGACAAGAATCAGGTTAGACATGAGAGAGCAGGGCTGGGACGAGACTAGGTGGACAGAGAGAGAAGTTTAGGAGAGAGTCAGACATGACAGGATGGAGAGACTTGGACGAGAGTCAGGCAGACTAAGAGAATCTTCAACGAGAGTCAGGCAGGGCAGGCGGGAGAGGAATGACGAGAGTAGGCAGACAGAGAAAGCGTAAGAGACTGCATGGGAAAGAGTTAAGGCAGGACAGGAGAAAGCTTGGACGAGAATCAGGCTGGGAAAGAATAGAGGACGGAGAGAGAGGGCTTGGACGATAGTCAGGCAGGACATGAGAGAGAGCTTAGGACGAGAGTCAGGCAGGACAATAGAGGAGGCTTGTATGAGAGTCATGCAGGAGAGAGAGAGAAGCTTAGGACGAGAGTGAGGCTGACAGAAGAGAGAGGCTTGGGACAAAGTCAGGCAGGAGGGATGAGAGAGGTTGGAACGAGAGTTAGGTAGGATAGAAGAGAGACGCTTGGACGAGTTCATGCTGGACAGAGAGAAAGGCTTAGGACGAGAGTCAGGCAGGACAGGAGAGAGAGGCTTGGCCATAATCAAGCTGGACATGAGAGAGAGAAAGATGTGCTTGGGACGAGAGTTAAGGCTGGACAGAGAGAGAGCTTGGGACGAGAGTCAGGAAGGAAGAGAGAGATTTGGAGAAGTTAGGCAGGACACGAGAGAGGCTTGGGACGAAGTCAGGCAGACTTAAGAGAAGCTTGGGAGGAGTCAGGCAGGACAGAAGAGAAAGTCTTAGGACGAGAGTCAGGCAGGACAGGAGAGAGAGGCTTTGTACAAGATCAGGAACGACATGGAAGAAGAGGGCTTGGGACGAGAGTAGGCTGGACAGAGAGAGAGGTCTTGTGGACGAGAGTCAGACAGACAGGAGAGAGGTGAGCTTGAGGAGAGAGTTAGGCAGGACAGGAGAGAGAGAGGCTTGGAACGAGAGTCAGCAGGACAGGAGAGAGAGGCTTGGGACGAGAGTCAGGAAGGATAGTAGAGAGAGGTTTGGACGAAAGTCATGCTGGACAGGAAAGAGAGGCCTGGGACGAGAATCAGACATGACAGGAAAGTGAGACTTGGGACGAGAGTCACAGGTAGGACAAGAGAGAGAGGCTTGGGACGAGAGATAGGCAGGATAGGAGAGATATGCTTGGGACAAGAGCCAGGAAGGACAGGAGATAGAGACTTGGGATGAGATTCACATAGGACACAAGAGAGAGTCTTGGGACGAGAGACAGGCAGGACAAGGGATAGTCTTGGGACAAGAATCAGGTTAGACATGAGAGAGCCAGGGGCTTGGGACGAGACTT
This sequence comes from Panulirus ornatus, assembly GCF_036320965.1. Lineage (NCBI taxonomy): Eukaryota > Metazoa > Arthropoda > Malacostraca > Decapoda > Palinuridae > Panulirus > Panulirus ornatus. Next base: position 32,137,184 of record NC_092236.1, read on the forward strand.
AGGCTGGACATGAGAGAGAAGTTTAGGAAGAGAGTCAGACATGACAGGATGGAGAGACTTGTGACGAGAGTCAGGCATGACATTATAGAGAATCTTCAGACGAGAGTCAGGCAGGGCAGGCGGGAGAGGATTATGACGAGAGTCAGGCAGGACACGTAAGAGACGCATGGGACAAGAGTAAGGCAGGACAGGAGATATAGGCGTGAGACGAGAATCAGGCTGGACATGAAAGAGAGAGAGAGAGGGGCTTGGGACGATAGTCAGGCAGGACATGAGAGAGAGCCTTAGGACGAGAGTCAGGCAGGACAATAGAGTGAGGCTTGGTATGAGAGTCATGCAGGAGAGGAGAGAGAGAAGCTTAGGACGAGAGTGAGGCTGGACAGAAGAGAGAGGCTTGGGACAAAAGTCAGGCAGGAGGGGAGAGAGAGGTTGGAACGAGAGTTAGGCAGGATAGAAGAGAGACGCTTGGGACGAGATTCATGCTGGACACGAGAGAAAGGCTTAGGACGAGAGTCAGGCAGGACAGGAGAGAGAGGCTTGGGTCCATAATCAAGCTGGACATGAGGGAGAGAGAAATGTGCTTGGGACGAGAGTTACAGGCTGGACAGGAGAGAGAAGCTTGGGACGAGAGTCAGGAAGGACAGAGAGAGGATTTGGAAGATAGTTAGGCAGGACACGAGAGAGAGGCTTGGGACGAGAGTCAGGCATCACTTGAGAGAGAGGCTTGGGATGAGAGTCAGGCAGGACAAGAGAGAAAGTCTTATGACGAGAGTTAGGCAGGACACGATAGAGAGGCTTTGTACAAGAACCAGGATAGACATGAGAGATAGAGGGGCCTGGGACGAGAGTTAGGCTGGACAAGAGAGAGAGGCTTGTGACGAGAGTCAGACAAGACAGGAGAGAGAGTGACTTGAGGAGAGAGTTAGGCAGGACAGGAGAGAGAGAGGCTTGGAACGAGAGTCAGGCAGGACAGGAGAGAGAGGCTTGGGACGAGAGTCAGGAAGGATAGTAGAGAGAGGATTTGGACGAAAGTCAGGCAGGACACGAGAGAGAGGCTTGGGACAAGAGTCAGGCAGGACATGAGAGATATGCTTGGGACGAGAGTCAGGCAGGACCGGAGAGAGAGCATTGGGACGAGAGTCAGGTAGGACAGGAGAGAGAGGCTTGGGACGAGAGTCAGGCAGGACAGGAGAGAGAGGCTTAGGACGATAGTCATGCAGGACAGGAGAGAGAGTCTTGGGACGAGAGTCGGGCAGTACAGGAGAGAGAGGCTTGGGACGAGAGTCAGGCAGGACAGGAGAGAGAGGCTTAAGACGATAGTCATGCAGAACAGGAGAGAGAGTCTTGGGACGAGAGTTATGCACGACAGGAGAGAGAGGCTTAGGACGAGATTCACGGAGGACACTAGAGAGAGTCTTGGGACGAGAGTCAGCCAGGACAGGAGAGAGAGTCTTGGGACGAGAGTTATGCAGGAGAGGAGAAAGAGGCATGAGACGAGAATCAGGCTGGACAAAAGATAGGTAGGGGATTGGGACGAGAGTCAGGCAGGACAGGAGAGAGAGGCTTCGGACGAGAGTCATGCAGGACAGGAGAAAGAGGCGTGAGACGAGAATCAGGCCGGACAAAAATGAGGGAGAAGTTTGGGACGAGAGTTAGGCAGGACACGAGAGAGGCTTGGGACGAGATTCAGGCAGGACAATAGAGAGATGCTTGGGACGAGAGTCAGGCAGGACAGGAGAGAGAGGCTTGGTACGAGAAACATGCAGGATAGGAGAGAGAGGCTTGGGACGAGAGTCAGGCAGGACAAGGATGAGAATCAAGCAAGACAGGATAAAGAGGCTTGTGACGAGAGTCAGACAAGACAGGAGAGAGAGAGACTTGAGGACAGAGTCAGGGAGAACAGGAGAGAGTGAGGCTTGGGACGAGAGTCAGGCAGGACATGAGAGAGAGGCTTGGGACGAGAGTCAGGCAGGACAATAGAGAGAGGCTTGGTATGAGAGTCAGGCAGGAGAGGAGAGAGAGTTTGGTACGAGACTTAGGAAGGATAGAAGAGAGACGCTTAGGACGAGGTTCAGGCTGGACAGGAGAGAGAGGCTAGTGACGAGAGTCAGGCAGGACATGAGAGAGAGGCTTGGGACAATAGTCAAGCTGGACATGAGAGAGAGAGAGAGAGATATGATTGGGACGAGAGTTATAGGCAGGACAGGAGAGAGAGGCTTCGGACGAGAGTCAGGAAGGACACGATATAAATGCTTCGGACGAGAGTCAGGAAGGACAGGAGAGAGAGGCTTGGGACGAGAGTCAGGAAGGATAGTAGAGAGAAGATTTTGACGAGAGTCAGGCAGGACACGAGAGAGAGGCTTGGGACGAGAGTCAGGCAGGACATAAAAGATATGCTTGGCATGAGAGTCAGACAGGACAGGAGAAAGAAACTTGGGACGAGAGTCAAGCAGGACAGGAGAGAGAGGCTTGGGACGAGAGTCAGGCAGGACAGGAGAGACAGGCTTAGGACGATAGTCATGCAGGACAGGAGAGAGAGTCTTGGGACGAGAGTCAGGCAGGACAGGAGAGAGAGGCGTAGGACGAGATTCAGGGAGGACACTAGAGAAAGTCTAGGGACGAGAGTCAGCCAGGACAGGAGAGAGAGTCTTGGGACGAGAGTTATGTAGGACACGAGAAAGAGGCTTGGGACGAGAGTCAGGCAGGACATGAGAGGTATGATTGGGACGAGAGTCAGCCAAGACAGGAGATAGAGGCTTGAGGAGAGAGTCAGGCAGGCTAGGAGAGAGAGGCTTAGGACGAGAAACAGGCAGGCTAGGAGAGAGAGGCTTGGAACGAGAGTGAGGCAGGACAGGAGAGAGTGGCTAAGGACGAGATTCAGGCTGGACAGGAGAGAGAGGCTTGGGACGAGAGTCAGGCAGGACAGGGGAGAGAGGCTTGGGACAATAGTCAAGCTGGACATGACAGAGAGAGATATATGCTTGGGACGATAGTTACAGGCAGGACAGGAGAGGCTTGGGACGAGAGTCAGGAAGGACAGTAGAGAGCGCATTTGGAAGAGTAAGGCAGGACACGAGAAAGAGGCTTGGGACGAGAGTCAGGCAGGATATGACAGATATGATTGGGACGAGAGTCAGGCAGGACAGGAGAGAGAGGCTTGGGACGAGAGTCAGGCAGGACATAAGAGATATGCTTGGGACGAGAGTCAGGCAGGACAAGAGAGAGAGACTTAGGACGAGAGTCAAGCAGGACAGGAGAGATGCTTGGGACGAGAGTGAGGCAGGACAGGAGAGAGAGGCTTAGGACTATAGTCATGCAGGACAGGAGAGAGAGTCTTGCGGCGAGAGTTAGGCAGGACAGGAGAGAGAGGCTTTCGACGAGATTCAGGGAGGACACTAGAGAGCGTCTTCGGACGAGAGTCAGGCAGGACAATAGAGAGATGCTTGGTACGAGAGTCTTGCAGGATAGGAGTGAGAAGCTTGGGACCAGGGTGAGGCTGGACAAAAGAGAGAGGCTTGGGACGAGAGTCAGGCAGGAGAGGAGAGAGAGGCTTGGGACAAGAGTCAGGCAGGACAGAAGAGAGAGGCTTGGGATGAGATTCAAGCAGGACAGGAGAGAGAGACTTGGGACGAGAGTCAGGCAGGACAGGAGAGAGAGGCTTGGGACAATAGTCAAGCTGGACATGAGAGAGAGAGTGGGGCTTAGGACGAGAGTCAGGCTGGACAGGAAAGAGAGGCTTGGGACGAGATTCAGACATGATAGGAGAGTGAGACTTGGAACGAGAGTCACAGGAAGAACAAGAGAGAGAGGTTTGGGACGAGAGTGAGGAAGGACAGTAGAGTGAGGAATAGGACGAGAGTCAGGCAGATGAGGAGAGAGAGGCTTGGGACGAGATGCAGGCAAGACAGGAGAGATATGCTTGGGACGAGAGTCAGTCAGTACATGAGAGAGAGACTTGGGACGAGAGTCAGGTAGGACAGGAGAGAATATCTTGGGACGAGAGTCAGTCAGGACACGAGAGAATGGCTTGGGACGAGAGTCAGGCAGGACAGGCGAGAGAGGCTTCGGACGAGAGTCAGTCAAGACAGGAGAGAGAGAGACTTGAGGAGAGAGTCAGGCTGGAGAGGAGAGTGAGAGGCTTGGGACGATAGTCAGGCAGGATAGGAGAGAGGGGCTTGATAGGAGAGTCAGGCAGAACAATAGAGAGATGCTTGTTAGGAGAGTCATATTTGAGAGGAGAGAGAAGCTTGGGACGAGAATGAGGCTGGACAGAAGATAGAGGCTTGGGACGAGAGTCAGGCAGGAGAGGAGAGAGAGGGTTGTGACGAGAGTCAGGCCTGAGAGAAGAGAGAGGCTTGGGACGGGATTCAGGCTTTACAGGATAGAGAGGCTTTGGACGAGAGTCACGCAGAACAGGAGAGAGAGGCTTGGGACAATAGTGAAGCTGAACATGAGAGAGAGAGAGGGGCTTGGTACGAGAATCATGCTGTACAGGAAAGAGAGGCTTGGGATGAGAATCAGACATGACAGGAAAGTGAGACTTGGGACGAGAGTCACAGGCAGGACAAGAGAGAGAGGCTTAGGACGAGAGATAGGCAGGATAGGAGAGATATGCTTGGGACGAGAGTCAGAAAGGACAGGAGATAGAGACTTGGGATGAGAGTCAGGCAGGACAGGAGAGAAAGTCTTGGGACGAGAGCCAGGCAGGACACAAGAGAGAGTCTTGGGACGAGAGACAGGCAGGACACGAGATAGAGTCTTGGGACAAGAATCAGGCTAGAACTGAGAGAGGGAGGGGCTTGGGACGAGACTTAGGCTGGACAGGAGAGAGAGGTTTAGGAGGAGAGTCAGATATGACAGGATGGAGAGACTTGATACGAGAGTCAAGCAGGACAGGAGAGAGAGTCTTCAGAAGAGAGTCAGGCAGGGCAGGCGGGAGAGGATTAGGACGAGAGTCAGGCAGGACACGTGAGAGACGCATCGGACGAGAGTAAGGCAGGACAGGAGTATAGGCGTGAGACGAGAATCAGGCTGGACATGAGAGAGTGACAGGGGCTTGGGATGAGAGTCAGGCGGGACAGGAGAGAGAGGCTTGTCACGAGAGTCAGACAAGACAGGAGAGAGAGAGAGACTTGAGGAGAGAGTCAGGCAGGACAGGAGAGAGAGAGGCTTGGGACGATAGTCAGGCAGGACATGAGAGAGTCTTGGGACGAGAGTCAGGCAGTGCAATAGAGTGAGGCTTGGTATGACAGTCATGCACGAGAGGAGAGAAAAGCTTAGGACGAGTGTGAGGCAGGACAGAAGAGTGAGGCTTAGGATGAGAATCAGACATGACAGGAGAGAGAGGCTTGGGACGAGAGTAAGGCAGGACAGGAGAGAGAGGCTTGGGACGAGAGTCAGGCAGGACAAGAGAGAAAGTCTTAGGACGAGAGTTAGGCATGACACGAGAGAGAGGCTTTGGACAAGAATTAGGATAGACATGAGAGAGAGAGGGGCTTAGGACGAGATTTAGGGTGGACAGGAGAGAGAGGCTTAGGAGGAGAGTCAGACATGACAGGAGAGAGAGGCTTGGGACGAGAGTAAGGCAGGACAGGAGAGAGAAGCTGGAGACGAGAGTGAGGCAGGACAGGATAGAGAGGCTTGTGACGAGAGTCAGACAAGACAGGAGAGAGAGAACGTTGAGGAGAGAGTCAGGCAGGACAGAAGAGAGAGAGGCTTGGGACGAGAGTCAGGCAGCACAGGAGAGAGAGGCTTGGGACAAGAGTCAGGCAGGACAGAAGAGAGAGGCTTGGGATGAGATTCAGGCAGGACAGGAGAGAGAGGCTTTGGACGAGAGTCAACCATGACAGGAGAGAGAGGCTTGGGACGTGAGTCAGGCAGGACAGGAGAGAGAGGCTTCGGACTAGAATGAGGCAGGAGAGGGGAGAGAGGCTCGCGACAAGAATCAGGCTAGACATGAGAGAGAGAGGGGCTTGGGACGAGAGTTAGGCAAGAAGGGAGAGAGAGGCTTGATGAGAGAGTCAGGCAGGCCAGGAGAGAGAGAGAGGCTTGGGACGAGAGTTAGGCAGGACACGAGAGAGAGGCTTGGGACGACAGTTAGGCAGGACAGGAGATAGAGGATTTGGACGAGAGTCAGGCAAGACAGGAGAGAGAGGTTTGTGACGAGAGTCAGGCAGGACAGGACAATAGTCAAGCTGGACATGAGAGAGAGAGAGGGGCTTAGGACGAGAGTCAGGCCGGACAGGAAAGGGAGGCTTGGGACGAGATTCAGACATGACAGGAGAGTGAGACTTGGGACGAGAGTCACAGGAAGAACAAGAGAGAGAGCCTTGGGAAGAGAGTGAGTAAGGACAGTAGAGTGAGGATTAGGACGAGAGTCAGGCAGACCAGGAGAGAGAGGCTTGGGACTAGAGTAAGGCAGGACAGGAGAGATATGCTTGGGACGAGATGCAGTCAGTACAGGAGAGAGAGACTTGGGACGAGAGTCAGGCAGGACAGGAGAGAATATCTTGGGACGAGAGTCAGTCAGGACACGAGAGAGAGGCTTAGGACGAGAGTCAGGCAGGACAGGAGAGAGAGTCTAGGGACAAGAATCAGGCTAGACATGAGAGAGCGAGGGGCTTGGGACGAGACTTACGCTGGACAGGAGAGAGAGGCTTAAGGTGAGAGTCAGACATGATAGGAGGGAGAGGCTTGGGACGAGAGTCAGGCAAGACAGGAGAGAGACTTGAGGAGAGAGTCAGGCTGGTCAGGAGAGAGAGAGGCTTGGGACGATAGTCAGGCAGGACACAAGAGTCTTGGGACGAGAGACAGGCAGGACACGAGATAGAGTCTTGGGACAAGAATCAGGCTAGACATGAGAGAGCGAGGGGCTTGGGACGAGACTTAGGCTGGACAGGAGAGAGAGGTTTAGGAGGAGAGTCAGATATGACAGGATGGAGAGACTTGGGACGAGAGTCAGGCATGACAGGAGAGAGAGTCTTCAGACGAGAGTCAGGCAGGGCAGGCGGGAGAGGATTAGGACGAGATTCAGGCAGAACACTTGAGAGACGCATCGGACGAGAGTAAGGCAGGACAGGAGATATAGGCGTGAGACGAGAATCAGGCTGGACATGAGAGAGAGAGAGGGGCTTGGGATGAGAGTCAGGCAGGGCAGGAGAGAGAGAGACTTGAGGAGAGAATCAGGAAAGACAGGAGAGAGAGAGGCTTGGGACGATAGTCAGGCAGGACATGAGAGAGTGTCTTGGGACGAGAGTCAAGCAGGACAAAAGAGTGAGGCTTGGTATGAGAGTCATGTAGGAGAGGAGAGAGAAACTTAGGACGAGAGTGAGGATGGACAGAAGAGAAAGGCTTGGGACGAAAGTCAGGCAGGAGAGGAGAGAGAGGTTGGCACGAGAGTTAGGCAGGATAGAAGAGAGACATTTGGGACGAGATTAAGGCTGGACACGAGAAAAAAGGCAGGACAGGAGAGAGAGGCTTGGTTCCATAGTCAAGCTGGACATGACGGAGAGAGAGATATGCTTGGGACGACAGTTACAGGCAGGACAGGAGAGAGAGGCTTGGGACGAGAGTCAGGAAGGACAGGAGAGGCAGGATTTGGAAGATAGGCAAGACACGAGAGAGAGGCTTGGGACGAGAGTCAGGCAGGACATGAGAGATACGCTTCGGACGAGAGTCAGGCAGGACAGGAGAGAGAGGCTTGCCACGAGAGTCAGGCAGGACAGGATAGAAAGTCTTGGGACTAGAGTAAGGCAGGACATGAGATAGAGGCTTTGGACAAGAATCAGGGTAGATATGAGGAAGAGAAGGGCTTGGGACGAGAGTTAGGCTGGACAGGAGAGAGAGGCTTAGGAGGAGAGTCACCCATGACAGGAGAGAGAGGCTTGGGACGATAGTCAGGTAGGACAGGAGAGAGAGGCTCGGGACGAGAGTCAGGCAGGACAGGATAGAGAGTCTAGGGACAAGAATCAGGCTAGACATGAGAGAGCGAGGGGCTTGGGACGAGACTTACGCTGGACAGGAGAGAGAGGCTTAAGGTGAGAGTCAGACATGATAGGAGGGAGAGGCTTGGGACGAGAGTCAGGCAGGTGAGGAGAGAGAGTCTTGAAACGAGAGTCATGCAGGACAGGCGAGAGAGGCTTCGGACGAGAGTCAGGCAGGACAGGAGAAAGAGGTGTGAGACAAGAATCCGTCTGAGCATGAGAGAGAGAGAGAGAGAGAGAGAGAGAGAGAGAGAGAGAGAGAGAGAGAGAGAGAGAGAGAGAGAGAGAGAGAGAGAGAGAGAGAGAGAGAGAGAGAGAGAGAGAGAGAGAGAGAGAGAGAGAGAGAGAGAGAGAGAGAGAGATGGGCTTGGAACGAGAGTCAGGCTGGTCATGGGAGAGAGGTTTGGGACGAGAGTCAGGCAAGACAGGAGAGAGAGAGACTTGAGGAGAGAATTAGGCTGGTCAGGAGAGAGAGAGGCTTGGGACGATAGTCAGGAAGGACACAAGAGTCTTGTGACGAGAGACAGGCAGGACACAAGATAGAGTCTTGGGACAAGAATCAGGCTAGACATGAGAGAGCGAGGGGCTTGGGACGAGACTTAGGCTGGACAGGAGAGAGAGGTTTAGGAGAAGAGTCAGATATGACAGGATGGAGAGACTTGGGACGAGAGTCAGGCATGACAGGAGAGAGAGTCTTCAGACGAGAGTCAGGCAGGGCAGGCGGGAGAGGATTAGGACGAGATTCAGGCAGAACACTTGAGTGACGCATCGGACGAGAGTAAGGCAGGACAGGAGATATAGGCGTGAGACGAGAATCAGGCTGGACATGAGAGAGAGAGAGGGGATTGGGATGAGAGTCAGGCAGGGCAGGAGAGAGAGAGAGAGACTTGAGGAGAGAATCAGGAAAGACAGGAGGGAGAGAAGATTGGGACAATAGTCAGGCAGGACATGAGAGAGAGTCTTGGGACGAGAGTCAGGCAGGACAATAGAGTGAGCTTGGTATGAGAGTCATGTAGGAGAGGAGAGAGAAACTTAGGACGAGAGTGAGGCTGGACAGAAGAGAGAGGCTTGATAGGAGAGTCATGCAGGAGAGGAGAGAATCTTGGGACGAGAGTGAGGCTGGACAGAAGAGAGAGGCTTGGGACGATAGTCAGGCAGGATAGGAGAGAGATTCTTGGGACGAGAGTGAGGCTGGACAATAGAGTGAGGCTTGGTATGAGAGTCATGTAGGAGAGGAGAGAGAAACTTAGGACGAGAGTAAGGCTGGACAGAAGAGAAAGGCTTGATAGGAGAGTCATGCAGGAGAGGAGAGAAGCTTGGGACGAGAGTGAGGCTGGACAGAAGAGAGAGGCTTTGGACGAGAGTTAGAGCAGGAGACGAGAGAGAGGGTTGGGACGAGAGTCAGGCAGGACTGAGGAGAGAGTCTTGGGACGAGATTCAGGCTGGACAGAATAGAGAGGCTTAGGACGAGAGTTAGACAGGACAGGAGTTAGAGGCTTGGAACAATAGTCAAGCTGGACAAGAGAGAGAGAGAGGGGCTTGGGACGAGAGTCATGCTGGACAGGAAAGAGAGGCTTGGGACGAGAGTCAGACATGAGAGGAGAGTTAGACTTAGGACGAGAGTCACAGGCAGGAAAAGAGAGAGAGGCTTGTGACGAGAGTCAGGCAGGACAGTAGAGAGAGTCTTTGGACGAGAGTCACGCAGGACAGGGGAGAGAGGCTTAGGACGAGATTCATGTGGGACACTAGACATAGTCTTGGGGCGAGAGTCATCCAGGACAAGAGAGAGAGACTTAGGACGAGAGTCAAGCAGGACAGGAGAAAGAGGCATGAGACGAGAATCCTGCTGGACATTAGAGAGGGAGGGGCTTGGGACGAGAGTCAGGCAGGACAGGAGAGAGAGGCTTCGGACGAGAGTCATGCAGGACATGAGAAAGAGGCGTCAGACGAGAATCAGGCTGGACATAAGAGAGGGATTGACTTGGGACGAGAGTCAGGCAGGACAGGAGAGAAAGTCTTGGGAAGAGATTCAGGCAAGAAATGAGAGAGAGGCTTGAGGAAAGAGTCAGGCAGGCCAGTAGAAAGAGAGAGCCCTGGGACGAGAGTTACGCAGGACACGAGAGAGGCTTGGGGCGAGATTCAGGCAGGACAATAGAGAGAGGCATGGGACGAGAGTCAGGCAGGACAGGAGAGAGAGGCTGGGGACGAGAAACAGGCAGGATAGGAGAGAGAGGCTTGGGACGAGATTCATGCATGACAAGGATGAGAATCAGGCAAGACAGGATAAAGAGGCTTGTGACGAGAGTCAGACAAGACAGGAGAGAGAGAGACTTGAGGACAGAGTCAGGGAGAACAGGAGAGAGTGAGGCTTGGGACGAGAGTCAGGCAGGACATGAGAGAGAGGCTTGGGACGAAAGTCAGGCAGGACAATAGAGAGAGGCTTGGTATGAGAGTCATGCATGAGAGGAGAGAGAAGCTTAGGACGAGAGTGAGGAAGGACAGAAGAGAGAGGCTTGGGACGAGAGTCAGGCAGGAGAGGAGAGAGAGGTTGGTACGAGACTTAGGCAGGATAGAAGAGAGACGCTTGGGACGAGGTTCAGGCTGGACAGGAGAGAGAGGCTAGTGACGAGAGTCAGGCAGGACATGAGAGAGAGGCTTGGGACAATAGTCAAGATGGACATGAGAGAGAGAGAGATATGATTGGGACGAGAGTTATAGGCAGGACAGGAGAGAGAGGCTTCGGACGAGAGTCAGGAAGGACACGAGATAAATGCTTCGGACGAGAGTCAGGAAGGGCAGGAGAGAGAGGCTTGGGACGAGAGTCAGGTAGGATAGTAGAGAGAAGATTTTGACGAGAGTCAGGCAGGACACGAGAGAGAGGCTTGGGACGAGAGTCAGGCAGGACATAAAAGATATGCTTGGCATGAGAGTCAGACAGGACAGGAGAGAGAGACTTGGGACGAGAGTCAAGCAGGACAGGAGAGAGAGGCTTGGGACGAGAATCAGGCAGGACAGGAGAGAGAGGCTTAGGACGATAGTCATGCAGGACAGGAGAGAGAGTCTTGGGACGAGAGTCAGGCAGGACAGGAGAGAGAGGCTTAGGACGAGATTCAGGGAGGACACTAGAGAGAGACTAGGGACGAGAGTCAGCCAGGACAGGAGAGAGAGTCTTGGGATGAGAGTTATGCAGGACAGGAGAAAGAAGCATGAGACGAGGATCAGGTTGGACATAAGAGAGGGAGGGACTTGGGACGAGAGTCAAGCAGGACAGGAGAGAGAGGCTTCGGACGAGAGTCATGCAGGACACGAGAAAGAGGCGTGAGACGAGAATCAGGAAGGACAGTAGATAGCGCATTTGGAAGAGAGTCAGGCATGACACGAGAAAGAGGCTTGGGACGAGAGTCAGGCAGGACATGAGAGATATGATTGGGACGAAATTCAGCCAAGACAGGAGATAGAGGCTTGAGGAGAGAGTCAGGCAGGCTAGGAGAGAGAGAGGTTTGGGACGAGAGTTAGGCAGGACACGAGAGAGGCTTGGGACGAGATTCAGGCAGGACAATAGAGAGAGGCTTGGAACGAGAGTCAGACAGGACAGGAGAGAGAGGCTTGGGGCGAAAAAACAGGCAGGCTAGGAGAGAGAGGCTTGGAACGAGAGTGAGGCAGGACAGGAGAGAGTGGCTAAGGACGAGATTCAGGCTGGACAGGAGAGAGAGGCTTGGGACGAGAGTCAGGCAGGACAGGGGAGAGTGGCTTGGGACAATAGTCAAGCTGGACATGACAGAGAGAGATATATGCTTGGGACGATAGTTACAGGCAGGACAGGAGAGGCTTGGGACGAGAGTCAGGAAGGACAGTAGAGAGCGCATTTGGAAGAGTCAGGCAGGACACGAGAAAGAGGCTTGGGACGAGAGTCAGGCAGGACATGACAGATATGATTGGGATGAGAGTCAGGCAGGACAGGAGAGAAAGGCTTGGGACGAGAGTCAAGCAGGACATAAGAGATATGCTTGGGACGAGAGTCAGGCAGGACAAGAGAGAGAGACTTAGGACGAGAGTCAAGCAGGACAGGAGAGATGCTTGGGACGAGAGTGAGGCAGGACAGGAGAGAGAGGCTTAGGACAATAGTCATACAGGACAGGAGAGAGACTCTTGATGCGAGAGTTAGGCAGGACAGGAGAGAGAGGCTTTCGACGAGATTCAGGGAGGACACTAGAGAGCGTCTTCGGACGCGAGTCAGGCAGGACAATAGAGAGATGCTTGGTACGAGAGTCTTGCAGGAAAGGAGAGAGAGGCTTGGGACAAGAGTCAGGCAGGACAGAAGAGAGAGGCTTGGGATGAGATTCAAGCAGGACAGGAGAGAGAGACTTGGGATGAGAGTGAGGCAGGACAGGAGAGAGAGGCTTGGGACAATAGTCAAGCTGGACATGAGAGAGAGAGTGGGGCTTAGGACAAGAGTCAGGCTGGACAGGAAAGAGAGGCTTGGGACGAGATTCAGACATGACAGGAGAGTGAGACTTGGAACGAGAGTCACAGGAAGAACAAGAGAGAGAGGCTTGGGATGAGAGTGAGGAAGGACAGTAGAGTGAGGAATAGGACGAGAGTCAGGCAGACCAAGAGAGAGAGGCTTGGGACGAGATGCAGGCAAGACAGGACAGATATGCTTGGGACGAGAGTCAGTCAGTACAGGAGAGAGAGACTTGGGACGAGAGTCAGGCAGGACAGGAGAAAATATCTTGGGACGAGAGTCAGTCAGGACACGAGAGAATGGCTTGGGACTAGAGTCAGGCAGGAAAGGAGCGAGAGTCTAGGGACAAGAATGAGAGAGCGAGCGGCTTGGGACGAGAGTTACGCTGGACAGGAGAGATAGGCTTAAGGGGAGAGTCAGACATGATAGGAGTGAGAGGCTTGGGACGAGAGTCAGGCAGGAGAAGAGAGAGAGTCTTGAGACGAGAGTCAGACAGGACAGGCGAGAGAGGCTTCGGACGAGAGTCAGTCAAGACAGGAGAGAGAGAGACTTGAGGAGAGAGTCAGGCTGGACAGGAGAGGGAGAGGCTTGGGACGATAGTCAGGCAGGATAGGAGAGAGGGGCTTGATAGGAGAGTCAGGCAGGACAATAGAGAGAGGCTTGGTAGGAGAGTCAAAAAGGAGAGGAGAGAGAAGCTTGGGACGAGAGTGAGGCTGGACAGAAGATAGAGGCTTGGGACGAGAGTCAGGCAGAAGAGGAGAGAGAGGGTTTTGACGAGAGTCAGGCCTGAGAGAAGAGAGAGGCTTGGGACAGAATTCAGGCTTTACAGGATAGAGAGGCTTTGGACGAGAGTCAGGCAGAACAGGAGAGAGAGGCTTGGGACAATAGTGAAGCTGGACATGAGAGAGAGAGAGGGGCTTGGGACAATAGTGAAGCTGGACATGAGAGAGAGAGAGGGGCTTGGTACGAGAATCATGCTGGACAGGAAAGATAGGCTTGGGATGAGAATCAGACATGACAGGAAAGTGAGACTTGGGACGAGAGTCACAGGAAGGACAAGAGAGAGTGGCTTAGGACGAGAGATAGACAGGATAGGAGAGATATGCTCGGGACGAGAGTCAGGAAGGACAGGAGATAGAGACTTGAGATGAGAGTCAGGCAGGACAGGAGAGAAAGTCTTGGGACGAGAGTCAGGCAGGACACAAGAGAGAGTCTTGGGACGAGAGACAGGCAGGACACGAGATAGAGTCTTGGGACAAGAATCAGGCTAGAACTGAGAGAGGGAGGGGCTTGGGACGAGACTTAGGCTGGACAGGAGAGAGAGGTTTAGTAGGAGAGTCAGATATGACAGGATGGAGAGACTTGATACGAGAGTCAAGCAGGACAGGAGAGAGAGTCTTCAGACGAGAGTTAGGCAGGGCAGGCGGGAGAGGATTAGGACGAGAGTCAGGCAGAACACGTGAGAGACGCATCGGACGAGAGTAAGGCAGGACAGGAGATATAGGCGTGAGACGAGAATCAGGCTGGACATGAGAGAGTGACAGGGGCTTGGGATGAGAGTCAGGCGGGACAGGAGAGAGAGGCTTGTGACGAGAGTCAGACAAGACAGGAGAGAGAGAGACTTGAGGAGAGAGTCAGGCAGGACAGGAGAAAGAGAGGCTTGGGACGATAGTCAGGCAGGACATGAGAGAGTCTTGGGACGAGAGTCAGGCAGTACAATAGAGTGAAGCTTGGTATGACAGTCATGCACGAGAGGAGAGAGAAGCTTAGGACGAGAGTGAGGCAGGACAGAAGAGAGAGGCCTGGGACGAAAGTCAGGCAGGAGAGGAGAGAGAGGTTGGCACGAGAGTTAGGCAGGATAGAAGAGAGACGCTTAGGACGAGATTCAGGCTGGACACGAAAGAAAGGCTTGGGACGAGAGTCAGACAGGACAGGAGAGAGACGCTTGGGTCCATAATCGAGCTGGACATGAGGGAGAGAGATATATGCTTGGGACGAGAGTTATAGGCAGGACAGGAGAGAGAGGCTTGGGACGAGAGTCAGGAAGGACAGTAGAGGTAGGATTTGGAAGATAGTTAGGCAGGACACGAGAGAGAGGCTTGGGCCGAGAGTCAGGCAGGACATGAAAGATATGCTTCGGACGAGAGTCAGGCAGGGCTGGAGAGAGGCTTGCGACGAGAGTCAGGCAGGACAGGAGAGAAAGTTTTGGGACGAAAGTCAGGCAGGACACGAGAGAGAGGCTTTGGACAAGAATCAGGGTAGAGATGAGGAAGAGAAGGGCTTGGGACGAGAGTTGGGCTGGACAGGAGAGAGAGGCTTAGGAGGAGAGTCACCCATGACAGGAGAGAGAGGCTTGGGACGTGAGTCAGGCAGGACAGGAGAGAGAGGCTTCGGACTAGAATGAGACAGGAGAGGGGAGAGAGGCTTGCGACAAGAATCAGGCTAGACATGAGAGAGAGAGGGGCTTGGGACGAGAGTTAGGCAAGAAGGGAGAGAGAGGCTTGATGAGAGAGTCAGACAGGTCAGGAGAGAGAGAGAGGCTTGGGACGAGAGTTAGGCAGGACACGAGAGAGAGGCTTGGGACAAGATTCAGGCAGGACAATAGAGAGAGGCTTAGTACAAGAGTCATGAAGTACAGGAGGGAGAGCCTTGGGACGAGACTCAGGCTGGACAGGAGAGAGACGCTTGGAACGATAGCCAGACAGGACAGCAGAGAAAGGCTTGGGACGAAAGTCAGGCAGGACAGGAGAGGGGGGCTTGGGATGAGAGTCAGGCAAGATAGGACAGAGAGATTCTTGGGTCGAGAGTCAAGAAGGACAGGAGAGAGATTCTTGGGACGAGAGTCAGGCATGACAAGAGAGAGAGAGGCTTTGTACGAGAGTCATGCACGACATGAGAGAGAGGCTTGGGACGAGAATCAGACAGGACAGGAGAGAGAGGCTTGGGACGAGAAACAGGCAGGATAAGAGAGAGAGGCTTGGGACGAGAGTCAGGCAGGACAGGAGAGAGGCTTGGGACGACAGTTAGGCAGGACAGGAGATAGAGGATTTGGACGAGAGCCAGGCAAGACAGGAGAGAGAGGCTTGGGACTAGAGTGAAGCAGGACAAGAGAGAGAGGCTTGGGACTATAGTCAGGCAGGACAGTAGAGAGATTCTTGTGACGAAAGTCTGGCAGGACAGGCGAGAGGCTTGGGAAGAGAGTAAGGCAGGACAGGGGAGAGACGCCTATGACGATGTTCAGGCATGAGGTGTCAGGGAGCCTTTAGGAGAATGTTAGGCAGGACAGGTGAGAGAGGATTGGGACGAGAGTCAGTCAGGACAGGAGAGAGGGGCTTGGGAAGAGAGGCAGGCTAGACACGAGAGAGAGGCTTGGGAAGAGATTCACGCAGGACAGGAGAGAGAGGCTTAGGACGAGAGTCAGGCAGGACAGGAGAGACAGGCTTGAGACAATAGTCAAGCTGGACATGAGAGAGAGAGGGGGGCTTGGGACGAGAGTCAGGCTGGACAGGAAAGAGAGGCTTGGGACGAGAGTCACGCAGGACATGAGAGATATGCTTGGGACGAGAGTCAGGCAGGACACGAGAGAGAGGCTTGGGACAATAGTCAGGCTGGACATGAGAGAGAGAGTGGGGCTTAGGACGAGAGTCAGGCTGGGCAGGAAAGAGAGGCTTGGGACGAGATTCAGACATGACAGGAGAGTGAGACTTGGAACGAGAGTCACAGGAAGAACAAGAGAGAGAGGCTTGGGATGAGAGTGAGGAAGGACAGTAGAGTGAGGAATAGGACGAGAGTCAGGCAGACCAGGAGAGAGAGGCTTGGGACGAGATGCAGGCAAGACAGGAGAGATATGCTTGGGACGAGAGTCAGTCATTACAGGAGAGAGACTTGGGACGAGAGTCAGGCAGGACAGGAGAGAATATCTTGGGACGAGAGTCAGTCAGGAAACGAGAGAATGGCTTGGACGAGAGTCAGGCAGGACAGGAGCGAGAGTCTAGGGACAAGAATGAGAGAGCGAGCGGCTTGGGACGAGAGTTACGCTGGACAGGAGAGATAGGCTTAAGGGGAGAGTCAGATATGATAGGAGTGAGAGGCTTGGGACGAGAGTCAGGCAGGAGAAGAGAGAGAGTCTTGAGACGAGAGTCAGACAGGACAGGCGAGAGAGGCTTCGGACGAGAGTCAGTCAAGACAGGAGAGAGAGAGACTTGAGGAGAGAGTCAGGCTGGACAGGAGAGGGAGAGGCTTGGGACGATAGTCAGGCAGGATAGGAGAGAGGGGCTTGATAGGAGAGTCAGGCAGGACAATAGAGAGAGGCTTGGTAGGAGAGTCATAAAGGAGAGGAGAGAGAAGCTTGGGACGAGAGTGAGGCTGGACAGAAGATAGAGGCTTGGGACGAGAGTCAGGCAGAAGAGGAGAGAGAGGGTTGTGACGAGAGTCAGGCCTGAGAGAAGAGAGAGGCTTAGGACAGAATTCAGGCTTTACAGGATAGAGAGGCTTTGGACGAGAGTCAGGCAGAACAGGAGAGAGAGGCTTGGGACAATAGTGAGGCTGGACATGAGAGAGAGAGAGGGGCTTGGTACGAGAATCATGCTGGACAGGAAAGAGAGGCTTGGGATGAGAATCAGACATGATAGGAAAGTGAGACTTGGGACGAGAGTCACAGGAAGGACAAAAGAGAGTGGCTTAGGACGAGAGATAGGCAGGATAGGAGAGATATGCTCGGGACGAGAGTCAGGAAGGACAGGAGATAGAGACTTGGGATGAGAGTCAGGCAGGACAGGAGAGAAAGTCTTGGGACGAGAGTCAGGCAGGACACAAGAGAGAGTCTTGGGACGAGAGACAGGCAGGACACGAGATAGAGTCTTGGGACAAGAATCAGGCTAGAACTGAGAGAGGGAGGGGCTTGGGACGAGACTTAGGCTGGACAGGAGAGAGAGGTTTAGTAGGAGAGTCAGATATGACAGGATGGAGAGACTTGATACGAGAGTCAAGCAGGACAGGAGAGAGAGTCTTCAGACGAGAGTTAGGCAGGGCAGGCGGGAGAGGATTAGGACGAGAGTCAGGCAGAACACGTGAGAGACGCATCGGACGAGAGTAAGGCAGGACAGGAGATATAGGCGTGAGACGAGAATCAGGCTGGACATGAGAGAGTGACAGGGGCTTGGGATGAGAGTCAGGCGGGACAGGAGAGAGAGGCTTGTGACGAGAGTCAGACAAGACAGGAGAGAGAGAGACTTGAGGAGAGAGTCAGGCAGGACAGGAGAAAGAGAGGCTTGGGACGATAGTCAGGCAGGACATGAGAGAGTCTTGGGACGAGAGTCAGGCAGTACAATAGAGTGAGCTTGGTATGACAGTCATGCACGAGAGGAGAGAGAAGCTTAGGACGAGAGTGAGGCAGGACAGAAGAGAGAGGCCTGGACGAAAGTCAGGCAGGAGAGGAGAGAGAGGTTGGCACGAGAGTTAGGCAGGATAGAAGAGAGACGCTTAGGACGAGATTCAGGCTGGACACGAAAGAAAGGCTTGGGACGAGAGTCAGACAGGACAGGAGAGAGACGCTTGGGTCCATAATCGAGCTGGACATGAGGGAGAGAGATATATGCTTGGGACGAGAGTTATAGGCAGGACAGGAGAGAGAGGCTTGGGACGAGAGTCAGGAAGGACAGTAGAGGTAGGATTTGGAAGATAGTTAGGCAGGACACGAGAGAGAGGCTTGGGCCGAGAGTCAGGCAGGACATGAAAGATATGCTTCGGACGAGAGTCAGGCAGGACTGGAGAGAGGCTTGCGACGAGAGTCAGGCAGGACAGGAGAGAAAGTTTTGGGACGAAAGTCAGGCAGGACACGAGAGAGAGGCTTTGGACAAGAATCAGGGTAGACATGAGGAAGAGAAGGGCTTGGGACGAGAGTTGGGCTGGACAGGAGAGAGAGGCTTAGGAGGAGAGTCACCCATGACAGGAGAGAGAGGCTTGGGACGTGAGTCAGGCAGGACAGGAGAGAGAGGCTTCGGACTAGAATGAGACAGGAGAGGGGAGAGAGGCTTGCGACAAGAATCAGGCTAGACATGAGAGAGAGAGGGGCTTGGGACGAGAGTTAGGCAAGAAGGGAGAGAGAGGCTTGATGAAAGAGTCAGGCAGGCCAGGAGAGAGAGAGAGGCTTGGGACGAGAGTTAGGCAGGACACGAGAGAGAGGCTTGGGACTAGATTCAGGCAGGACAATAGAGAGAGGCTTGGTACGAGAGTCATGAAGTACAGGAGGGAGATCCTTGGGACGAGACTCAGGCTGGACAGGAGAGAGACGCTTGGAACGATAGCCAGACAGGACAGCAGAGAAAGGCTTGGGACGAAAGTCAGGTAGGACAGGAGAGGGGGGCTTGGGATGAGAGTCAGGCAAGATAGGACAGAGAGATTCTTGGGTCGAGAGTCAGGAAGGACAGGAGAGAGATTCTTGGGACGAGAGTCAGGCATGAAAGAGAGAGAGAGGCTTTGTACAAGAGTCATGCACGACATGAGAGAGAGGCTTGGGACGAGAATCAGACAGGACAGGAGAGAGAGGCTTGGGACGAGAAACAGGCAGGATAAGAGAGAGAGGCTTGGGACGAGAGTCAGGCAGGACAGGAGAGAGGCTTGGGACGACAGTTAGGCAGGACAGGAGATAGAGGATTTGGACGAGAGCCAGGCAAGACAGGAGAGAGAGGCTTGGGACTAGAGTGAAGCAGGACAAGAGAGAGGCTTGGGACTATAGTCAGGCAGGACAGTAGAGAGATTCTTGTGACGAAAGTCAGGCAGGACAGGCGAGAGGCTTGGGAAGAGAGTAAGGCAGGACAGGGGAGAGACGCCTATGACGATGTTCAGGCATGAGGTGTCAGGGAGCCTTTAGGAGAATGTTAGGCAGGACAGGTGAGAGAGGATTGGGACGAGAGTCAGTCAGGACAGGAGAGAGGGGCTTGGGAAGAGAGGCAGGCTAGACACGAGAGAGAGGCTTGGGAAGAGATTCACGCAGGACAGGAGAGAGAGGCTTAGGACGAGAGTCAGGCAGGACAGGAGAGACAGGCTTGAGACAATAGTCAAGCTGGACATGAGAGAGAGAGGGGGCTTGGGACGAGAGTCAGGCTGGACAGGAAAGAGAGGCTTGGGACGAGAGTCACGCAGGACATGAGAGATATGCTTGGGACGAGAGTCAGGCAGGACACGAGAGAGAGGCTTGGGACAATAGTCAGGCTGGACATGAGAGAGAGAGTGGGGCTTAGGACGAGAGTCAGGCTGGGCAGGAAAGAGAGGCTTGGGACGAGATTCAGACATGACAGGAGAGTGAGACTTGGAACGAGAGTCACAGGAAGAACAAGAGAGAGAGGCTTGGGATGAGAGTGAGGAAGGACAGTAGAGTGAGGAATAGGACGAGAGTCAGGCAGACCAGGAGAGAGAGGCTTGGGACGAGATGCAGGCAAGACAGGAGAGATATGCTTGGGACGAGAGTCAGTCAGTACAGGAGAGAGACTTGGGACGAGAGTCAGGCAGGACAGGAGAGAATATCTTGGACGAGAGTCAGTCAGGAAACGAGAGAATGGCTTGGACGAGAGTCAGGCAGGACAGGAGCGAGAGTCTAGGGACAAGAATGAGAGAGCGAGCGGCTTGGGACGAGAGTTACGCTGGACAGGAGAGATAGGCTTAAGGGGAGAGTCAGACATGATAGGAGTGAGAGGCTTGGGACGAGAGTCAGGCAGGAGAAGAGAGAGAGTCTTGAGACGAGAGTCAGACTGGACAGGCGAGAGAGGCTTCGGACGAGAGTCAGTCAAGACAGGAGAGAGAGAGACTTGAGGAGAGAGTCAGGCTGGACAGGAGAGGGAGAGGCTTCGGACGATAGTCAGGCAGGATAGGAGAGAGGGGCTTGATAGGAGAGTCAGGCAGGACAATAGAGAGAGGCTTGGTAGGAGAGTCATAAAGGAGAGGAGAGAGAAGCTTGGGACGAGAGTGAGGCTGGACAGAAGATAGAGGCTTGGGACGAGAGTCAGGCAGAAGAGGAGAGAGAGTGTTTTGACGAGAGTCAGGCCTGAGAGAAGAGAGAGGCTTAGGACAGAATTCAGGCTTTACAGGATAGAGAGGCTTTGGACGAGAGTCAGGCAGAACAGGAGAGAGAGGCTTGGGACAATAGTGAGGCTGGACAGGAGAGAGAGAGAGGGGCTTGGTACGAGAATCATGCTGGACAGGAAAGAGAGGCTTGGGATGAGAATCAGACATGACAGGAAAGTGAGACTTGGGACGAGAGTCACAGGAAGGACAAAAGAGAGTGGCTTAGGACGAGAGATAGGCAGGATAGGAGAGATATGCTCGGGACGAGAGTCAGGAAGGACAGGAGATAGAGACTTGGGATGAGAGTCAGGCAGGACAGGAGAGAAAGTCTTGGGACGAGAGTCAGGCAGGACACAAGAGAGAGTCTTGGGACGAGAGACAGGCAGGACACGAGATAGAGTCTTGGGACAAGAATCAGGCTAGAACTGAGAGAGGGAGGGGCTTGGGACGAGACTTAGGCTGGACAGGAGAGAGAGGTTTAGTAGGAGAGTCAGATATGACAGGATGGAGAGACTTGATACGAGAGTCAAGCAGGACAGGAGAGAGAGTCTTCAGACGAGAGTTAGGCAGGGCAGGCGGGAGAGGATTAGGACGAGAGTCAGGCAGGACACGTGAGAGACGCATCGACGAGAGTAAGGTAGGACAGGAGGTATAGGCGTGAGACGAGAATCAGGCTGGACATGAGAGAGTGACAGGGGCTTGGGATGAGAGTCAGGCGGGACAGGAGAGAGAGGCTTGTGACGAGAGTCAGACAAGACAGGAGAGAGAGATACTTGAGGAGAGAGTCAGGCAGGACAGGAGAGAGAGAGGCTTGGGACGAGAGTCAGGAAGGACAGTAGAGGTAGGATTTGGAAGATAGTTAGGCAGGACACGAGATAGAGGCTTGGGCCGAGAGTCAGGCAGGACATGAAAGATATGCTTCGGACGAGAGTCAGGCAGGACTTGAGAGAGGCTTGCGACGAGAGTCAGGCAGGACAGGAGAGAAAGTTTTGGGACGAAAGTCAGGCAGGACACGAGAGAGAGGCTTTGGACAAGAATCTGGGTCGATATGAGGAAGAGAAGGGCTTGGGACGAGAGTTGGGCTGGACAGGAGAGAGAGGCTTAGGAGGAGAGTCACCCATGACAGGAGAGAGAGGCTTGGGACGTGAGTCAGGCAGGACAGGAGAGAGAGGCTTCGGACTAGAATGAGGCAGGGGAGGGAGAGAGGCTTGCGACAAGAATCAGGCTAGACATGAGAGAGAGAGGGGCTTGGGACGAGAGTTAGGCAAGAAGGGAGAGAGAGGCTTGATGAAAGAGTCAGGCAGGCCAGGAGAGAGAGAGAGGCTTGGGACGAGAGTTAGGCAGGACACGAGAGAGAGGCTTGGGACTAGATTCAGGCAGGACAATAGAGAGAGGCTTGGTACGAGAGTCATGAAGTACAGGAGGGAGATCCTTGGGACGAGACTCAGGCTGGACAGGAGAGAGACGCTTGGAACGATAGCCAGACAGGACAGCAGAGAAAGGCTTGGGACGAAAGTCAGGTAGGACAGGAGAGGGGGGCTTGGGATGAGAGTCAGGCAAGATAGGACAGAGAGATTCTTGGGTCGAGAGTCAGGAAGGACAGGAGAGAGATTCTTGGGACGAGAGTCAGGCATGAAGAGAGAGAGAGAGGCTTTGTACAAGAGTCATGCACGACATGAGAGAGAGGCTTGGGACGAGAATCAGACAGGACAGGAGAGAGAGGCTTGGGACGAGAAACAGGCAGGATAAGAGAGAGAGGCTTGGGACGAGAGTCAGGCAGGACAGGAGAGAGGCTTGGGACGACAGTTAGGCAGGACAGGAGATAGAGGATTTGGACGAGAGTCAGGCAAGACAGGAGAGAGAGGCTTGGGACTATAGTCAGGCAGGACAGTAGAGAGATTCTTGTGACGAAAGTCAGGCAGGACAGGCGAGAGGCTTGGGAAGAGAGTAAGGCAGGACAGGGGAGAGACGCCTATGACGATATTCAGGCATGAGGGGTCAGGGAGCCTTTAGGAGAATGTTAGGTAGGACAGGTGAGAGAGGATTGGGACGGGAGTCAGTCAGGACAGGAGAGAGGGGCTTGGGAAGAGAGGCAGGCTAGACACGAGAGAGAGGCTTGGGAAGAGATTCACGCAGGACAGGAGAGAGTGGCTTAGGACGAGAGTCAGGCAGGACAGGAGAGACAGGCTTGAGACAATAGTCAAGCTGGACATGAGAGAGAGAGAGGGGCTTGGGACGAGAGTCAGGCTGGACAGGAAAGAGAGGCTTGGGACGAGAGTCACGCAGGACATGAGAGATATGCTTGGGACGAGAGTCAGGCAGGACAGGAGAGAGAGGCTTGTGACGAGAGTCAGGGAGGACATGAGAGAGAGGCTTGGGACGAGAGTCAGGGAGGACATGAGAGAGATGCTTGGGACGAGAGTCAGGTAGGACAGGAGAGAGATACTTCGGACGAGAGTCATGCAGGACAGGAGAGAGATGCTTGGGACGAGAGTGAGGCAGGACAGGAGAGAGAGGCTTAGGACGATAGTCATGTAGGACAGGGGAGTCTTGTGGCGAGAGTCAGGCAGGACAGGAGTTAGAGGCTTGGGACGAGATTCAGGTAGGACACTAGAGAGAGTCTTGGGACGAGAGTCAGGCAGGACAATAGAGAGAAGCTTGGTACGAGAGTCTTACAGTATAGGAGTGAGAAGCTAAGGACCAGGGTGAGGCTGGACAAAGGAGAGAGGCTTGGGACGAGAGTCATGCAGGAGAGGAGAGAGAGGCTTGGGACGAGAGTCAGTAAGGACAGAAGAGAGAGGCTTGGGACGATATTTAGGCAGGACAGGAGGGAGAGGCTTGTGACGAGAGTCAGGCAGGACAGGAGAGAGAGGCTTAGGACAATAGTCAAGCTGGACATGAGAGAGAGAGAGGGGCTTGGGACGAGAGTCAGGCTGGACAGGAAAGAGAGGCTTGGGACGAGAGTCACGCAGGACATGAGAGATATGCTTGGGACGAGAGTCAGGCAGGACAGGAGAGAGAGGCTTGTGACGAGAGTCAGGGAGGACATGAGAGAGAGGCTTGGGACGAGAGTCAGGGAGGACATGAGAGAGATGCTTGGGACGAGAGTCAGGTAGGACAGGAGAGAGATACTTCGGACGAGAGTCATGCAGGACAGGAGAGAGATGCTTGGGACGAGAGTGAGGCAGGACAGGAGAGAGAGGCTTAGGACGATAGTCATGTAGGACAGGGGAGTCTTGTGGCGAGAGTCAGGCAGGACAGGAGTTAGAGGCTTGGGACGAGATTCAGGTAGGACACTAGAGAGAGTCTTGGGACGAGAGTCAGGCAGGACAATAGAGAGAAGCTTGGTACGAGAGTCTTACAGTATAGGAGTGAGAAGCTAAGGACCAGGGTGAGGCTGGACAAAGGAGAGAGGCTTGGGACGAGAGTCATGCAGGAGAGGAGAGAGAGGCTTGGGACGAGAGTCAGTAAGGACAGAAGAGAGAGGCTTGGGACGATATTTAGGCAGGACAGGAGGGAGAGGCTTGTGACGAGAGTCAGGCAGGACAGGAGAGAGAGGCTTAGGACAATAGTCAAGCTGGACATGAGAGAGAGAGAGGGGCTTAGGACGAGAGTCAGGCCGGACAGGAAAGAGAGGCTTGGGACGAGATTCAGACATGACAGGAGAGTGAGACTTGGGACGAGAGTCACAGGAAGAACAAGAGAAAGAGGTTTGGGACGAGAGTGAGGAAGGACAGTAGAGTGAGGATTTGGACGAGAATCAGGCAGACCAGGAGAGAGAGGCTTGGGACGAGAGTCAGGCAGGACAGGAGATATATGCTTGGGACGAGAGTCAGTCAGTACAGGAGAGAGAGGCTTGGGACGAGGGTCAGGCAGGACAGGAGAGAATATCTTGGGACGAGCGTCAGTCAGGACACGAGAGAGAGGCTTGGGACGAGAGTCAGGCAGGACAGGAGAGAGAGTCTTGGGACAAGAATCAGGATAGACATGAGAGAGCGAGGGAGTTGGGACGAGAGTTATGCTGGACAGGAGAGAGAGGCTTAAGGGAAGAGTTAGACATGATAGGAGGGAGAGGCTTGGGACGAGAGTCAGGCAGGAGAGGAGAGTCTTGAGACGAGAGTTTTGCAGGACAGGCGAGAGAGGCTTCGGAAGAGAGTCAGGCAGGATAGGAGAGAGAGGCTTGGGACGAGAGTCAGGAAGGACATGAGAGAGAGGCTTGGGACGAGAGTCAGGCAAGACAGGAGAGAGTCACGCTGGACAGGAGAGAGAGAGGCTTGGGACGATAGTCAGGCAGGATAGGAGAGAGGGGCTTCAGAGGAAAGTCAAGCAGGACAATAGAGAGAGGCTTGGTAGGAGAGTCATGCAGGACAGGAGAGAGAAGCTTGGGATGAGAGTGAGGCTGGACAGAAGAGAGAGGCTTGGGACGAGAGTCAGGATAGAGAGGAGAGAGAGGGTTGTGATGAGAGTCAGGCAGGACAGAAGAGAGAGGCTTGGGACGAGATTCAGGCTGGACAGGATAGAGAGGCTTGGGACGAGAATCAGGCAGGAGAGTCAGGCAGGACAATAGAGAGAGGCTTGGTAGGAGAGTCAAAAAGGAGAGGAGAGAGAAGCTTGGGACGAGAGTGAGGCTGGACAGAAGATAGAGGCTTGGGACGAGAGTCAGGCAGAAGAGGAGAGAGAGGGTTTTGACGAGAGTCAGGCCTGAGAGAAGAGAGAGGCTTGGGACAGAATTCAGGCTTTACAGGATAGAGAGGCTTTGGACGAGAGTCAGGCAGAACAGGAGAGAGAGGCTTGGGACAATAGTGAAGCTGGACATGAGAGAGAGAGAGGGGCTTGGGACAATAGTGAAGCTGGACATGAGAGAGAGAGAGGGGCTTGGTACGAGAATCATGCTGGACAGGAAAGATAGGCTTGGGATGAGAATCAGACATGACAGGAAAGTGAGACTTGGGACGAGAGTCACAGGAAGGACAAGAGAGAGTGGCTTAGGACGAGAGATAGACAGGATAGGAGAGATATGCTCGGGACGAGAGTCAGGAAGGACAGGAGATAGAGACTTGAGATGAGAGTCAGGCAGGACAGGAGAGAAAGTCTTGGGACGAGAGTCAGGCAGGACACAAGAGAGAGTCTTGGGACGAGAGACAGGCAGGACACGAGATAGAGTCTTGGGACAAGAATCAGGCTAGAACTGAGAGAGGGAGGGGCTTGGGACGAGACTTAGGCTGGACAGGAGAGAGAGGTTTAGTAGGAGAGTCAGATATGACAGGATGGAGAGACTTGATACGAGAGTCAAGCAGGACAGGAGAGAGAGTCTTCAGACGAGAGTTAGGCAGGGCAGGCGGGAGAGGATTAGGACGAGAGTCAGGCAGAACACGTGAGAGACGCATCGGACGAGAGTAAGGCAGGACAGGAGATATAGGCGTGAGACGAGAATCAGGCTGGACATGAGAGAGTGACAGGGGCTTGGGATGAGAGTCAGGCGGGACAGGAGAGAGAGGCTTGTGACGAGAGTCAGACAAGACAGGAGAGAGAGAGACTTGAGGAGAGAGTCAGGCAGGACAGGAGAAAGAGAGGCTTGGGACGATAGTCAGGCAGGACATGAGAGAGTCTTGGGACGAGAGTCAGGCAGTACAATAGAGTGAAGCTTGGTATGACAGTCATGCACGAGAGGAGAGAGAAGCTTAGGACGAGAGTGAGGCAGGACAGAAGAGAGAGGCCTGGGACGAAAGTCAGGCAGGAGAGGAGAGAGAGGTTGGCACGAGAGTTAGGCAGGATAGAAGAGAGACGCTTAGGACGAGATTCAGGCTGGACACGAAAGAAAGGCTTGGGACGAGAGTCAGACAGGACAGGAGAGAGACGCTTGGGTCCATAATCGAGCTGGACATGAGGGAGAGAGATATATGCTTGGGACGAGAGTTATAGGCAGGACAGGAGAGAGAGGCTTGGGACGAGAGTCAGGAAGGACAGTAGAGGTAGGATTTGGAAGATAGTTAGGCAGGACACGAGAGAGAGGCTTGGGCCGAGAGTCAGGCAGGACATGAAAGATATGCTTCGGACGAGAGTCAGGCAGGGCTGGAGAGAGGCTTGCGACGAGAGTCAGGCAGGACAGGAGAGAAAGTTTTGGGACGAAAGTCAGGCAGGACACGAGAGAGAGGCTTTGGACAAGAATCAGGGTAGAGATGAGGAAGAGAAGGGCTTGGGACGAGAGTTGGGCTGGACAGGAGAGAGAGGCTTAGGAGGAGAGTCACCCATGACAGGAGAGAGAGGCTTGGGACGTGAGTCAGGCAGGACAGGAGAGAGAGGCTTCGGACTAGAATGAGACAGGAGAGGGGAGAGAGGCTTGCGACAAGAATCAGGCTAGACATGAGAGAGAGAGGGGCTTGGGACGAGAGTTAGGCAAGAAGGGAGAGAGAGGCTTGATGAGAGAGTCAGACAGGTCAGGAGAGAGAGAGAGGCTTGGGACGAGAGTTAGGCAGGACACGAGAGAGAGGCTTGGGACAAGATTCAGGCAGGACAATAGAGAGAGGCTTAGTACAAGAGTCATGAAGTACAGGAGGGAGAGCCTTGGGACGAGACTCAGGCTGGACAGGAGAGAGACGCTTGGAACGATAGCCAGACAGGACAGCAGAGAAAGGCTTGGGACGAAAGTCAGGCAGGACAGGAGAGGGGGGCTTGGGATGAGAGTCAGGCAAGATAGGACAGAGAGATTCTTGGGTCGAGAGTCAAGAAGGACAGGAGAGAGATTCTTGGGACGAGAGTCAGGCATGACAAGAGAGAGAGAGGCTTTGTACGAGAGTCATGCACGACATGAGAGAGAGGCTTGGGACGAGAATCAGACAGGACAGGAGAGAGAGGCTTGGGACGAGAAACAGGCAGGATAAGAGAGAGAGGCTTGGGACGAGAGTCAGGCAGGACAGGAGAGAGGCTTGGGACGACAGTTAGGCAGGACAGGAGATAGAGGATTTGGACGAGAGCCAGGCAAGACAGGAGAGAGAGGCTTGGGACTAGAGTGAAGCAGGACAAGAGAGAGAGGCTTGGGACTATAGTCAGGCAGGACAGTAGAGAGATTCTTGTGACGAAAGTCTGGCAGGACAGGCGAGAGGCTTGGGAAGAGAGTAAGGCAGGACAGGGGAGAGACGCCTATGACGATGTTCAGGCATGAGGTGTCAGGGAGCCTTTAGGAGAATGTTAGGCAGGACAGGTGAGAGAGGATTGGGACGAGAGTCAGTCAGGACAGGAGAGAGGGGCTTGGGAAGAGAGGCAGGCTAGACACGAGAGAGAGGCTTGGGAAGAGATTCACGCAGGACAGGAGAGAGAGGCTTAGGACGAGAGTCAGGCAGGACAGGAGAGACAGGCTTGAGACAATAGTCAAGCTGGACATGAGAGAGAGAGGGGGGCTTGGGACGAGAGTCAGGCTGGACAGGAAAGAGAGGCTTGGGACGAGAGTCACGCAGGACATGAGAGATATGCTTGGGACGAGAGTCAGGCAGGACACGAGAGAGAGGCTTGGGACAATAGTCAGGCTGGACATGAGAGAGAGAGTGGGGCTTAGGACGAGAGTCAGGCTGGGCAGGAAAGAGAGGCTTGGGACGAGATTCAGACATGACAGGAGAGTGAGACTTGGAACGAGAGTCACAGGAAGAACAAGAGAGAGAGGCTTGGGATGAGAGTGAGGAAGGACAGTAGAGTGAGGAATAGGACGAGAGTCAGGCAGACCAGGAGAGAGAGGCTTGGGACGAGATGCAGGCAAGACAGGAGAGATATGCTTGGGACGAGAGTCAGTCAGTACAGGAGAGAGACTTGGGACGAGAGTCAGGCAGGACAGGAGAGAATATCTTGGGACGAGAGTCAGTCAGGAAACGAGAGAATGGCTTGGACGAGAGTCAGGCAGGACAGGAGCGAGAGTCTAGGGACAAGAATGAGAGAGCGAGCGGCTTGGGACGAGAGTTACGCTGGACAGGAGAGATAGGCTTAAGGGGAGAGTCAGACATGATAGGAGTGAGAGGCTTGGGACGAGAGTCAGGCAGGAGAAGAGAGAGAGTCTTGAGACGAGAGTCAGACTGGACAGGCGAGAGAGGCTTCGGACGAGAGTCAGTCAAGACAGGAGAGAGAGAGACTTGAGGAGAGAGTCAGGCTGGACAGGAGAGGGAGAGGCTTCGGACGATAGTCAGGCAGGATAGGAGAGAGGGGCTTGATAGGAGAGTCAGGCAGGACAATAGAGAGAGGCTTGGTAGGAGAGTCATAAAGGAGAGGAGAGAGAAGCTTGGGACGAGAGTGAGGCTGGACAGAAGATAGAGGCTTGGGACGAGAGTCAGGCAGAAGAGGAGAGAGAGTGTTTTGACGAGAGTCAGGCCTGAGAGAAGAGAGAGGCTTAGGACAGAATTCAGGCTTTACAGGATAGAGAGGCTTTGGACGAGAGTCAGGCAGAACAGGAGAGAGAGGCTTGGGACAATAGTGAGGCTGGACAGGAGAGAGAGAGAGGGGCTTGGTACGAGAATCATGCTGGACAGGAAAGAGAGGCTTGGGATGAGAATCAGACATGACAGGAAAGTGAGACTTGGGACGAGAGTCACAGGAAGGACAAAAGAGAGTGGCTTAGGACGAGAGATAGGCAGGATAGGAGAGATATGCTCGGGACGAGAGTCAGGAAGGACAGGAGATAGAGACTTGGGATGAGAGTCAGGCAGGACAGGAGAGAAAGTCTTGGGACGAGAGTCAGGCAGGACACAAGAGAGAGTCTTGGGACGAGAGACAGGCAGGACACGAGATAGAGTCTTGGGACAAGAATCAGGCTAGAACTGAGAGAGGGAGGGGCTTGGGACGAGACTTAGGCTGGACAGGAGAGAGAGGTTTAGTAGGAGAGTCAGATATGACAGGATGGAGAGACTTGATACGAGAGTCAAGCAGGACAGGAGAGAGAGTCTTCAGACGAGAGTTAGGCAGGGCAGGCGGGAGAGGATTAGGACGAGAGTCAGGCAGGACACGTGAGAGACGCATCGGACGAGAGTAAGGTAGGACAGGAGGTATAGGCGTGAGACGAGAATCAGGCTGGACATGAGAGAGTGACAGGGGCTTGGGATGAGAGTCAGGCGGGACAGGAGAGAGAGGCTTGTGACGAGAGTCAGACAAGACAGGAGAGAGAGATACTTGAGGAGAGAGTCAGGCAGGACAGGAGAGAGAGAGGCTTGGGACGAGAGTCAGGAAGGACAGTAGAGGTAGGATTTGGAAGATAGTTAGGCAGGACACGAGATAGAGGCTTGGGCCGAGAGTCAGGCAGGACATGAAAGATATGCTTCGGACGAGAGTCAGGCAGGACTTGAGAGAGGCTTGCGACGAGAGTCAGGCAGGACAGGAGAGAAAGTTTTGGGACGAAAGTCAGGCAGGACACGAGAGAGAGGCTTTGGACAAGAATCTGGGTCGATATGAGGAAGAGAAGGGCTTGGGACGAGAGTTGGGCTGGACAGGAGAGAGAGGCTTAGGAGGAGAGTCACCCATGACAGGAGAGAGAGGCTTGGGACGTGAGTCAGGCAGGACAGGAGAGAGAGGCTTCGGACTAGAATGAGGCAGGGGAGGGGAGAGAGGCTTGCGACAAGAATCAGGCTAGACATGAGAGAGAGAGGGGCTTGGGACGAGAGTTAGGCAAGAAGGGAGAGAGAGGCTTGATGAAAGAGTCAGGCAGGCCAGGAGAGAGAGAGAGGCTTGGGACGAGAGTTAGGCAGGACACGAGAGAGAGGCTTGGGACTAGATTCAGGCAGGACAATAGAGAGAGGCTTGGTACGAGAGTCATGAAGTACAGGAGGGAGATCCTTGGGACGAGACTCAGGCTGGACAGGAGAGAGACGCTTGGAACGATAGCCAGACAGGACAGCAGAGAAAGGCTTGGGACGAAAGTCAGGTAGGACAGGAGAGGGGGGCTTGGGATGAGAGTCAGGCAAGATAGGACAGAGAGATTCTTGGGTCGAGAGTCAGGAAGGACAGGAGAGAGATTCTTGGGACGAGAGTCAGGCATGAAGAGAGAGAGAGAGGCTTTGTACAAGAGTCATGCACGACATGAGAGAGAGGCTTGGGACGAGAATCAGACAGGACAGGAGAGAGAGGCTTGGGACGAGAAACAGGCAGGATAAGAGAGAGAGGCTTGGGACGAGAGTCAGGCAGGACAGGAGAGAGGCTTGGGACGACAGTTAGGCAGGACAGGAGATAGAGGATTTGGACGAGAGTCAGGCAAGACAGGAGAGAGAGGCTTGGGACTATAGTCAGGCAGGACAGTAGAGAGATTCTTGTGACGAAAGTCAGGCAGGACAGGCGAGAGGCTTGGGAAGAGAGTAAGGCAGGACAGGGGAGAGACGCCTATGACGATATTCAGGCATGAGGGGTCAGGGAGCCTTTA
The DNA here is from genome assembly GCF_036320965.1 of Panulirus ornatus. Taxonomy (NCBI): domain Eukaryota; kingdom Metazoa; phylum Arthropoda; class Malacostraca; order Decapoda; family Palinuridae; genus Panulirus; species Panulirus ornatus. The sequence continues at coordinate 32,168,079 of NC_092236.1, forward strand.
GGAGAATGTTAGGTAGGACAGGTGAGAGAGGATTGGGACGGGAGTCAGTCAGGACAGGAGAGAGGGGCTTGGGAAGAGAGGCAGGCTAGACACGAGAGAGAGGCTTGGGAAGAGATTCACGCAGGACAGGAGAGAGTGGCTTAGGACGAGAGTCAGGCAGGACAGGAGAGACAGGCTTGAGACAATAGTCAAGCTGGACATGAGAGAGAGAGAGGGGCTTGGGACGAGAGTCAGGCTGGACAGGAAAGAGAGGCTTGGGACGAGAGTCACGCAGGACATGAGAGATATGCTTGGGACGAGAGTCAGGCAGGACAGGAGAGAGAGGCTTGTGACGAGAGTCAGGGAGGACATGAGAGAGAGGCTTGGGACGAGAGTCAGGGAGGACATGAGAGAGATGCTTGGGACGAGAGTCAGGTAGGACAGGAGAGAGATACTTCGGACGAGAGTCATGCAGGACAGGAGAGAGATGCTTGGGACGAGAGTGAGGCAGGACAGGAGAGAGAGGCTTAGGACGATAGTCATGTAGGACAGGGGAGTCTTGTGGCGAGAGTCAGGCAGGACAGGAGTTAGAGGCTTGGGACGAGATTCAGGTAGGACACTAGAGAGAGTCTTGGGACGAGAGTCAGGCAGGACAATAGAGAGAAGCTTGGTACGAGAGTCTTACAGTATAGGAGTGAGAAGCTAAGGACCAGGGTGAGGCTGGACAAAGGAGAGAGGCTTGGGACGAGAGTCATGCAGGAGAGGAGAGAGAGGCTTGGGACGAGAGTCAGTAAGGACAGAAGAGAGAGGCTTGGGACGATATTTAGGCAGGACAGGAGGGAGAGGCTTGTGACGAGAGTCAGGCAGGACAGGAGAGAGAGGCTTAGGACAATAGTCAAGCTGGACATGAGAGAGAGAGAGGGGCTTGGGACGAGAGTCAGGCTGGACAGGAAAGAGAGGCTTGGGACGAGAGTCACGCAGGACATGAGAGATATGCTTGGGACGAGAGTCAGGCAGGACAGGAGAGAGAGGCTTGTGACGAGAGTCAGGGAGGACATGAGAGAGAGGCTTGGGACGAGAGTCAGGGAGGACATGAGAGAGATGCTTGGGACGAGAGTCAGGTAGGACAGGAGAGAGATACTTCGGACGAGAGTCATGCAGGACAGGAGAGAGATGCTTGGGACGAGAGTGAGGCAGGACAGGAGAGAGAGGCTTAGGACGATAGTCATGTAGGACAGGGGAGTCTTGTGGCGAGAGTCAGGCAGGACAGGAGTTAGAGGCTTGGGACGAGATTCAGGTAGGACACTAGAGAGAGTCTTGGGACGAGAGTCAGGCAGGACAATAGAGAGAAGCTTGGTACGAGAGTCTTACAGTATAGGAGTGAGAAGCTAAGGACCAGGGTGAGGCTGGACAAAGGAGAGAGGCTTGGGACGAGAGTCATGCAGGAGAGGAGAGAGAGGCTTGGGACGAGAGTCAGTAAGGACAGAAGAGAGAGGCTTGGGACGATATTTAGGCAGGACAGGAGGGAGAGGCTTGTGACGAGAGTCAGGCAGGACAGGAGAGAGAGGCTTAGGACAATAGTCAAGCTGGACATGAGAGAGAGAGAGGGGCTTAGGACGAGAGTCAGGCCGGACAGGAAAGAGAGGCTTGGGACGAGATTCAGACATGACAGGAGAGTGAGACTTGGGACGAGAGTCACAGGAAGAACAAGAGAAAGAGGTTTGGGACGAGAGTGAGGAAGGACAGTAGAGTGAGGATTTGGACGAGAATCAGGCAGACCAGGAGAGAGAGGCTTGGGACGAGAGTCAGGCAGGACAGGAGATATATGCTTGGGACGAGAGTCAGTCAGTACAGGAGAGAGAGGCTTGGGACGAGAGTCAGGCAGGACAGGAGAGAATATCTTGGGACGAGAGTCAGTCAAGACACGAGAGAGAGGCTTGGGACGAGAGTCAGGCAGGACAGAAGAGAGAGTCTTGGGACAAGAATCAGGATAGACATGAGAGAGCGAGGGAGTTGGGACGAGAGTTATGCTGGACAGGAGAGAGAGGCTTAAGGGAAGAGTTAGACATGATAGGAGGGAGAGGCTTGGGACGAGAGTCAGGCAGGAGAGGAGAGTCTTGAGACGAGAGTTTTGCAGGACAGGCGAGAGAGGCTTCGGAAGAGAGTCAGGCAGGATAGGAGAGAGAGGCTTGGGACGAGAGTCAGGAAGGACATGAGAGAGAGGCTTGGGACGAGAGTCAGGCAAGACAGGAGAGAGTCACGCTGGACAGGAGAGAGAGAGGCTTGGGACGATAGTCAGGCAGGATAGGAGAGAGGGGCTTCAGAGGAAAGTCAAGCAGGACAATAGAGAGAGGCTTGGTAGGAGAGTCATGCAGGACAGGAGAGAGAAGCTTGGGATGAGAGTGAGGCTGGACAGAAGAGAGAGGCTTGGGACGAGAGTCAGGATAGAGAGGAGAGAGAGGGTTGTGATGAGAGTCAGGCAGGACAGAAGAGAGAGGCTTGGGACGAGATTCAGGCTGGACAGGATAGAGAGGCTTGGGACGAGAATCAGGCAGGACAGGAGAGAGAGGCTTGTGACAATAGTCAAGCTGGAAATGAGAGAGAGGGGCTTGGGACGAGAGTCATGCTGGACAGGAATGAGAGGCTGTGGACGAGAGTCAGACATGACAGGAGAGTGAGACTTGGGACGAGAGTCACAGGCAGGACACGAGAGAGAGGCTTGGGACGGGAATCAGGGAGGACAGGAGAGAAAGTCTTGGGACGAGAGTCAGGCACGACACAGGAGAGAGTCTTGGGACGAGAGTCAGGCAGTACAGGAGAGAGAGGCTTGGGACACAAATCAGGTTAGACATGAGAGAGGGAGGGTCTTGAAACGACACTTAGGCTGGTAAAAGAGAGAGAGTTTTAGGAGGAGAGTCAGACATGACAGGATGGAGAGACCTAGGACGAGAGTCAGACAGGACAGGAGAGATAGTCTTTAGGCGAGAGTCAGGCAGGACAGGCGAGAGAGGCTTATGACGACAGTCAGGCAGGACACGAGATAGAGGCATAGGACGAGAGTAAGGCAGGACAGGAGAGAGAGGTGTGAGACGAGAATCAGGCTGGACATGAGAGAGAGAGAGGGGCTTGGGATGAGAATCAGGCAGGACAGGAGAGAGAGGCTTGTGACGAGAGTCAGACAAGACAAAAGAGAGAGAGAGACTTGAGGAGAGAGTCAGGCAGGACAGGAGAGAGAGGCTTGGGACGAATCAGGCAGGACATGAGAAAAAGTCTTAGGACGAGAGTTAGGCAGGACACGAGAGAGAAGCTTTGGACAAGAATTAGGATAGACATGAGAGAGAGAGAGAGGGGCTTAGGACGAGAGTTAGGCTGGACAAGAAAGAGAGGCTTAGGAGGAGAGTCAGACATGACAGGAGAGAGAGGCTTGGGACGAGAGTAAGGCAGGACTGGAGAGAGAGGCTTGGGACGAGAGTCAGGCAGGACAAGAGAGAAAGTCTTAGGACGAGAGTTAGGCAGGACACGAGAGAGAGGCTTTGGACAAGAATTAGGATAGACATGAGAGAGAGAGGGGCTTAGGACGAGACTTACGCTGGACAGGAGAGAGAGGCTTAAGGTGAGAGTCAGACATGATAGGAGGGAGAGGCTTGGGACAAGAGTCAGGCAGGAGAGGAGAGAGAGTCTTGAGACGAGAGTCATGCAGGACAGGCGAGAGAGGCTTAGGACGAGAGTCAGGCAGGATAGGAGAGAGAGGCTTCGGACGAGAGTCAGGCAGGACAGGAGTAAGAGGCGTGAGACGAGAATACGTCTGGACATGAGAGAGAGAGAGAGAGAGAGAGAGAGAGAGAGAGAGAGAGAGAGAGAGAGAGAGAGAGAGAGAGAGAGAGAGAGAGAGAGAGAGAGAGAGAGAGAGAGAGAGGCTTGGAACGAGAGTCAGGCTGGACATGGGAGAGAGGTTTGGGACGAGAGTCAGGCAAGACAGGAGAGAGAGAGACTTGAGGAGAGAGTCAGGCTGGTCAGGATAGAGAGAGGCTTGGGACGATAGTCAGGCAGGACACAAGCGTCTTGTGACGAGAGACAGGCATGACACAAGATAGAGTCTTGGGACAAGAATCAGGCTAGACATGAGAGAGCGAGGGGCTTGGGAGGAGACTTAGGCTGGACATCAGAGAGAGGTTTAGGAGGAGAGTCAGATATGACAGGATGGAGAGACTTGGGACGAGAGTCAGGCATGACAGGAGAGAGAGTCTTCAGAGGAGAGTCAGGCAGGGCAGGCGGGAGAGGATTAGGACGAGATTCAGGCAGAACACTTGAGAGACGCATCGGACGAGAGTAAGGCAGGACAGGAGATATAGGCGTGAGACGAGAATCAGGTTGGACATGAGAGAGAGAGAGGGGCTTGGGATGAGAGTCAGGCAGGGCAGGAGAGAGAAAGACTTGAGGAGAGAATCAGGAAAGACAAAAGGGAGAGAAGCTTGGGACAATAGTCAGGCAGGACATGAGAGAGTGTCTTGGGACGAGAGTCAGGCAGGATAATAGAGTGAGGCTTGGTATGAGAGTCATGTAGGAGAGGAGAGAGAAACTTAGGACGAGAGTGAGGCTGGACAGAAGGGAAAGGCTTGGGACGAAAGTCAGGCAGGAGAGGAGAGAGAGGTTGGCACGAGAGTTAGGCAGGATAGAAGAGAGACACTTGGGACGAGATTCAGGCTGGACACGAGAAAAAAGCCTGGGACGAGAGTCAGGCAGGACAGGAGAGCGAGGCTTGGTTCCATAGTCAAGCTGGACATGACGGAGAGAGAGATATGCTTGGGACGACAGTTACAGGCAGGACAGGAGAGAGAGGCTTGGGACGAGATTCAGGAAGGACAGGAGAGGCATGATTTGGAAGATAGGCAAGACACGAGAGAGAGGCTTGGGACGAGAGTCAGGCAGGACATGAGAGATATGCTTCGGACGAGAGTCAGGCAGGACAGGAGAGAGAGGCTTGCCACGAGAGTCAGGCAGGACAGGAGAGAAAGTCTTGGGACTAGAGTAAGGAAGGACACGAGACAGAGGCTTTGGACAAGAATCAGGGTAGATATGAGGAAGAGAGGGGCTTGGGACGAGAGTTAGGCTGGACAGGAGAGAGAGGCTTCGGACGAGAGTCAGACATGAGAGGAAAGTGAGACTTAGGACGAGAGTCACAGGCAGGAAAAGAGAGAGAGGCTTGTGACGAGAGTCAGGCAGGACAGGAGAGAGAGTCTTGGGACGAGAGTCACGCAGGACAGGGGAGAGAGGCTTAGGACGAGATTCATGTGGGACACTAGATATAGTCTTGGGACGAGAGTCAGCCAGGACAGGAGAGAGAGTCTTGGGAGGAGAGTTATTCAGGACAGGAGAAAGAGGCATGAGACGAGAATCCTGCTGGACATTAGAGAGGGAGGGGCTTGGGACGAGAGTCAGGCAGGACAGGAGAGAGAGGCTTCGGACGAGAGTCATGCAGGACATGAGAAAGAGGCGTCAGACGAGAATCAGGCTGGACATAAGAGAGGGAGGGACTTGGGACGAGAGTCAGGCAGGACAGGAGAGAAAGTCTTGGGAAGAGAGTTAGGCAAGAAATGAGAGAGAGGCTTGAGGAAAGAGTCAAGCAGGCCAGGAGAAAGAGAGAGCCCTGGGACGAGAGTTACGCAGGACACGAGAGAGGCTTAGGACGAGATTCAGGCAGGACAATAGAGGGAGGCATGGGACGAGAGCCAGGCAGGACAGGAGAGAGAGGCTGGGGACGAGAAACAGGCAGAATAGGAGGGAGAGGCTTGGGACGAGAGTCAGGCATGACAAGAGAGAGTGGCTTAAGCGAGATTTAGGCTTGACAGGAGAGAGAGTCTTGGGGCGAGAGTCAGGCAGGAAAGGGGAAAGAGATTTAGGACAATAGTCAAGTTGGACATGAGAGAGAGAGGTATGCTTAGGACGAAAGTTACAGGCAGGACAGGAGAGACAGGCTTGGGACGAGAGTCAGGCAGGACATGAGAGAAAGGCTTGGGACGAGAGTCAGGCAGGACATGAGATATATGCTTGGGACGAGAGTCACGCAGGACAGGAGAGCAAGGCTTGCGACGAGAGTCAGGCAAGACAGGAGAGAGAGGCTTAGGACGATAGTCATGCAGGACAGGAGAGAGAGTCTTTGGGCGAGAGTCAGGCAGGACAGGAGAGGGAGGCTTAGGACAAGATTCAGGTAGGACACTAGAGTGAGTCTTGGGACGAGAGTCAGGCAGGACATGAGAGATATGCTTGGGATGAGAGTCAGGCAGGACAGGAGAGAAAGGCTGGGGACGAGAAACAGGCAGAATAGGAGAGAGAGGCTTGGGACGAGAGTCAGGCATGACAAGAGAGAGTGGCTTAAGCGAGATTCAGGCTTGAGAGGAGAGAGAGTCTTGGGGCGAGAGTCAGGCAGGAAAGGGGAAAGAGATTTAGGACAATAGTCAAGTTGGACATGAGAGAGAGAGGTATGCTTAGGACGAAAGTTACAGGCAGGACAGGAGAGACAGGCTTGGGACGAGAGTCAGGCAGGACATGAGAGAAAGGCTTGGGACGAGAGTCAGGCAGGACATGAGATATATGCTTGGGACGAGAGTCACGCAGGACAGGAGAGCAAGGCTTGCGACGAGAGTCAGGCAAGACAGGAGAAAGAGGCTTAGGACGATAGTCATGCAGGACAGGAGAGAGAGTCTTTGGGCGAGAGTCAGGCAGGACAGGAGAGGGAGGCTTAGGACAAGATTCAGGTAGGACACTAGAGAGAGTCTTGGGACGAGAGTCAGGCAGGACATGAGAGATATGCTTGGGACGAGAGTCAGGCAGGACAAGAGAGCAAGGCTTGCGACGAGAGTCAGGCAAGACAGGAGAGAGAGGCTTGGGACGATAGTCATGCAGGACAGGAGAGATAGTCTTTGGGCGAGAGTCAGGCAGGACATGAGAGGGAGGCTTAGGACGAGATTCAGGTAGGACACTAGAGAGAGTCTTGGGACGAGAGTCAGGCAGGACAATAGAGAGAGGCTTGGTACGAGAGTCTTGCAGGATAGAAGTGAGAAACTTGGAACCAGGGTGAGGGTAGACATAAGAGAGAGGCTTGGGACGAGAGTCAGGCAGGACAGGAGAGATATGCTTGGGACGAGAGTCAGTCAGTACAGGAGAGAGATGCTTGGGACGAGAGTCAGGCAGGACAGGAGAGATATGCTTGGGACGAGAGTCAGTCAGGACACGAGAGAGACGCTTCGGACGAGAGTCACTCAGGACAGGAGAGAGAGTCTTGGGACAAGAATCAAGCTAGATATGAGAGAGCGAGGGTCTTGGGACGAGAGTTACGCTGGACAGGAGAGAGAGGTTTAAGGGGGGAGTAAGACATGATAGGAGGGAGAGGCTTGGGAAGAGAGTCAGGCAGGAGAGGAGAGAGAGTCTTGAGACGAGAGTCAGGCAGGACAGGCGAGAGAGGCTTAGGATGAGAGTCAGGCAGTATAGGAGAGAGATTCTTCGGACGAGAGTCAGGCAGGACAGGATAGAAAGGCGTGTGACGAGAATCAGGCTGGACATGAGAGAGAGAGAGAGAGAGAGAGAGAGAGAGAGAGAGAGAGAGAGAGAGAGAGAGAGAGAGAGAGAGAGAGAGAGAGAGAGAGAGAGAGAGAGAGAGAGAGAGAGAGAGAGAGAGAGAGAGAGAGAGAGAGAGAGAGAGAGAGAGAGAGAGAGAGAGAGAGGCTTGGGACGAGAGTCAGGCAGGACATGAGAAAGGCTTGGGACGAGAGTCAGGCAAGACAGGAGAGAGAGAGACTTGAGGAGAGAGTGAGGCTGGACAGGAGAGAGAGAGGCTTGGGACGATAGTCAGGCAGGATAGGAGAGAGGGGCTTGAGAGGAGAGACAGTCAGGACAATAGAGAGAGGCTTGGTAGTAGAGTCGTGCAGGAGAGGAGAGAGAAGCTTGGGACGAGAGTGAGGCTGGACAGAAGAGAGAGGCTTTGGATGAGAATCAGGCAGGAGAGGAGAGAGAGGGTTGTGACGAGAGTCAGGCCTGAGAGAAGAGAGAGGCTTGGGACGAGATTCAGGCTGGACAGGATAGAGAGGCTTGGGACGAGAGTCAGGCAGGAGAGGAGAGAGATGCTTGGGACGAGAGTCAGGGAGGACAGAAGAGAGAGGCTTGGGACGAGATTCAGGCAGTACAGGAGAGATAGGCTTGGGACGAGAGTCAGGAAGGACAGGAGAGATAGGCTTGGGACGAGAGTCAGGAAGGACAGGAGAGAGAGGCTTTGGACAAATAGTTAACCTGGACATGAGAGAGAGAGAGGGGATTGGTACGAGAATCATGCTGGACAGGAAAGAGAGGCTTGGGACGAGAGTCAGGCAGGACAGGAGAGATATTCTTGGGACGAGAGTCAGGCAGAACAGGAGAGAGAGACTTGGGATGAGAGTCAGACAGGACAGGAGAAAAATTCTTGGGACGAGAGTCAGGCAGGTCACAAGAGAGAGTCTTGGGATGAGAGACAGGCAGGACATGAGATAGAGTCTTGGGACAAGAATCAGGCTAGACATAAAAGAGCGAGGGGCTTGGGACGAGACTTAGGCTGGACAGGAGATAGAGGTTTAGGAGGAGAGTCAGACATGAGAGGATGGAAAGTCTTGGGACGAGAGTCAGGCAGGACAGGAGAGAGAGTCTTCAGACGAGAGTCAGGCAGGGGAGGCGGGAGAGGCTTAGGACGAGAGTCAGGCAGGACACGTGAGAGAGGCATCGGACGAGAGTAAGGCAGGACAGGATATAGAGGCGTGAGACGAGAATCAAGCTGGACATGAGAGAGAGAGAGAGGGGCTTGGGATGAGAGTCAGGCAGTACAAGAGAGAGAGGCTTGTGACGAGAGTCAGACAAGACAGGAGAGAGAGAGACTTGAGGAGAGAGTCAGGCAGGATAGGAGAGAGAGAGAGGCTTGGGACGAAAGTCAGGCAGGACATGAGAGAGAGGCTTGGGACGAGAGTCAGGCAGGATAATAGAGTGAGGCTTGGTATGAGAGTCATGCAGGAGAGGAGAGAGAAGCTTAGGACGAGAGTGAGGCTGGAAAGAAGAGAGAGGCTTGGGACGAGAGTCAGGCAGGAGAGGAGAGAGATGTTGGCACGAGAATTGGCAGGATAGAAGAGAGACGCTTGGGACGAGATTCAGGCTGGACACGAGAGAAAGGCTTGGGACGAGAGTCAGGAAGGACAGGAGAGAGAGGCTTGGGACAATAGTCAAGCTGGACATGAGAGAGAGAGAGAGAGAGAGAGAGAGAGAGAGAGAGAGAGAGAGAGAGAGAGAGAGAGAGAGAGAGAGAGAGAGAGAGAGAGAGAGAGAGAGAGAGAGAGAGAGAGAGATGCTTGGGACGAGAGTTACAGGCAGGACAGGAGAGAGAGGCTTGGGACGAGATTCAGGAAGGATAGTAGGGAGAGGATTTGGAAGAGAGTCATTCAGGACACGAGAGAGAGGCTTGGTACGAGAGTCAGGCAGGACATGAGAGATATGCTTCGGACGAGAGTCAGGCAGGACAGGAGAGAGAGGCTTGCCACGAGAGTCAGGGAGGACAGGAAAGAAAGTCTTGGCACTAGAGTAAGGAAGGACACGAGATAGAGGCTTCGGACAAGAATCAGGGTAGATATGAGGAAGAGAGGGGCTTGGGACGAGAGTTAGGCTGGACAGAAGAGAGAGGCTTAGGAGGAGAGTCACCCATGACAGGAGAGAGAGGCTTGGGACGATAGTCAGGTAGGACAGGAGAGAGAGGCTTGGGACGAGAGTCAGGCAGGACAGGAGAGAGAGTCTATGGACAAGAATCAGGCTAGACATGAGAGAGCGAGGGGCTTGGGACGAGACTTACGCTGGACAGGAGAGAGAGGCTTAAGGTGAGACTCAGACATGATACGAGGGAGAGGCTTAGGACGAGAGTCAGGCAGGTGAGGAGAGAGAGTCTTGAGACGAGAGTCATGCAGGACAGGCGAGAGAGGCTTAGGACGAGAGTCAGGCAGGATCGGAGAGAGAGGCTTCGGACGAGAGTCAGGCAGGACAGGAGAAAGAGGCGTGAGACGAGAATCCGTCTGGACATGAGAGAGAGAGAGAGAGAGAGAGAGAGAGAGAGAGAGAGAGAGAGAGAGAGAGAGAGAGAGAGAGAGAGAGAGAGAGAGAGAGAGAGAGAGAGAGAGAGAGAGAGAGAGAGAGAGAGAGAGGGGCTTGGAACGAGAGTCAGGCTGGACATGGGAGAGAGGTTTGGGACGAGAGTCAGGCAAGACAGGAGAGAGAGAGACTTGAGGAGAGAATTAGGCTGGTCAGGAGAGAGAGAGGCTTGGGACGATAGTCAGGTAGGACACAAGAGTCTTGGGACGAGAGACAGGCAGGACACGAGATAGAGTCTTGGGACAAGAATCAGGCTAGATATGAGAGAGCGAGGGGCTTGGGACGAGACTTAGGCTGGACAGGAGAGAGAGGTTTAGGAGGAGAGTCAGATATGACAGGATGGAGAGACTTGGGACGAGAGTCAGGCATGACAGGAGAGAGAGTCTTGAGACGAGAGTCAGGCAGGGCAGGCGGGAGAGGATTAGGACGAGATTCAGGCAGAACACTTGAGAGACGCATCGGACGAGAGTAAGGCAGGACAGGAGATATAGGCGTGAGACGAGAATCAGGCTGGACATGAGAGAGAGAGAGGGGCTTGGGATGAGAGTCAGGCAGGGCAGGAGAGAGAGACTTGAGGAGAGAATCAGGAAAGACAGGAGAGAGAGAGGCTTGGGACAATAGTCAGGCAGGACATGAGAGAGAGCCTTGGGGGGAGAGTCAGGCAGGACAATAGAGTGAGGCTTGGTATGAGAGTCATGCAGGAGAGGAGAGAGAAACTTAGGACGAGAGTGAGGCTGAACAGAAGAGAGAGGCTTGATAGGAGAGTAATGCAGGAGAGGAGAGAATCTTAGGACGAGAGTGAGGCTGGACTGAAGAGAGAGGCTTGGGACGAGAGTTAGGCAGGACAGGAGTTAGAGGCTTGGGACAATAGTCAAGCTGGACATGAAAGAGAGAGAGAGGGGCTTGGGACGAGAGTCATGCTGGACAGGAAAGAGAGGCTTGGGACGAGAGTCAGACATGAGAGGAAAGTGAGACTTAGGACGAGAGTCACAGGCAGGAAAAGAGAGAGAGGCTTGTGACGAGAGTCAGGCAGGACAGGAGAGAGAGTCTTGGGACGAGAGTCACGCAGGACAGGGGAGAGAGGCTTAGGACGAGATTCATGTGGGACACTAGATATAGTCTTGGGACGAGAGTCATCCAGGACAGGAGAGAGAGTCTTGGAAGGATAGTTATGCAGGACAGGAGAAAGAGGCATGAGACGAGAATCCTGCTGGACATTAGAGAGTGAGGGGCTTGGGACGAGAGTCAGGCAGGACAGGAGAGAGAGGCTTCGGACGAGAGTCATGCAGGACATGAGAAAGAGGCGTCAGACGAGAATCAGGCTGGACATAAGAGAGGGAGGGACTTGGGACGAGAGTCAGGCAGGACAGGAGAGAAAGTCTTGGGAAGAGAGTCAGGCAAGAAATGAGAGAGAGGCTTGAGGAAAGAGTCAGGCAGGCCAGGAGAAAGAGAGAGCCCTGGGACGAGAGTTACGCAGGACACGAGAGAGGCTTAGGACGAGATTCAGGCAGGACAATAGAGAGAGGCATGGGACGAGAGCCAGGCAGGACAGGAGAGAGAGGCTGGGGACGAGAAACAGGCAGGATAGGAGAGAGAGGCTTGGGACGAGAGTCAGGCATGACAAGAGAGAGTGGCTTAAGCGAGATTTAGGCTTGACAGGAGAGAGAGTCTTGGGACGAGAGTCAGGCAGGAAAGGGGAAAGAGACTTAGGACAATAGTCAAGTTGGACATGAGAGAGAGAGATATGCTTGGGACGAAAGTTACAGGCAGGACAGGAGAGACAGGATTGGGACGAGAGTCAGGCAGGACATGAGAGAAAGGCTTGGGACGAGAGTCAGGCAGGACATGAGAGATATGCTTGGGACGAGAGTCAGGCAGGACAGGAGAGCAAGGCTTGCGACGAGAGTCAGGCAAGACAGGAGAGAGAGGCTTAGGACGATAGTCATGCAGGACAGGAGAGAGAGTCTTTGGGCGAGAGTCAGGCAGGACAGGAGAGGGAGGCTTAGGACGAGATTCAGGTAGGACACTAGAGAGAGTCTTGGGACGAGAGTCAGGCAGGACAATAGAGAAAGGCTTGGTACGAGAGTCTTGCAGGATAGGAGTGAGAAACTTGATACCGGGGTGAGGGTAGACAAAAGAGAGAGGCTTGGACAGGAGAGATATGCTTGGGACGAGAGTCAGTCAGTACAGGAGAGAGATGCTTGGGACGAGAGTCAGGCAGGACAGGAGAGAACATCTTGGGACGCGAGTCAGTCAGGACACGAGAGAGACGATTCAGACGAGAGTCACTCAGGACAGGAGAGAGAGTCTTGGGACAAGAATCAAGCTAGACATGAGAGAGCGAGGGTCTTGGGACGAGAGTTACGCTGGACAGGAGAGAGAGGTTTAAGGGGAGAGTAAGACATGATAGGAGGGAGAGGCTTGGGAAGAGAGTCAGGCAGGAGAGGAGAGAGAGTCTTGAGACGAGAGTCAGGCAGGACAGGCGAGAGAGGCTTAGGATGAGAATCAGGCAGGATAGGAGAGAGATTCTTCGGACGAGAGTCAGGCAGGACAGGAGAAAAAGGCGTGTGACGAGAATCAGGCTGGACATGAGAGAGAGAGAGAGAGAGAGAGAGAGAGAGAGAGAGAGAGAGAGAGAGAGAGAGAGAGAGAGAGAGAGAGAGAGAGAGAGAGAGAGAGAGAGAGAGAGAGAGAGAGAGAGAGAGAGAGAGAGAGAGAGAGAGCGGCTTGGGACGAGAGTCAGGCAGGACTTGAGAGAAAGGCTTGGGACGAGAGTCAGGCAAGACAGGAGAGAGAGAGACTTGAGGAGAGATTGAGGCTGGACAGGAGAGAGAGAGGCTTGGGACGATAGTCAGGCAGGATAGGAGAGAGGGGCTTGAGAGGAGAGACAGGCAGGACAATAGAGAGAGGCTTGGTAGTAGAGTCGTGCAGGAGAGGAGAGAGAAGCTTGGGACGAGGGTGAGGCTGGACAGAAGAGAGAGGCTTTGGATGAGAATCAGGCAGGAGAGGAGAGAGAGGGTTGTGACTAGAGTCAGGACTGAGAGAAGAGAGATGCTTGGGACGATATTCAGGCTGGACAGGATAAAGAGGCTTGGGACGAGAGTCAGGCAGGAGAGGAGAGAGATGCTTGGGACGAGAGTCAGGGAGGACAGAAGAGAGAGGCTTGGGACGAGATTCAGGCAGGACAGGAGAGAGAGGCTTGGGACGAGAGTCAGGAAGGACAGGAGAGAGAGGCTTGGGACAATAGTTAAGCTGGACATGAGAGAGAGAGAGAGGTGATTGGTACGAGATTCATGCTGGACAGGAAAGAGAGGCTTGGGACGAGAGTCAGGCAGGACAGGAGAGATATTCTTGGGACGAGAGTCAGGCAGAACAGGAGAGAGAGACTTGGGATGAGAGTCAGGCAGGACAGGAGAGAAATTCTTGGGACGAGTGTCAGGCAGGTCACAAGAGAGAGTCTTGGGATGAGAGACAGGCAGGACATGAGATAGAGTCTTGGGACAAGAATCAGGCTAGACATAAAAGAGCGAGGGGCTTGGGACGAGACTTAGGCTGGACAGGAGATAGAGGTTTAGGAGGAGAGTCAGACATGAGAGGATGGAAAGTCTTGGGACGAGAGTCAGGCAGGACAGGAGAGAGAGTCTTCAGACGAGAGTCAGGCAGGGCAGGCGGGAGAGGCTTAGGACGAGAGTCAGGCAGGACACGTGAGAGAGGCATCTGACGAGAGTAAGGCAGGACAGGATATAGAGGCGTGAGACGAGAATCAGGCTGGACATGAGAGAGAAAGAGGGGCTTGGGATGAGAGTCAGGCAGGACAAGAGAGAGAGGCTTGTGACGAGAGTCAGACAAGACAGGAGAGAGAGAGACTTGAGGAGAGAGTCAGGCAGGACAGGAGAGAGAGAGGCTTGGGACGAAAGTCAGGCAGGACATGAGAGAGAGGCTTGGGACGAGAGTCAGGGAGGATAATAGAATGAGGCTTGGTATGAGAGTCTTGCAGGAGAGGAGAGAGAAGCTTAGGACGAGAGTGAGGCTGGAAAGAAGAGAGAGGCTTGGGACGAGAGTCAGGCAGGACAGGAGAGAGAGGCTTGGGACAATAGTCAAGCTGGACATGAGAGAGAGAGAGAGAGAGAGAGAGAGAGAGAGAGAGAGAGAGAGAGAGAGAGAGAGAGAGAGAGAGAGAGAGAGAGAGAGAGAGAGAGAGAGAGAGAGAGAGAGAGAGAGAGAGAGAGAGAGAGAGAGAGAGAGAGAGATATGCTTGGGACGAGAGTTACAGGCAGGACAGGAGAGAGAGGCTTAGGACGAGAGTCAGGCAGAAATGAGAGATATGCTTCGGGCGAGAGTCAGGCAGGACAGGAGAGAGAGGCTTGCGACGAGAGTCAAGCAGCACAGGACAGAAAGTCTTGGGAAGAGAGTCAGGCAGGACACGAGAGAGAGGGTTTGGACAAGAATCAGGGTAGACATGAGGAAGAGACGGGCTTGGGACGAGAATTACGCTGGACAGGAGAGAGAGGCTTAGGAGGAGAGAGAGGCTTGGGACGAGAGTCAAGCAGGACAGGAGAGAGAGGCTTGGGACTAGAGTGAGGCAGGACAGGAGAGAGAGGCTTGGGACAAGAATCAGGCTAGACCTGAGAGAGAGGGGGGCTTGGGACAAGAGTTAGGCTGGGCATGAGGGAGAGGCTTAGGAGGAATGTCACACATGATAGGAGAGAGAGGCTTGGGACGAGAGTCAGGGAAGACAGGAGAGAGATAGACTTGAGGAGAGAGTCAGACAGGAAAGAAGAGATTGAAGCTTGGGACGAGAGTCAGGCATGACAGGAGAGAGAGGCTTGGGACTAGAGTGAGGCAGGACAGGAGAGAGAGGCTTGGGACAAGAATCAGGCTAGACATGAGAGAGAGAGGGGCTTGGGACGAGAGTCATGAAGGACAGGAGAGAATTGCTTGGGACGAGAGTCAGGAAGGACAGTAGAGAAAGGATTTGGACGAGAGTTAGGCAGGACACGAGAGAGAGGCTTGGGACGAGAGTCAAGCAGGACATGAGAGATATGCTTAGGACGAGAGTCATGCAGGACAGGAGTGAGAGACTTGGGACGAGAGTCAAGAAGGAAAGGAGAGAGAGGCTTAGGACGAGTGTCAGGCAGGACAGGAGAGAGAGGTTTAGGACGATAGTCATGCAGGACAGGCGAGAGAGTCTTGCGACGAGAGTCAGGCAGGACAATGGAGAGAGGCTTAGAACGAGATTCATGGAGGACACTAGAGAGAGTCTTGGGACGAGAGTCAGCCAGGACAGGAGAGAGAGTCTTTGGACGAGAGTTATGCAGGACAGGAGAAAGAGGCATGAGACGAGAATCAAGTTGGACATAAGAGTGGGAGGGGCTTGCGACGAGAGTCAACACGACAGGAGAGAAAGGCTTGGGACGAGAGTCAGGCAAGAAGGGAGAGAGAGGCTTGAGTAGAGAGTCAGGCAGGCCAGGAGAGAGAGAGAGGCTTGGGACGAGAGTTAGGCAGGACACGAGAGAGAGGCTTGTGACGAGATTCATGCAGGACAATAGAGAGAGGCTTGGTACGAGAGTCATAAAGGACGGGAGGGAGAGGCTTGAGACGAGACTCAGGCTGGACAGGAGAGACCCGCTTTGAACGAGAGTCAGGCAGGACAGTAGAGAAAGGCTTGGGACGAAAGTCAGGCAGGACAGGAGAGAGGGGTTTGGGATGAGAGTCAGGCAGGATACGCGAGAGAGATTCTTGTGTCGAGAGTCAGGAAGGACAGGAGAGAAAGTCTTAAGACGAGAGTCAGGCAGGACACGAGAGACAGGCTTTGGACAAGAATCAGGGTAGACATGAGGAAGATAGGGGCTTGGGACGAGAGTTACGCTGGACAGGAGAGAGAGGCTTAGGAGGAGAGTCAGATATGACAGGAGAGAGATTCTTGGGCCGAGAGTCAGGCATGACAAGAGAGAGAGGCTTTGTACGAGAGTCATGCACGACAGGAGAGCGAGGCTTGGGACGAGAGTCAGACAGGACAGGAGGGAGAGGCTTGGGACGAGATACAGGCAGGATAGGAGAGAGAGGCATGTGACGAGAGTAGGACAGGACAGGAGAGAGGCTTGGGACGACAGTCAGACAGGACAGGAGATAGAGGATTTGGACGAGAGTCAGGCAAGACAGGAGAGAGAGGCTTAGGATTAGATTGAAGCAGAACAAGAGAGAGAGGCTTGGGACTATAGTCAGGCAGGACAGGAGAGAGATTCTTAGGACGAAAGTCAAGCAGGATAGGAGAGAGAGGCTTGGGAAGAGAGTCAGGCAGGACAGGCGAGAGACGCTTATGACGAGATTCAGGCAGGACAGGAGAGAGAGGATTGAGACGAGAGTCAGGCAGGACAGGAGAGAGGGGCTTGGCAATAGAGGCAGGCTAGACACGAGAGAGAGGGTTGGGACGAGATTCAGGCAGGACAGGAGAGAGAGGCTTTGGGACGAGAGTCAGGCAGAACAGGAGAGACAGGCTTGGGACAATAGTCAAGCTGGACATGAGAGAGAGAGAGTGGCTTGGGACGAGTGTCAGGCTGGATAGGAAAGAGAGGTTTAGGACGAGAGTCAGGCGTGACAGGAGAGTGACCCTTGGGACGAGAGTCACAGGTAGGACAAAAGAGAGAGGCTTGGGACGAAAGTCACAGTCAGGACAGGAGAGAGAGGCTTGGGACGAGAGTCAGGAAGGACACGAGAGAGAAGCTTTGAACGAGAGTCGGGCAGGACATGAGAGATATGGTTGGGACGAGAGTCAGGCAGGACAGGAGAGAGAGGCGTGGGACGAGAGTCAGACAGGACAGGAGAGACAGACTTAGGACGAGAGTCAGGCAGGACAGGAGAGATAGGCTTGGGACTGGAGTCAGGCAGGACAGGAGAAAGAGTCTTGAGACGAGACTCAGCTAGAAAAGGAGAGAAAGGCTTAGGACGGGAGTCAGGCAGGACAGGAGAGAGAGGTTTCGGACGAAAGTCAACCAGGACAGGAGAAAGAGGCGTGAGACGAGAATCAGGCTGGACATGGGAGAGAGAGAGAGAGAGAGAGAGAGAGAGAGAGAGAGAGAGAGAGAGAGAGAGAGAGAGAGAGAGAGAGAGAGAGAGAGAGAGAGAGAGAGAGAGAGAGAGAGAGAGAGAGAGAGAGAGAGAAGGGCTTGGGACGAGAGTCAGGCAGAGAAGGAGAGAGAGGCTTGGGACGAGAGTCAAGCAAGACAGGAGGGAGAGAGACTTGAGGAGACAGTCAGGCAGGACAGGAGACAGAGAGGCTTGGGACGAGATTCAGGCAGGACAGGAGAGAGAGAGGCTTGGGACAAGAGTCAGGCAGGACAATAGAGAGAGACTTGGTACGAGAGTCATGCAGGATAGGAGAGAAAAGCTTGGGACCAGAGTGATGCTGGACAAAAGAGAGAGGCTTGGGACGAGAGTCACGCAGATGAGAGAGAGGCTTGTGACGAGAGTCAGGTAGGACAGAAGAGAGAGGCTTTTGACGAGATTCAGGCAGGACAGGCGAGAGAGGCTTGGGACGAGAGTCAGGAAGGACAATAGAGAGAGGATTTGGACGTGAGGCAGGCAGGACACGAGAGAGAAGCTTGGAACGAGAGTCGGGCAGGACATGAGAGATATGTTTGGGACGAGAGTCAGGCAGGACAGGAGAGAGAGGCGTGGGACGAGAGTCAGACAGGACAGGAGAGAGAGACTTAGGACGAGAGTCAGGCAGGACAGGAGAGATAGGCTTGGGACGGAAGTCAGGCAGGACAGGAGAAAGAGTCTTGAGACGAGACTCAGCTAGAAAAGGAGAGAAAGGCTTAGGACGAGAGTCAGGCAGGACAGGAGAGAGAGGCTTCGGACGAAAGTCAACCAGGACAGGAGAAAGAGGCGTGAGACGAGAATCAGGCTGACATGAGAGAGAGAGAGAGAGAGAGAGAGAGAGAGAGAGAGAGAGAGAGAGAGAGAGAGAGAGAGAGAGAGAGAGAGAGAGAGAGAGAGAGAGAGAGAGAGAGAGAGAGAGAGAGAGAAGGGCTTGGGACGAGAGTCAGGCAGAGAAGGAGAGAGAGGCTTGGGACGAGAGTCAAGCAAGACAGGAGGGAGAAAGACTTGAGGAGATACTCAGGCAGGACAGGAGACAGAGAGGCTTGGGACGAGATTCAGGCAGTACAGGAGAGAGAGAGGCTTGAGACGAGACTCAGGCAGGACAATAGAGAGAGACTTGGTACGAGAGTCATGCAGGATAGGAGAAAAAAGCTTAGGACCAGAGTGATCCTGGACAAAAGAGAGAGGCTTGGGACGAGAGTCACGCAGACGAGAGAGAGGCTTGGGACGAGAGTCACGCAAACGAGAGAGAGGCTGCGGACGAGAATCAGGCAGGACAGAAGAGAGAGGCTTGTGACGAGATTCAGGCAGGAGAGGAGAGAGTGGCTTGGGACGAGAGTCAGGCAGGACAGGAGATAGAGGCTTGGGACAATAGTCAAGCTGGACATGAGGGAGAGAGATGGGCTTGGGACGAGAGTCAGGATGGACAGTAAAGAGAGGCTTGGGACGAGATTCAGACGTGACAGGAGAGTGAGACTTGGGACGAGAGTCACAGGTAGAACAAGAGAGAGAGGCTTGGGACGAGAGTCACAGGTAGAACAAGAGAGAGAGGCTTGGGACGAGAGTCAGGAAAGACACTAGAGAGAGGATTTGAACGAGAGTCAGTCAGACCAGGAGAGAGAGGCTTGGGACGAGAGTCAGGCAGGACAGGAGAGATATGCTTGGGACGAGTGTCAGTCAGGACAGGAGAGAGAGGCTTGGGATGAGAGTCAGGCAGACCAGGAGAGAAATTCTTGGAACGAGAGTCAGGCAGGACACGAGAGAGAGGCTTGGGACGAGAGTCAGGCAGGACAGGAGAGAGTGTCTTGGGAAAGAATCAGGCTAGACATGGGAGAGCGAGGGGCTTCGGACGAGAGTAACGCTGGACAGGAGAGAGAAGCTTAGGGGGAGAGTCAGACACGACAGGAGGGAGAGGCTTGAGACGAGAGTCAGGCAGGAGAGGAGAGAGAGTCTTGAGACGAGAGTTAGGCTGGACAGGCGAGAGAGGCTTCGGACGAGAGTTAGGCAGGACAGGAGAGAGAGGCTTCGGACGAGAGTCAGGCAGGACAGGAGGAAGAGGCGTGAGACAAGAATCAAGCTGGACATGAGAGAGAGAGAGAGATGGACTTGAGACGAGAGTCAGGCCAGACAGGAGAGAGAGAGACTTGAGGAGAGAGTCAAGCAGGACAGGAGAGAGCTGTTTTGGACGAGAGTCAGTCATGACAGGAGAGAGAGGCTTGGGACGAGAGTCAGGCAGGACAGGAGAGATATGTTTGGGACGAGAGTCAGTCATGACAGGAGAGAGAGGCTTGGAACGAGAGTCAGGCAGGACAGGAGCGAAATTCTTTGGACGGGAGTCAGGCAGGACATGAAGGGAGAGAAAGGCTTGGGACGAGAGTCAGGCAAGACAGGAGAGACAGAGACTTGATGAGAGGGTCAAGCAGGACAGGAGAGAGAGAGGCTTGGGACGATAGTCAGGCAGGACAGGAGACAGAGAGGCTTGGGACGAGATTCAGGCAGGACAGGAGAGAGAGAGGCTTAGGACGAGAGTCAGGCAGGACAATAGAGAGAGATTTGGTACGAGAGTCATGCAGGATAGGAGAGAAAAGCTTGGGACCAGAGTGATGCTGGACAAAAGAGAGAGGCTTGGGACGAGAGTCACGCAGACGAGAGAGGGGGGCTTGGGACGAGAGTCACGCAAACGAGAGAGAGAGCTTGGACGAGATCAGGCAGGACAGAAGAGAGAGGCTTGTGACGAGATCGGGCAGGACAGAGAGAGTGGCTTGGACGAGAGTCAGGTAGGACAGAAGATAGAGGCTTGGGACAATAGTCAAGCTGGACATGAGGAGAGAGAGGGCTTTGGGACGAGAGTCAGGATGGACAGAAAGAGAGGCTTGGGACGAGATCAGACGTGACAGGAGGGGTGAGACTTGGGACGAGAGTCACAGGTAGAACAAGAGAGAGAGGGGCTTGGGACGAGAGTCAGGAAAGCATAAGAGAGAAATTTGAACGAGAGTCAGTCAGACAGGAGAGAGAGGCTTGGGACGAGAGTCAGGCAGGACAGGAGAGATATGCTTGGACGAGCGTCAGTCAAAGGACAGGAGAGAGAGGCTTGGGATGAGAGTCAGGCAGACCAGAGAGAATTCTGGAACGAGAGCCAGGCAGACACGAGAGAGGCTTGGGACGAGAGTCAGCAGGACAGAGAGAGTGTCTTGGAAAGAATCAGGTAGACATGGGAGAGCGAGGGGCTTCGGACGAGAGTAACGCTGGACAGAGAGAGAGAGCTTAGGGGAGAGAGTCAGACAGACAGGAGGGAGAGGCTTGGACGAGAGTCAAGGCAGGAGAGGAGAGAGAGTCTTGAGACGAGAGTTAGGCTAAGGCGGAGAGAGGCTTCGGACGAGAGTCAGGCAGGACAGGAGAGAGAGGGTCGGACGAGAGTCAGCAGGACTAGGAGAAGACGTGGTACGAAAAGTCAATGCAGGATAGGAGAGAGAAAGCTTGAGCCCGAGTGTCGGACAAAAGAGAGAGGCTTGGGACGAGAGTCAGGCAGGACGGAGAGATAGTTTGGGACGAGAGTCAGCAGACAGGAGAGAGAGACTTGGAACGAGAGTCAGGCAGGACAGAGAGGAAATTCTTTGACGAGATTCAGGCAGGACATGAGGAGAGGGCTTGGGACGAGAGTCAGGTAGGACAGGAGAGAAGAGACTTGTGGAGAATCAAGCAGGACATGAGGAGAGAGAGCTTGGGACGATAGTCAGGCAGGAAATAGGAGAGAGGATTGGGACGAGATTCAGCGTGACATAGAGAGTGAGACTTGGAGAGAGTCAGCAGGAGAACAGAGAGAGAGCTTGGGACGAAGTGGAGGTGACACTAGAGAGAGTGATTTGGACGAGAGTCATCAAAGGGAGAGGGGGAGGCTTGGGACGAGAGTCAGGCAGGAGACTAGGAGAGATGCTTTGGACGAGAGTCAGGCAGGACAGGAGAGAGAGGTCTTGGGACGAGATTCAGGCTGGACAGGAAGAGAGGATTGGAAAGAGTTAGGCAGGACAGAGAGAGAGGCTTGGGACGATAGTCAAGGCTGGACAGGAGAGAGTGTCTTGGGACGAGAAGTCATGCTGGACAGGGAAAGTGAGTGGTTAGGACGAGAGTACGACATGAGAGGAGAGTGAGACTTGGGGAGATAGTCACAGGCAGGATAAGAGAGAGAGGCTTGTGACGAGAGTTAGGAAGGACAGGAGAGAAAGTCTTGGAACGAGAGTCAGGAAGGACAGGGGAGAGAGTTAGCCTGGACAGGCGAGAGAGGCTTCGGACGAGAGTCAGGCAGGACAGGAGGAAGAGGCGTGGGACGAGAATCAAGCTGGACATGAGAGAGAGAGAGAGAGATGGACTTGAGACGAGAGTCAGGCCAGACAGGAGAGAGAGAGACTTGAGGAGAGAGTCAAGCAGGACAGGAGAGATATGTTTTGGACGAGAGTCAGTCATGACAGGAGAGAGAGGCTTGGGACGAGAGTCAGGCAGGACAGGAGAGATATGTTTGGGCCGAGAGTCAGTCATGACAGGAGAGAGAGACTTGGAACGAGAGTCAGGCGGGACAGGAGCGAAATTCTTTGGACGGGACGAGACTCAGGCAGGAGAGGAGTGAGAGGCTTGGGACGAGATTCAGGAAGGACAGAAGAGAGAGGCTTGTGACGAGATTCAGGCAGGACAGGAGAGAGAGGCTTGGGTCGAGAGTCAGGCAGGACAGGAGAGAGAGGCTTGGGACAATAGTCAAGCTGGACATGAGAGAGAGAGAGGGGCTTGGGACGAGATTCAGACGTGACAGGAGAGTGAGACTTGGGACGAGAGTCACATGAAGAACAAGAGAGAGAGGCTTGGGACGAGAGTCAGGAGGGACAGTAGAGAGAGGATTTGGACGAGAGTCAGGCAGACCAGGCGAGAGAGGCTTGGGACGAGAGTCAGGCAGGACAGGAGAGATATGCTTGGGACGAGAATCAGTCAGGACAGGAGAGAGAAGCTTAGGACGAGAGTCAGGCAGGAGAGGAGAAAAATTTTGGTGACGAGAGTCAGGCAGGACACGAGAGAGAGGCTTGGGACGAGAGTCAGGCAGGACAGGATAGAGAGTCTTGGGAAAAGAATCAGGCTAGACATGAGAGAGCGACGTGCTTG
Organism: Panulirus ornatus; assembly: GCF_036320965.1. NCBI lineage: Eukaryota > Metazoa > Arthropoda > Malacostraca > Decapoda > Palinuridae > Panulirus > Panulirus ornatus. The sequence goes on from NC_092236.1 coordinate 32,190,453, forward strand.
GGACGAGAGTTGCGCTGGACAGGAGAGAGAGGCTTAGGGGGAGAGTCAGACATGACAGGATGGAGAGGCTTGAGACGAGAGTCAGGCAGGAGAGGAGAAAGAGTCTTGAGGCGAGAGTCAGGCAGGACAGGCGAGAGAGGCTTAGGACGAGAGTCAGGCAGGACAGGAGAGAGAGGCTCCGGACGAGAGTCAGGCAGGATAGGAGAAAGAGGCGTGAGACGAAAATCAGGCTGGACATGAGAGAGAGAGAGAGATGGACTTGAGACGAGAGTCAGGCCAGACAGGAGAGAGAGAGACTTGAGGAGAGAGTCAAGCAGGACAGGAGAGAGAGAGGCTTAGGACGAGAGTCAGGAAGGACAGGAGAGATATGTTTGGGACAAGAGTCAGTCATGACAGGAGAGAGAGGCTTGGGACGAGAGTCAGGCAGGACAGGGGCGAAATCCTTTGGACTAGTCAGGCAGGACATGAAGGAAAGGCTTGGGACGAGAGTCAGGCTAGACAGGAGAGACAGAGACTTGATGAGAGAGTCAAGCAGGACAGGAGAGAGAGAGGCTTGGGATGATAGTCAGGCAGGATAGGAGAGAGAGGCTTGGGAGGAGAGTCAGGCAAGACAATAGAGAGAGGCTTGGTAGGAGAGTCATGCAGGAGAGGAGAGAGAAGCTTGGGACGAGAGTGAGGCTGAACAGAAGAGAGAGGCTTGGGACAAGAGTGAGGAAGGAGACGAGAGAGAGGCTTGGAACGAGAGTCAGGCAGGAGACGTGAGAGAGGGTTTGGACGAGAGTCAGGTAGGACAGAAGAGAGATGCTTGGGACGAGATTCAGGCTGGACAGGATCGAGAGGCTTGGGATGAGAGTTAGGCAGGACAGGAGAGAGAGGCTTGTGACAATAGTCAAGCTAGACATGAGAGAGAGAGAGAGTGGGGCTTCGGACGAGAGTCATGCTGGACAGGAAAGAGAGGCTTAGGACTAGAGTCAGACATGAGAGGAGAGTGAGCTGGGACGAGAGTCACAGGCAGGATAAGAGAGAGAGGCTTGTGACGAGATTCAGGCAGGACTGGAGAGAAAGTCTTGGGACGAGGGTAAGGCAGGACAGGGGAGAGAGGCTTAGGACGAGATTCATGGAGGACACTAGAGAGAGTCTTGGGACGATAGTCAGCCAGGACAGGAGAGAGAGTCTTGGGAAGAGAGTTATGCAGGACAGGAGAAAGAGGCATGAGACGAGAATCAGGCTGGACATAAAAGAGGGAGGGGCTTGGGACGAGAGTCAGGCAGGACAGGAGAGAGAGGCTTCGGACTAGAGTCATGCAGGACAGGAGAAAGAGGCGTGAGACGAGAATGAGGCTGGACATAAGAGAGGGAGGGGCTTGGGACGAGAGTCACGCAGGACAGGACAGAAAGTCTGGGGACGAGATTCAGGCAAGAAGGGAGAGAGAGGCTTGAGGAGAGAGTCATGCAGGCCAGGAGAGAGAGAGAGTCTTGGGACGAGAGTTAGGCAGGACACGAGAGAGAGGCTTGGGACGAAATTCAGGCAGGACAATAGAGAGAGGCTTGGTACAAGAGTCATGAAGGACAGGAGGGAGAGGCTTTGGACGAGACTCAGGCTGGACAGGAGAGAGACGCTTGGAACGAGAGTCAGGCATTACAGCAGAGAAAGGCTTGGGACGAAAGTCAGGAAGGACAGGAGAGAGGGCTTTGGGATGAGAGTCAGGAAGGATAGGAGAGAGAGATTCTTGTGTCGAGAGTCAAGAAGTACAGGAGAGAGATTCTTGGGACGAGAGTCAAGTATGACAAGAGAGAGAGTCTTTGTACGAGAGTCATGCACGATAGGAGAGAGAGGCTTGGGACGAGAGTCATGCACGATAGGAGAGAGAGGCTTGGGACGAGAGTCAGACAGGACAGGAAAGAGTTTTGGGATGACAATCAGGCAGGACCGGAGATAGAGGATTTGGACGAGTCAGGCAAGACAGGAGAGAGACGCTTGGAACTAGAGTGAAGCAGGACAAGAGAGAGGCTTGGGACTATAGTCAGGCAGGACAGGAGAGAGATTCTTGGGACGAAAGTCAGGCAGGACAGGCGAGAGTCAGGCAGGAGAGGGAAAAGACGCTTATGACGAGATTCAGGCATGAGTGGTGAGAGAGCCTTTAGGAGAAAGTTAGGCAGGACAGGAGAGAGAGAGTTGGGACGAGAGTCAGGCAGGACAGTAGAGAGAGGATTTGGACGTGAGTTAGGCAGGACACGAGAAAGAAGCTTGGGATTAGAGTCAGGCAGGACATTGGAGATATGCTTGGGACAAGAGTCAGGCAGAACAGGAGAGAGAGGCGTGGGACGAGAGTCAGGCAGGACAGGAGAGAGAGAGACTTAGGACGAGAGTCAGGCAGGACAGGAGAGATAGGCTTACGACGGGAGTCAGGCAGAACAGGAGAGAGTGGCTTTGGACGAGATTGAGGCAGGCCAGGAGAGTGAGTCTTGGGCGGAGAGTCAGGCAGGACAAGAGAAAGAGTCTTGAGATGAGACTCAGCTAGAACGGGAGAGAAAGGCTTAGAAAGAGAGTCAGGCAGGACAGGAAAGAGAGGCTTCGGACGAAAGTCAAGCAGGACAGGAGAAAGAGGCGTGAGACGAGAATCAGGCTGGACATGAGAGAGAGAGAGAAGTAGAGAAGGAGAGAGAGATTCTTGGGACGAGATTCAGGCAGGAGAGGAGAGAGAGGCTTGGGACGAGAGTCAGGCACGACAATAGAGAGAGGCTTGATACGAGAGTCATGCAGGATAGGAGAGAGAAGCTTGGGACGAGAGTGATGTTGGACAAAAGAGAGAGCCTTGGGACGAGCGTCAGGCAGGAGAGGAGAGAGAGGCTTGGGACGAGAGTCAGGAAGGACAGAAGAGAGAGGCTTGTGACGAGATTTAGGCAGGACAGGAGAGAGAGAGGCTTGGGACGAGAGTCAGGCAGATCAGGTGAGAGAGGCTTGGGAAAATAGTCAAGCTGGACAGGAGAGAGAGAGAGGGGTTTGGGACGAGAGTCATCCTGGACAGAAAAGAGAGTCTTTGGACGATAATCAGACGTGACAGGAGAGTGAGACTTGGGACGAGAGTCACAGGCAGAGCAAGAGAGAGAGTCTTGGGACGAGAGTCATGAGGGACAGTAGAGAGAGGATTTGGACGAGATTAAGGCAGACTCTCGTCCGAAGCCTCTCTCTCCTGTCCTGCCTGACTCTCGTCCTAAGCCTCTCTCGCCTGTCCTACCTGACTCTCGTCTCAAGACTCTCTCTCCTCTCCTGCCTGACTCTCGTCCTAAGCCTCTCCCTCCTGTCATTTCTGACTCTCCCCCTAAGCCTCTCTCTCCTGTCCAGCGTAACTCTCGTCCCAAACCCCTCGCTCTCTCATGTCTAGCCTGATTCTTGTCCCAAGACTCTCTCTCCTATCCTGCTTGACTCTTGTCCCAAGCCTCTCTCTCGTGTCCTGCCTGACTCTCGTCCCAAGAATTTTTCTCCACTCCTGCCTGACTCTCGTCCCAAGCCTCTCTCTCCTGTCCTGACTGACTCTCGTCCAAAGCATATCTCTCCTGTCCAGCCTGAGTCTCGTCCCAAACCTCTCCCTCCTGTCCTTCATGACTCTCATACCAAGCCTCTCTCTATTGTCCTGCCTCAATCTCGTCCCAAGTCTTTCTCTCGTGTCCTGCCTAACTCTCGTTCCAAACCTCTCTCTCTCCTGGCCTGCCTGACTCTCTCCTCAAGCCTCTCTCTCCCTTCTTGCCTGACTCTCATCCCAAGCCTTTCTCTCCTGTCCTGCCTGACTCTCGTCCCAAGCCCCTCCCTCTGTTATGTCCAGCCTGATTCTCGTCTCACGCCTCTTTCTCCTGTCCTGCATGACTCTCGTCCGAAGCCTCTCTCTCCTGTCCTGCCTGACTCTCGTCCGAAGCCCCTCCCTCTCTTATGCCCAGCCTGATTCTCGTCTCATGCCTCTTACTCCTGTCCTGCATAACTCTCGTCCCAAGACTCTCTCTCCTGTCCTGGCTGCCTCTCGTACCAAGACTTTCTCTAGTGTCCTCCATGAATCTCGTCCTAAGCCTCTCTCCCCTGTCCTGCCTAACTCTCGTCCCAAGACTTTCTCTCCTGTCCTGCCTGACTCTCGTCACAAACCTCTCTCTCTTGTCCTGCCTTTGACTCTCGTCCCAAGTCTCACTCTCCTCTCATGTCTGAATCTCGTCCTAAGCCTCTCTTTCCTGTCCAGCATGAATTTTCTCTCAAGCCCCTCTCTCTCTCTCTCTCTTATGTCTAGCTTGAATGTTGTCACAAGCCTTTCTCTTCTGTCCTGCCAAACTCTCGTCCCAAGCTTCTCTCTCCTCTTCTGCATTACTCTCCTACCAAGCCTCTCTCTATTGTCCTGCTTGACACTCGTCCCAAGCCTCTCTCTCCTATCCTGCCTGACTATCGTCCCAATCCTCTCTCTCTCTCCTGTCCTGCTTGACTCTCTCTTCAACTCTCTGTCTCTCCTGTCTTGCCTGACTCTCGTCCTAAGCCTCTCTCTCCTGTCCTGCCTGACTCTCGTCCTAAGCCTGTCTCGCCTGTCCTGCCTGACTCTCGTCTCAAGACTCTCTCTCCTCTCCTAACTGACTCTCGTCCCAAGCCTCTACCTCCTGCCATGGCTGACTCTCCCCCTAAGCCTCTCTCTCCTGTCCAGCGAAACTCTCGTCCCAAGCCCCTCGCTCTCATGTCTAGCCTGATTCTTGTCCCTATACTCTCTCTCCTGTCCAGCCTGACTCTCGTCCCAAGCCTCTCTCTCGTGTCCTGCCTGACTCTCGTCGAAAAAATTTCTCTCCTGCCCTGCCAGACTCTCGTCCCAAGCCTCTCTCTCTCCTCTCCTGACTGATTCTCGTCCCAAACATATCTCACCTGTCCTGCCTGACTCTCGTCCCAAGCCTCTCTCTATCTTGCCCTGCTTGACTCTTTTCTCAAGTCTCTCTCTCTCCTATCTTGCCTGAATCTCGTCCCAAGACTCTCTTGCATGTGCTGCCTTACTCTCGTCCCAAGCCCCTCTGTCTCTCTTTCATGTCCAACCTGATTCTCGTTTCACGCCTCTTTCTCCTGTCCTGCCTGACTCTCGTCCGAAGCCTCTCTCTCTCCTGTCCTGCCTGACTCTCGTCCTAAGCCTCTCTCGCCTGTCCTACCTGACTCTCGTCTCAAGACTCTTTCTCCTCTCCTGCCTAAATCTCGTCCCAAGCCTCTCCCTCCTGTCATATCTGACTCTCCCCCTAAGCCTCTCTCTCCTGTCCAGCGTAACTCTCGTCCCAAACCCCTCGCTCTCTAATGTCTAGCCTGATCCTTGTCCCAAGACTCTCTCTCCTGTCCTGCCTGATTCTTGTCCCAAGCCTCTCTCTCGTGTCCTGCCTGACTCTCGTCCCAAGAATTTTTCTCCTGTCCTGCCTGACTCTCGTCCCAAGCCTCTCTCTCCTGTCCTGACTGACTCTCGTCCCAAGCATATCTCTCCTGTCCAGCCTGACTCGTCCCAAGCCTCTCTCTCCTGGTCTGCCTGAATCTCGTCGAAATCCTCTCTCTACTGTCCCTCATGACTCTCGTCCCAAGACTCTCTCTCTTGTTCTGCCTGTGACTCTCGTCCCAAGTCTCACTCTCCTGTCACGTCTCAATCTCGTCACAAGCCTCTCTTTCCTGTCCAGGACGACTCTCGTCCCAAACCCCTCTCTCTATCTCATGTCCAGCTTGACTATTGTCCCAAGCCTCTCTCTCCTGTCCTGCCTGACTCTCGTCCCAAGCCTCTCTCTCCTGTCCTGCCTGAATCTCGTCACAAGCCTCTCTCTTCTGTCCTTCATGACTCTCGTCCCAAGCCTCTCTCTACTCTCCTGCCCGACTCTCGTCCCAAGTCTCTCTCTTTTGTCCAACATCACTCTCCTCCCAAGCTTCTCTCTCCTATCCTGCATAACTCTCGTACCAAGCCTCTCCCTATTGTCGTGCCTGACTCTCGTCCCAAGCCTCTCTCTCCTGTTCTGCCTGACTCTCTTCTAAGCCTTTCTCTCCTGTTCTAGCTGAGTCTCATCTCAAGAATCTTTCTCCTGTCCTGCCTGACTCTCCGCCCAAGACTCACTCTCCTGGCCTGCCTCAATCTCGTCCAAAGCCACTCTCTCCTGTTCTGCCTGACTCCCGTCGTAAGCCTATCTCTCCTGTCCTGCCTGACTCTCGTCCTAAGTCTCTCTCTCCTGTCCTGCTTGACTCTCGTCCCACGCCTCTCTCTCCTGTCTTGCCTGACTCGTCCAAATCCTCTATCTCCTGTCCTGCCTGATTGTCATCCCAAGACTCTCTCCTGTCCTGCCTGACTCTCGTCCCTAGCCTCTCTCTCCTATCCTGCCTGTTTCGCGTCCCAAGCCTCTCTCTCCTGTCCTGTCTGACTCTCGTCCCAAGCCTCTCTCTCCTATCGTGCATGACTCTCGTACAAAGCCTCTCTCTCTTGTCATGCTTCACTCTCGTCCCAAGAATCTCTCTCCTGTCCTTCTTTTCTCTCGACACAAGAATCTCTCTCTCCTATCCTTCCTGACTTTCATATCAATGCCCTCTCTCCTGTCCTGCCTGACTTTCGTCCCAAGCCTTTCTCTCCTGTCCTGCCTGACTCTCGTTCCAAGCGTCTCTCTCCTTTCGAGCCTGAGTCTCGTCCAAAGCCTCTCCCTCCTGTCCTTCATGACTCTTGTACCAAGCCTCTCTCTATTGTCCTGCCTGAATTTCGTCCCAAGCCTCTCTTTCGTGTCCTGCCTAACTCTCGTCCCAAGACTCTCTCTCTCTCCTGGCCTGCCTGACTCTCTCCTCAAGCCTCTCTCTCCCTTCTTGCCTGACTCTCGTCGCCAGACTTTCTCTCCTGTCCTGCGAGACTCTCGTCCCAAGCCCCTCCCTCTCTTATGTTCAGCCTGATTCTCGTCTCACGCCTCTTTCTCCTGTCCTGCATGACTCTAGTCCGAAGCCTCTCTCTCCTGTCCTGCCTGACTCTCGTTCCAAGCCCCTCCCTCTTTTATATCCATCCTGATTCTCGTCTCATGCCTCTTTCTCCTGTCCTGCATAACTCTCTTCCCAAGACTCTCTCTCCTGTCCTGGCTGACTATCGTCCCAAGACTCTCTCTAGTGTCCTCCATGAATCTCGTCCTAAGCCTCTCTCCCCTGTCCTGCCTTACCCTCGTCCCAAGACTTTCTCTCCAGTCCTGCCTGACTCTCGTCACAAGCCTCCCTCTCTTATCCTGCCTGTGACTCTCGTCCCAAGTCTGACTCTCCTCTCATGTCTCACTCTAGTCCTAAGCCTCTCTTTCCTGTCCAGCATGACTCTCGTCCGAAGCCCCACTCTCTCTCTCTCATGTCTAGCTTGACTATTGTCACAAGCCTCTCTCTCCTGTCCTGCCTAACTCATCCAAAGCCTCTCTATCCTGTCCAGCCTGGATCTCGTCCTAAGCATCTCTCTTCTGTCCTGCCTGACTCTCGTCCAAACCCTCTCTCACGTCTCCAGCCTGACTCTCGTCCCAACCCTCTCTCTCGTCTCCTTCCTCACTCTTGTACCTAGCCTCTCTCTTCTGTCCAGCCTCACTCTCGCCACAAGCTTCTCTGTCCTCTCCTGCATGACTCTCCTACCAAACCTCTCTCTATTGTCTTGCCTGACTCTCCTCCCAAGCCTCTCTCTCCTATCCTGCCTGACTATCATCCCAAGCCTCTCTCTCTCCTGTCTTGCTTGACTCTCTCATCAGGTCTCTGTCTCTCCTGTCTTTCCTGACTCTCGTCCCAAGCCTTTCCTTCATGTCCTGCCTGACTCTCGTCCCAAGCCTTTCCTTCATGTCCTGCCTGACTCTCGTCCAAAGAATTTCGCTCCTGTCCTGCCTGACTCTCGTCCCAAGCTTCTCTCTCCTGTCATGAAAGACTCTCGTCCCAAACATATCTCTCCTGTCCTTCCTGACTCTCGTCCTAAGCCTCTCTCTCTCCTGTCCTGCTTGACTCTCTCCTCAAGTCTCTCTCTCTCTCCTGCCTGACCTGACTCTCGTCTCAAGTCCATCTCTCTCTCTCTCATGTCCAGCCTGATTCTCGTCTTACGCCTCTTTCTCCTGTCCTTCCTGACTCTCGTCCGAAGCCTCTCTCTCCTGTCCTGCCTGACTCTCGTCCTAAGCTTCTCTCGCATGTCCAGCCTGACTCTCGTCTCAAGACTCTCTCTCCTCTCCTGCCTGACTCTCGTCTCAAGCCTCTCCATCCTGTCATGTCTGACTCTCCCCCTAAGCCTCTCTCTCCTGTTCAGCACAACTCTCGTTCCCAAGCACCTCGCTTTCTAATGTCTAACCTGATTTTTTTCCCAAGACTCTCTCTCCTGTCCTGCCTGACTCTCGTCCCAAGCCTCTTTCTCGTGTCCTGCCTGACTCTCGTCACAAAAATTTTTTCCTGTCCTGTCTGACTCTCGTACCAAGCCTCTCTCTCCTGTCCTGACTGATTCTCGTCCCAAGCATATCTCTCCTGTCCAGCCTGACTCTCGTCCCAAGCCTCTCTCCTGTCCTGACTGTGACTTTCGTCCCAAGCCTCTCTCTCTCGGCCTAAGACTTTCTCTCCTTTTCTAGCTGAGTCTCGTCTCAAGACTCTTTCTCCTGTCCTGCCTGACTCCCGTCCCAAGCCTATCTCTCCTGTCCTGCCTGACTCGTCCTAAGTCTCTCTCTCCTGTCCTGTCTGACTCTCGTCCCACGCCTCTCTCTCCTGTCCTGCCTGACTCTCGTCCCAAACATATCTCTCATGTCCTGCCCGACTCTCGTCCCAAGCTTCTCTCTCGTGTCCTGCCTGACTCACGTCCAAATCCTCTCTCTACTGTCCTTCCTGACTCTCGTCCCAAGCCTCTCTTTCCTGTCCTGACTGTGACTCTCGTCCCAATCCTCTCTCTCTTGTCCTACCTGTGACTCTCGTCCCAAGGGTCACTCTCCTGTCACGCCTGACTCTCGTCCTAAGCCTCTCTTTCCTATCCAGCCTGACTCTCGTCCCAAGCCCCTCTCTCTCTCTCATGTCCAGCTTGACTATTGTCCCAAGCCTGTCTCTCCTGTCCTGCCTGACTCAAGTCCCAAAGCCTCTATCTCCTGTCCTGCCTGAATCTCGCCCCAAGCCTCTCTCTCGTGTCTAGCTTGCCTCTATTGCCAAGCCCCTCTCTCCTGTCCTGCCTGACTCTTGTCTCAATCCTGTCTCTCCTGTCCTGCCTGACTTTCTCCTAAAGGCTCCCTCACCCCTCAATCCTGAATCTCGTCATAAACGTCTCTCACCTGTCCTGACTGACTCTCTTCCCAAGCCTCTCTCTCCTATCCTGCTTGACTTTGGTCCCAAGAATCTCCCTCCTGTCCTGCCTGACTATAGTCCCAAGCCTCTCTCTCTTTTCCTGCTTCAATCGAATCCTAAGCCTTTCTCTCCTGTCTTCCCTGACTCTCGTCCAAATCCTCTATCTCCTGTCCTGCCTGACTGTCGTCCCAAGCCTCTCTCCTGTCCTGCCCTACTGTCGTCACATGCCTCTCTCTCCTATCCTGCCTGTATCTCGTCCCAAGCCTCTCTCTCCTGTCCTGTCTGACTCTCGTCCCAAGCCTCGCTCTCCAGTCGTGCATGACTCTCGTACAAAGCCTCTCTCTCTTGTCATGCCTGACTCTCGGCCCAAGAATATATCTCCTGTCATTTCTGACTCTCCTCCTAAGCCTCTCTCTCCTGTTCAGCGGAACTCTCGTCCCAAGAACCTATCTTCCTCATGTCTACCCTGATTCTTGTCCAAAGCCTCTCTCTCGTGTCCTGCCTGACTCTCGTCCCAAGACTTTCTCTCCTGTCCTTCCTGACTCTCGACCCAAGAATCTCTCTCGCGTATCCTGCCTGACTCTCATCCCAAACCCCTCTCTCCTGTCCTGCCTGACTTTCGTCCCAAGCCTTTCTCTGCTGTCCTGCCTGACTCTCGTCCAAGCGGGTCTCTCCTGTCCAGCCTGAGTCTCGTCCCAAGACTCTCCCTCCAGTCCTTCATGACTCTCGTACCAAGCCTCTCTCTATTGTCCTGCATTAATCTCGTCCCAAGCCTCTCTCTCGTGTCCTGCCTAACTCTCGTCCCAAGCCTCTCTCTCCTGGCCTGCCTGACTCTCTCCTCAATCCTCTCTCTCCCTTCTTGCCTGACTCTCGTCCCAAGACTTTCTCTCCTGTCGTGCGTGACTCTCGTCCCAAGCCCCTCCCTCTTTTATGTCCAGCCTGATTCTCGTCTCACGCCTCTTTCTCTTGTCCTGCATGACTCTCGTCCGAAGCCTCTCTCTCCTGTCCTGCCTGACTCTCGTCCCAAGCCCCTCCCTCTCTTATGTCCAACTTGATTCTCGCCTCATGCCTCTTTCTCCTGTCCTGCATAACTCTCGTCCAAAGACTCTCTCTCCTGTCCTGGCTGACTCTCGTCCCAAGACTCTCTCTAGTGTCCTGCATGAATCTCGTTCTAAGCCTCTCTCCCCTGTCCTGCCTGACTCTCGTCGCAAGACTCTCTCTCCTGTCCTGCATGACTATCGTCCTAAGCCTCTCTTTCCTGTCCTGCCTGACTCTCGTCCGAAGCCTCTCTCTCCTGTCCTGCTTGACTCTCGTCCCAAGTCTCTCTCTCCTGTCCTACATGACTCTCGTCCCAAGCATATCTCTCATATCCTGCTTGACTCTCGTCCAAATCCTTTCTCTATTGTCCTTCCTGACTCTCGTCCCAAATCCCTCTCTCTCTCATGTCTAGCCTGATTCTTGTCCCAAGCCTCTCTCTCCTGTCCTGCCTCACTCTAGTCCCAAGCCTCTCTCTCCTGTCATGCCTGACTCCCGTCCCAAGCCTCAATCTCTTCTTTCATGCCTGACTCTCTCCTCAAGTCTATCTCTCTCCTGTCTTCCCTGACTCTCGTCCCAAGCCTCTCTCTCCTATCATGTGTGACTCTCCCCCTAAGCCTCTCCCTCATGCCCAGCCTAACTCTTGTCCCAAGCCCCTCTCTCTCTCATGTCTAGCCTGATTCTTGTCCCAAGCCTCTCTCTCCTGTCCTGCCTCACTCTAGTCCCAAGCCTCTCTCTCCTGTCCTGCTTGACTCTCGTCCTAGGCCTCTCTCTCCTGTCATGTCTCACTCTCCTCCTAAGCCTCTCTCGCCTGTCCAGCGTAACTCTCGTCCCAGGCCCCTCTCTTCCTCATGTCTACCCTAATTCTTGTCCAAAGCCTCTCTCTCGAGGCCTGCCTGACTCTCGTCGAAAGACTTTCTGTCCTGTCCTGCCTGACTCTCGTCGCAAGCCTCACTCTATTATCCTGCCTGACTCTCGTCCTAAGCCTCTCTCTCATGTCCTGCCTGACTCTCGTCCCAAGCTTCTCTCTCTCCTGTCCTGCCTGACTCTCTCCTCAAGTCTCTCTCTCCCCTGTCTTGTCTGACTCTCGTCACAAGCCTCTCTCTCTTGTCCTGCCTGACTCTCATCCCAATCCCCTCTCTCTCATGTCCAGCCTGATTCTCGTCTCACGCCTCTATATCCTGTCCTGCCTTACTCTCGTCCGATGCCTCTCTCACGTGTCCTGCCTGACTCTCGTCCTAAGCCTCTCCCGCCTGCCTTGCCTGACTCTCGTCTGAAGACTCTCTCTCCTGTCCTGCCTGACTCTCGTCACAAGTCTTTCCATCCTGTCATGTCTGACTCTCCTCCTAAACCTCTATCTCCTGTCCAGCCTAAGTCTCGTCCCAAGCCCCTCGCTCTTTTATGTCTAGCCTGATTCTTGTCCCAAGACTCTATCTCATGTCCTGCCTGTCTCTCATCCCAAGACTCTCTCTTGTGACCTGCCTGACTCTCGTCCCAAGAATATCTCTCCTGTCCTGCCTGACTCTCATCCCAAGTCTCTCTCTCCTGTTCTGCCTGACTCTCGTCCCAAGCATATCTCTCCTGTCCTGCATGACTCTCGTCCCAAGCCTCTCTCTCTTGTCCTGCCTGTGACTCTCGTCCCAAGTCTCACTTTCCTGGCATGTCTGATTCTCGTCCCAAGCCATTCTTTCCTGTCCAGCATGATTCTCGTACCAATCCCCTCTCTCTCTCTCATGTCCAGCTTGACTATTGTCCCAAGCCTCTCTCTCCTGTCCTTCCTGACTCTCGTCCTAAGCATCTCTCTCCTGTCCTGCCTGAATCTCGTCCCAAGCCTCTCTCTTCTGTCCTCCCTGACTCTCGTCCCAAGCATCTCTCTCCTCTCCTGCCTGACTCTCGTCCCAAGCCTCTCTATCCTGCCCAGCCTGAATCTCGTCCAAGCCTCTCTCTTCTCTCAGGCCTGACTCTCGTCACAACCCTCTCTCTCCTCTCCTGCCTGATTCTCATCCCAAGCCTCTCTCTTCTGTCCAGCCTCACTCTCGTCCCAAGCTTCTCTCTCCTCTCCTACACGACTCTCCTACCAAGCCTCTCTCTATTGTCCTGCCTGTCTCTCCTCTCAAGCCCCTCTCTTCTATCCTGCCTGACTATCGTCCCAAGCCTCTCTCTCTCCTCTCCAGCCTCACTCTCTTCTCAAGTCTCTCTCTCTCCTGTCTTGCCTGACTCTCGTCCCAAGCCTTTCTCTCATGTCCTGCCTGACTCTCGTCCCAAGCTGCTCTCTCTCTCTCTCTCTCTCTCTCTCTCTCTCTCTCTCTCTCTCTCTCTCTCTCTCTCTCTCTCTCTCTCTCTCTCTCTCTCTCTCTCTCTCTCTCTCTCTCTCTCTCTCTCTCTCTCTCTCTCTCTCTCTCTCTCTCTCTCTCTCTCTCTCTCTCTCTCTCTCTCTCTCATGTCCAGCCTGATTCTCGTCACACGCCTTTTTCTCCTGTCCTGCCTGACTCTCGTCCGAAGAATCTCTCTCCTATCCTGCCTGACTCTCATCATAAGCCTCTCTCGCCTGTCCTGCCTGACTCTCGTCTCAAGACTCTCTCTCCTCTCCTGCCTGACTCTCTTCCCAAGCCTCTCTCTTCTGCCCAGCCTCACTCTCGTCCTAAGCTTCTCTCTCCTCTCCTACACGACTCTCCTACCAAGCCTCTCTCTATTGTCCTGCCTGTCTCTCCTCTCAAGCCCCTCTCTTCTATCCTGCCTGACTATCGTCCCAAGCCTCTCTCTCTCTCCTCTCCAGCCTCACTCTCTTCTCAAGTCTCTCTCTCTCCTGTCTTGCCTGACTCTCGTCCCAAGCCTTTCTCTCATGTCCTGCCTGACTCTCGTCCCAAGCTGCTCTCTCTCTCTCTCTCTCTCTCTCTCTCTCTCTCTCTCTCTCTCTCTCTCTCTCTCTCTCTCTCTCTCTCTCTCTCTCTCTCTCTCTCTCTCTCTCTCTCTCTCTCTCTCTCTCTCTCTCTCTCTCTCTCTCTCTCTCATGTCCAGCCTGATTCTCGTCACACGCCTTTTTCTCCTGTCCTGCCTGACTCTCGTCCGAAGAATCTCTCTCCTATCCTGCCTGACTCTCATCCTAAGCCTCTCTCGCCTGTCCTGCCTGACTCTCGTCTCAAGACTCTCTCTCCTCTCCTGCCTGACTCTCTTCCCAAGCCTCTGCCTCCTATCATGTCTTACTCTCCCCTTAAGCATCTCTCTCCTGTCCAGCGTAACTCTCGTCCCAAGACCCTCGCTCTCTCATGTCTAGCCTGATTCTTGTCCCAAGACTCTCTCTCCTGTCCTGAGTGACTCTCGTCCGAAGCCTCTCTCTCGTCACCTGAATGACTCGCGTCCCAAGATATTCTCTCCTGTCCTGCCTGACTCTCGTCCCAAGCATCTCTCTCCTGTACTGACTGACTCTCGTCCCAAGCATATCTCTCCTGTCCTGCCTGACTCTCGTCCCAAGCCTCTCTTTCCTAGTCTTCCTGACTCTGGTCCATATCCTCACTCTACTGTCCTTCCTCACTCTCGTCCCAAGCCTCTCTCTCTTGTTCTTCCTGTGACTCTCGTCCCAAGTCTAACTCTCCTGTCATGTCTGAATCTCGTCCCAAGACTCTCTTTCCAGTCCAACCTGACTCTCGTCCTAAGCCCCTCTCTCTCTCTCATGTCCATCTTAACTATTGTCCTAAGCCCCTCTCTCTCTCTCATGTCCATCTTAACTATTGTCCTAAGCCTCTCTCTCCTGTCCTGCCTGACTCTCGTCCCAAGCCTATCTCTTTTGTCTACCCTCACCCTGGTCCCAAGTTTCTCACTCCTATCTTGGAAGACTCTCGTACCAAGCCTCTCTCTATTGTCCTGACTGACTCTCGTCCCAAGACTCTCTCTAGTGTCCTACCTGAATCTCGTCCTAAGCCTCTCTCTCCTGTCCTGCCTGACTCTCGCCCAAGGACTCTCTCTCCTGCCATGCATGACTATCGTCCTAAGCCTCTCTCTCCTGTCTTGCCTGACTCTCGTCGCAAGCCTCGCTCTCCTGTCCTGCCTGACTCTCGTCCCAAGCATATCTCTCATGTCCTGCCTGACTCTCGTCCCAAGCCTCTCTCTCGTGTCCTGACTGACTCTCTTCCAAATGCTCTCTCTACTGTCCTTCCTGACTCTCGTCCCAAGCCTCTCTCTCCTGTCCTGCTTGACTCTCGTCCCAAGTCTCTCTCTCCTGTCATGCATGACTCTCGTCCCAAGCATATCTCTCATGTCCTGCTTGATTCTCGTCCCAAGCCTCTCTCTCGTGTCCTGCCTGACTCTCGTCCAAATCTTTTCTCTACTGTCCTTCCTGACTCTCGTCCCAAGCCTCTCTCTCCTCTGTCCTTCCTGACTCTCGTCCCAAGCCCCTCTCTCTCTCTCTCTCTCTCATATCTAGCCTGATGCTTGTCCCAAGCCTCTCTCTCCTGTCCTGCCTCACTCTAGTCCCAAGCCTCACTCTCCTGTCATGCCTGACTCTCGTCCCAAGCTTCAATCTCTTCTTTCCTGCCTGACTCTCTCCTCAAGTCTATCTCTCTCCTGTCTTCCCTGACTCTCGTCCCAACCTCTCTCTCCTATCATATGTGACTCTCCTCCTAAGCCTCTCCCTCATGCCCAGCCTAACTCTTGTCCCAAGCCCCTCTCTCTCTCTCAGGTCTAGCCTGATTCTTGTCCCAAGCCTCTCTCTCCTGTCCTGCCTCACTCTAGTCCCAAGCCTCTCTCTCCTGTCCTGCTTGACTCTCGTCCTAAGCCTCTCTCTCCTGTCATGTCTCACTCTCCTCCTAAGCTTCTCTCTCCTGTCCAGCGTAACTCTCGTCCCAAGCCCCTCTCTTCCTCATATCTACCCTGATTCTTGTCCAAAGCCTCTCTCTCGTGTTCTGCCTGACTCTCGTCCCAAGACTTTCTGTCCTGTCCTGCCTAACTCTCGTCGCAAGCCTCTCTCTCCTGTCCTGCCTGACTCTCGTCCGAAGCATATCTCTCATATCCTGGCTGACTCTCGTCCCAAGCCTCTCTCTCGTGTCCTGCATGACTCTTCCAAATACTCTCTCTACTATCATTCCTGACTCTCGTCCTAAGCCTCTCTTTCCTTTCCTGCCTGTAACTCTCGTCCCAAGAATCTCTCTCTCTCTCTCTCTCTCTCTCTCTCTCTCTCTCTCTCTCTCTCTCTCTCTCTCTCTCTCTCTCTCTCTCTCTCTCTCTCTCTCTCTCTCTCTCTCTCTCTCTCTCTCTCATGTCAAGCTTGACTATTGTCCCAAGCCTCTCTCTCCTGTCCTGCCTGACTCTCGTCCCAAGCCTTTCTCTCGTGTCCAGCCTGAATCTCGTCCCAAGCGTTTCTCATCTATCCTGCCAACTCTCGCGCCAACATCACTCTCCTCTCCTGCCTGACTCTCGTCCCAAGCCTCTCTCTTCTTTCCAGCCTCACTCTCGTACTAAGCTTCTCTCTCCTCTCCTGCATGACTCTCATACCAAGCCTCACTCTATTATCCTGCCTGACTCTCGTCTCAAGCCTCTCTCTCATATCCTGCCTGACTCTAGTCCCAAGCCTCTCTCTCTCCTGTCCCACCTGACTCCTCAAGTCTCTCTCTCTCCTGTCTTGTCTGACTCTCGTAACAAGCCTCTCTCTCTTGTCCTGCCTGACTCTCATCCCAAGCCCCTCTCTCTCTCTCATGTCCAGCCTGATTCTCGTCTCACGCCTCTATATCCTGTCCTGCCTTACTCTCGTCCGATGCCTCTCTCACGTGTCCTGCCTGACTCTCGTCCTAAGCCTCTCCCGCCTACCCTGCCTGACTCTCGTCTGAAGACTCTCTCTCCTGTCCTGCCTGACTCTCGTCCCAAGTCTTTCCATCCTGTCATGTCTGACTCTCCTCCTAAACCTCTATCTCCTGTCCAGCCTAAGTCTCGTCCCAAGCCCCTCGCTCTTTTATGTCTAGCCTGATTCTTGTCCCAAGACTCTATCTCATGTCCTGCCTGTCTCTCATCCCAAGACTCTCTCTTGTGACCTGCCTGACTCTCGTCCCAAGAGTTTCTCTCCTGTCCTGCTTGACTCTCATCCCAAGTCTCTCTCTCCTGTTCTGCCTCACTTTCGTCCCAAGAATATCTCTCCTGTCCTGCCTGACTCTCGTCCCAAGCCTCTCTCTCTCTTGTCCTGCCTGTGACTCTCGTCCCAAGTGTCACTTTCCTGGCATGTCTGTTTCTCGTCCCAAGCCTCTCTTTCCTGTCCAGCATGATTCTCGTACCAATCCCCTCTCTCTCTCTCCTGTCCAGCTTGACTATTGTCCGAAGCCTCTCTCTCCTGTCCTTCCTGACTCTCGTCCCAAGCCTCTCTCTCCTGTCCTGCCTGAATCTCGTCCCAAGCCTCTCTCTTCTGTCCTCCCTGACTCTCGTCCCAAGCATCTCTCTCCTCTCCTGCCTGACTCTCGTCACAAGCCTCTCTATCCTGTCCAGCCTGAATCTCGTCCCAAGCCTCTCTCTTCTCTCAGGCCTGACTCTCGTCACAACCCTCTCTCTCCTCTCCTGCCTGATTCTCATTCCAAGCCTCTCTCTTCTGTCCAGCCTCACTCTCGTCCCAAGCTTTTCTCTCCTCTCTTGCACGACTCTCCTACCAAGCCTCTCTCTATTATCCTGCCTGTCTCTCCTCTCAAGCCCCTCTCTTCTATCCTGCCTGACTATCGTCTCAAGCCTCTCTCTCTCCTCTCCAGCCTCACTCTCTTCTCAAGTCTCTCTCTCTCCTGTCTTGCCTGACTCTCGTCCCAAGCCTTTCTCTCATGTCCTGCCTGACTCTCGTCCCAAGCTGCTCTCTCTCTCTCTCTCTCTCTCTCTCTCTCTCTCTCTCTCTCTCTCTCTCTCTCTCTCTCTCTCTCTCTCTCTCTCTCTCTCTCTCTCTCTCTCTCTCTCTCTCTCTCTCTCTCTCTCTCTCTCTCTCTCTCTCTCTCTCTCTCTCTCTCTCTCTCTCTCTCTCTCTCATGTCCAGCCTGATTCTCGTCACACGCATTTTTCTCCTGTCCTGCCTGACTCTCGTCCGAAGAATCTCTCTCCTATCCTGCCTGACTCTCATCCTAAGCCTCTCTCGCCTGTCCTGCCTGACTCTCGTCTCAAGACTCTCTCTCCTCTCCTGCCTGACTCTCTTCCCAAGCCTCTCTCTTCTGCCCAGCCTCACTCTCGTCCTAAGCTTCTCGCTCCTCTCCTACACGACTCTCCTACCAAGCCTCTCTCTATTGTCCTGCCTGTCTCTCCTCTCAAGCCCCTCTCTTCTATCCTGCCTGACTATCGTCCCAAGCCTCTCTCTCTCTCCTCTCCAGCCTCACTCTCTTCTCAAGTCTCTCTCTCTCCTGTCTTGCCTGACTCTCGTCCCAAGCCTTTCTCTCATGTCCTGCCTGACTCTCGTCCCAAGCTGCTCTCTCTCTCTCTCTCTCTCTCTCTCTCTCTCTCTCCTCTCTCTCTCTCTCTCTCTCTCTCTCTCCTCTCTCTCTCTCTCTCTCTCTCTCTCTCTCTCTCTCTCTCTCTCTCTCTCTCATGTCCAGCCTGATTCTCGTCACACGCCTTTTTCTCCTGTCCTGCCTGACTCTCGTCCGAAGAATCTCTCTCCTCTCCTGCCTGACTCTCATCATAAGCCTCTCTCGCCTGTCCTGCCTGACTCTCGTCTCAAGACTCTCTCTCCTCTCCTGCCTGACTCTCTTCCCATGCCTCTGCCTCCTATCATGTCTTACTCTCCCCTTAAGCATCTCTCTCCTGTCCAGCGTAACTCTCGTCCCAAGACCCTCGCTCTCTCATGTCTAGCCTGATTCTTGTCCCAAGACTCTCTCTCCTGTCCTGAGTGACTCTCGTCCGAAGCCTCTCTCTCGTCACCTGAATGACTCGCGTCCCAAGATATTCTCTCCTGTCCTGCCTGACTCTCGTCCCAAGCATCTCTCTCCTGTACTGACTGACTCTCGTCCCAAGCATATCTCTCCTGTCCTGCCTGACTCTCGTCCCAAGCCTCTCTTTCCTAGTCTTCCTGACTCTGGTCCATATCCTCACTCTACTGTCCTTCCTCACTCTCGTCCCAAGCCTCTCTCTCTTGTTCTTCCTGTGACTCTCGTCCCAAGTCTAACTCTCCTGTCATGTCTGAATCTCGTCCCAAGACTCTCTTTCCAGTCCAACCTGACTCTCGTCCTAAGCCCCTCTCTCTCTCTCATGTCCATCTTAACTATTGTCCTAAGCCCCTCTCTCTCTCTCATGTCCATCTTAACTATTGTCCTAAGCCTCTCTCTCCTGTCCTGCCTGACTCTCGTCCCAAGCCTATCTCTTTTGTCTACCCTCACCCTGGTCCCAAGTTTCTCACTCCTATCTTGGAAGACTCTCGTACCAAGCCTCTCTCTATTGTCCTGACTGACTCTCGTCCCAAGACTCTCTCTAGTGTCCTACCTGAATCTCGTCCTAAGCCTCTCTCTCCTGTCCTGCCTGACTCTCGCCCAAGGACTCTCTCTCCTGCCATGCATGACTATCGTCCTAAGCCTCTCTCTCCTGTCTTGCCTGACTCTCGTCGCAAGCCTCGCTCTCCTGTCCTGCCTGACTCTCGTCCCAAGCATATCTCTCATGTCCTGCCTGACTCTCGTCCCAAGCCTCTCTCTCGTGTCCTGACTGACTCTCTTCCAAATGCTCTCTCTACTGTCCTTCCTGACTCTCGTCCCAAGCCTCTCTCTCCTGTCCTGCTTGACTCTCGTCCCAAGTCTCTCTCTCCTGTCATGCATGACTCTCGTCCCAAGCATATCTCTCATGTCCTGCTTGATTCTCGTCCCAAGCCTCTCTCTCGTGTCCTGCCTGACTCTCGTCCAAATCTTTTCTCTACTGTCCTTCCTGACTCTCGTCCCAAGCCTCTCTCTCCTCTGTCCTTCCTGACTCTCGTCCCAAGCCCCTCTCTCTCTCTCTCATATCTAGCCTGATGCTTGTCCCAAGCCTCTCTCTCCTGTCCTGCCTCACTCTAGTCCCAAGCCTCACTCTCCTGTCATGCCTGACTCTCGTCCCAAGCTTCAATCTCTTCTTTCCTGCCTGACTCTCTCCTCAAGTCTATCTCTCTCCTGTCTTCCCTGACTCTCGTCCCAACCTCTCTCTCCTATCATATGTGACTCTCCTCCTAAGCCTCTCCCTCATGCCCAGCCTAACTCTTGTCCCAAGCCCCTCTCTCTCTCTCAGGTCTAGCCTGATTCTTGTCCCAAGCCTCTCTCTCCTGTCCTGCCTCACTCTAGTCCCAAGCCTCTCTCTCCTGTCCTGCTTGACTCTCGTCCTAAGCCTCTCTCTCCTGTCATGTCTCACTCTCCTCCTAAGCTTCTCTCTCCTGTCCAGCGTAACTCTCGTCCCAAGCCCCTCTCTTCCTCATATCTACCCTGATTCTTGTCCAAAGCCTCTCTCTCTCTCTCTCTCTCTCTCTCTCTCTCTCTCTCTCTCTCTCTCTCTCTCTCATCTCTCTCTCTCTCTCTCTCTCTCTCTCACTCTCTCTCTCTCTCTCTCTCTCTCTCTCTCTCTCTCTCTCTCTCTCTCTCTCTCCTCTCTCTCTCTCTCTCTCATCTCTCTCACTCTCTCTCTCTCTCTCTCTCTCTCTCTCATGTCAAGCTTGACTATTGTCCCAAGCCTCTCTCTCCTGTTCTGCCTAACTCTCGTCCTAAGCCTCTCTATCCTGTCCAGCCTGAATCTCGTCCCAAGACTCTCTCTTCAGTCCTGCCTGACTCTCGTCCCAACCCTCTCTCTCGTCTCCTGCTCTAACTCTCGTCCCAAGCCTCTCTCTTCTGTCCAGCCTCACTCTCGTCCCAAACTTCTCTCTCCTCTCCTGCATGACTCTCCTACCAAGCGTCTCTGTATTGTCCTGCCTTGCTCTCCTCCCAAGCCTCTCTCTCCTATCCTGCCTGACTATCGTCCGAAGCCTCTCTCTCTCCTGTCCTGCTTGACTCTCTCCTCAAAAGTCTCTCTCCTGTCTTGCCTGACTCTCGTCCCAAGCCTCTCTTTCATGTCCTGCCTGACTCTCATCCCAAGCCCCTCTCTCTCTCTCATGTCCAGCCTGATTCTCGTCTCGCGCCTCTTTCTCCTGTCCTGCCTTACTCTCGTCCTAATCCTCTCTCGCCCTTCCTGCCTGACTCTCGTGTCAAGACTTTCTCTCCTCTCCTGCCTGACTCTAGTTCCAAGCCTCTGTCTCCTGTCATGGCTGACTCTCCCCCTAAGACTCTTTCTCCTGTCCAGCGAAACTCTCGTCCCAAGCCCCTCGCTCTCTCATGTCTAGCTTGATTCTTGTCCCAATACTCTCTCTCCTGTCCTGCCTGACTCTCGTCCCAAGCCTCTCTCTCGTGTCCTGCCTTACTCTCGTCCCAAGAATTTCTCTCCTGTCCTGCTTGACTTTCGTCCCAAGCCTCTCTCTCCCTCCTGACTGACTCTCGTCCCAAGCGTATCTTTCCTGTCCTCCCTGAATCTCGTCCCAATCCTCTCTCTCCTGGTCTGCCTGACTCTCGTCCAAATCCTCTCTCTACTGTCCCTCCTGACTCTCGTCCCAAGTCTCTCTCTCTTGTTCTGCCTGTGACTCTCGTCCCAAGTCTCACTCTCCTGTCACGTCTGAATCTCGTCCCAAGCCTCTCTTTCCTGTCCATCATGACTCTCGTCCAAAGCCTCGCTCTCTCTCTCATGTCCAGCTTGACTATTGTCCCAACCCTTTATCTCCTGTTCTGCCTGACTCTCGTCACAAGCCTCTCTCTCCTGTCCTGCCTGAATCTCGTCACAAGCCTCCCTCTTCTGTCTTGCCTGACTCTCGGACAAAGCCCCTCTCTCCTCTCCTGCCTGACTCTCGTTCCAAGCCTCTCTCTTTTGTCCATCATCACTCTGGTCCCAAGCTTCTCTCTCCTATCCTGCATGGCTCTCGTACCAAGACTATCTCTATTGTCCTGCCTGATTCTCGTCCCAAGCCTCTCTCTCCTGTCCTGCCTGAATCTCGTCTCAAGCCTCTCTGTCTCCGGTCCTGCCTGACTATCTCCTCAAGTTTCTCTCCCTCCTATCTTGACTGACTCTCGTCCCAAGTCTCTGTCTCCTTCTCTGCCTGACTCTCGTCCCAAGCCCTTCTCTCTCTCTCTCTTATGTCCAGCCTGATTCTCGCCTCACGCCTCTTTCTCCTGTCCTGCTTGACTTTCGTCCGAAGCCTCTCTCTCCTGTCCTGCCTGACTCTCTTCCTAAGCCTTTCTCTCCTGTTCTAGCTGAGTCTCATCTCAAGACTCTTTCTCCTGTCCTGCCTGACTCTCGGCCCAAGCCTATCTCTCATGTCCTGCCTGACTCTCGTCATAAGTCTCTCTCTCCTGTCCTGCCTGACTGTCGCCCACGCCTCTCTCTCCTGTCCTGCCAGACTCTCCTCCCAAGCATATCTCTCATGTCCTGCCTGACTCGGTCCCAAGCTTCTCTCTCGTGTCCTGCCTGACTCTCGTTCAAATCATGTCTCTACTGTCTTTCCTGACTCTAGTCCCAAGCCTCTCTCTCCTGTCCTGACTGTGCCTCTCGTCCCAAGCTTCTCCCTCTTGTCCTACCTGTGACTCTCGTCCCAAGGCTCACTCTCCTGTTACGCCTGACTCTCGGCCGAAGCCTCTATTTCCTGTCCAGCCTGACTATCGTCCCAAGTCCCTCTCTCTCTCTCATGTCTAGCTTGATTATTGTCCCAAGCCTGTCTCTCCTGTCCTGCCTGACTCTCGTCCCAAGCCTCTCTCTCCTGTCCTGATTGAATCTTTACCCAAGCGTCTCTCTCGTGTCTAGCTTCCCTCTCTTCCAAAGCCCCTCTCTCCTGTCCTGCCTGACTATCGTCCCAATCCTCTATCTCCTGTCTTGCCTAACTTTCTCCTAAAGGCTCCCTCACCCCTCATGCCTGAATATCGTCATATGCGTCTCTCCCCTGTCCTGCCTGACTCTCTTCCCAAGCCTCTCGCCTGGCCTGCCTGACTTTCGTCCCAAGAATCTCTCTCCTGTCCTGCCTGACTATAGTCCCAAGCCTCTCTCTCTTGTCATGCTTCACTCTAGTCCCAAGCCTCTATCTCCTGTCTTGCCTGACTCTCGTCCAAATGCTCTATCTCCTGTCCTGCCTAACTGTCGTCTCAAGCCTCTCTCCTGTCCTGCCTGATTCTCGTCCTAAGCCACTCTCTCTTATCCTACCTGTTTCTCGTCCCAAGCCTCTCTCTCCTGTCCTGTCTGACTCTCGTCCCAAGCCTCTCTCTCCTGTCGTGCATGACTCTCTTACAAAGCCTCTCTCTCTTGTCGTGCCTGACTCTCGTCCCAAGAATCTCTCTCCTGTCCTTCCTGACTCTCGACCCAATAATCTCTCTCTCCTATCCTGCCTGACTCTCATCCCAAACCCCTCTCTCCTGTCCTGCCTGACTTTCGTCCCAAGCCTTTCTCTGCTGTCCTGTCTGACTATCGTTCCAAGCGTCTCTCTCCTGTCCAGCCTGAGTCTCGTCCCAAGGCTCTCCCTCCTGTGCTTCATGACTCTCGTAACAAGCCTCTCTCTATTGTAAAGTCTGAATATCGTCCCAAACCTCTCTCTCGTGTCCTGCCTAACTCTCGTCCCAAGCCTCTCTCTCTCTACTGGCCTGCCTGACTCTCTCCTCAAGCCTCTCTCTCCCTTCTTGCCTGACTCTCGTCCCAAGCCTTCCTCTCCTGTCGTGCTTGAATATCGTCCCAAGCCCCTCCCTCTCTTATGTCCAGCCTAATTCTCGTCTCACGCCTCTTTCTCATGTCCTGCAGAACTCTCGTCCAAAGCCTCTCTCTCCTGTCCTGCCTGACTCTCGTCCCAAGCCCCTCCCTCTCTTATGTCCAACCTGATTCTCGTTTAATGCCTCTTTCTCCTCTCCTGCATAACTCTCGTCCCTAGACTCTCTCTCCTGTCCTGGCTGACTCTCGTCCCAAGACTCTCTATAGTGTCCTCCATGAATCTCGTCCTAAGACTCTCTCCCCTGTCCTGCCTGACTCTCGTCCCAAAACTCTCTCTTCTGTCCTGCATGACAATTGTCCTAAGCCTCTCTCTCTTGTCCTGCCTGACTCTCGTCCCAAGCCTCTCTCTCCTGTCCTACTCGACTCTCGTCCCAAGTCTCTCTCTCCTGTCCTGCATGACTCTCCTCCCAAGCATATCTCTCATGTCCTGCCTGACTCTCGTCCAAAGCCTCTCTCTCTCCTGTCCTGCCTGACTCTCTCCTCAAGTCTATGTCTCTCCTGTCTTGCCTGACTCTCGTCCCAAGCCTCTCTCTCCTGTCATGTCTGACTCTCCTCCTAAGGCTCTCTCTCATGTCCAACCTAACTCTCGTCCCAAGCCCCTCTCTCTCTCATGTTTAGGCAGATTCTTGTCCCAAGACTCTCTCTCCTGTACTGCCTCACTCTAGTCCCAAGCCTCTATCTCCTGTCCTGCCTGACTCTCGTCCAAAGCCTCTCTCTCTTCTGTCCTGCCTGACTCTCTCCTCAAGTCTATCTCTCTCCTGCCTTGCCTGACTCTCGTCCCAAGCCTCTCTCTCATGTCAGGTGTGACTCTCCTCCTAAGCCTCTCTCTCATGTCCAGCCTAACTCTCGTCCCAATCCCCTCTCTCTCTCATGTCTAGCCTGATTCTTGTCCCAAGCCTCTCTCTCCTGTCCTGCCTCACTCTAGTCCCAAGCCTCTCTCTCCTGTCCTGCCTAACTCTCGTCCCAAGCCTCTCTCTCCTGTCATGGGTGACTCTCCTCCTAAGCCTCTCTCTCCTGTCCAGCCTAACTCTCGTCCCAAGCCCCTCTCTTCCTCATATCTACCCTGATTCTTGTCGAAAGCCTCTATCTCGTGTCCTGCCTTACTCTAGTCCCAAGACTTTCTCTCCTGTCCTGCCTGACTCTAGTCGCAAGCCTCTCTCTCCTGTCCTGCCTGACTCTCGTCCGAAGCATATCTCTCAAGTCCTGCCTGACTCGTCCCAAGCCTCTCTCTCGTGTCCTGCCTAACAGTCTTCCAAATCCTGCCTCTACTGTCCTTCCTGACTCTCGTCCCAAGCCTTTCTCTCCTGTTCTGCCTGTAACTGTCATCCCAAGCATATCTCTCTCTCCCTCATGTCCAGCTTGACTATGGACCCAAGCCTCTCTCTCCTGTCCTGCCTGACTCTCGTCCCAAAACTTTCTCTCGTGTCCAGTCTGAATCTCGTCCCAAGTGTCTCTCTTCTATCCTGCCTAACTCTCGTGCCAACCTCTCTCTCCTCTCCTGCCTGACTTTCGTCCCAAGCCTCTCTCCTCTGTCCAGCCTCACTCTCGTCCTAAGCTCTCTCTCCTCTCCTACATGACTCTCATACCAAGCCTCACTCTATTGTCCTGCCTGACTCTCGTCCCAAGACTCTCTCTCATGTCCTGCCTGACTCTCTCCCAAGCCTCTCTCTCGTGTCCTGCCTGACTCTCTCCCAAGCCTCTCTCTCCTGTCACTGCCTGACTCTCGTCCCAAGCCTCTCTCTCTCTGTTCCTAGCCTGACTCTTCTCCCTAAGACCTCTCACTCCTCATTCCAGCCTGAATTCGTCCAACCTCTCTCTCTGTCCTGCCTGACTCTCGTCCCTACTCTCTCCTGTCCTGCCTAACTCTCGCCCAAGCCTCTCTCTCCTGTCCTGACTGACTCATCGTCCTAAGCCTATATTCCTGTCCTGCCTGACTCTTGTTCCAAGCCTCTCTTTTCTGTCCTTCCTGACTCTCGTCCCAAGCCTCTCTCCGCTCTCCTGCCTGACTCTCGTCCCAAGCCTCTCTCCTTTGTCCAGCCTCACCCTGGTCCTAAGCTTCTCACTCCTATCCTGTAAGACTCTCGTACCAAGCTTCTCTCTATTGTCCTGCCTGACTCTCGTCCCAAGACTCTCTCTAGTGTCCTACCTGAATCTCGTCCCAAGCCTCTAACTCCTGTCCTGCCTGACTCTCGCCACAAGACTCTCTCCCCTGTCCTGCATGACTATCGTCCTAAGCCTCTCTCTCCTGTCCTGCCTCTCTCTCGTCCCAAGCATCTCTCTCCTGTCATGCATGACTCTCGTCCGAAGTCTCTCTCTCCTGTCCCGCCTGACTCTCGTCCCAAGCATATCTCTCATGTCCTCCCTGATTCTCGTCCCAAGCATATCTCTCATGTCCTGCCTGACTCTCGTGCCAAGCCTCTCTTTCCTGTCCAGCGTGACTCTCGTCCCAAACCCCTCTCTCTCTCTCTCTCTCTCATGTCGAGCTTGACTATTGTCCCAAGCCTGTCTCTCCTGTCCTGCCTGACTCTCGTCCCAAGCCTCTCTCTCCTGTCCTGCGTGAATCTCTTCCCAAGCCTCTCTCTCGTGTCTAGCCTGCCTCTCTTCCCAAGCCCCTCTCTCCTGTCCTGCCTGACTCTCGTCCCAATCCTCTCTCTCCTTTCCTGCCTAACCTTCTCCTAAAGGCTCCCTCACCCCTCATGCCTGAATATCGTCATAAGCGTCTCTCCCCTGTCCTGCCTAACTGTCGTCCCAAGCCTCTCTCCTGTCCTGCCTGACTCTCATCCTAAGCCTCTCTCTCTTATCCTACCTGTTTCTCGTCCCAAGCCTCTCTCTCCTGTCCTGTCTGATTCTCGTCCCAAGCCTCTCCCCTGTCGTGCATGACTCTCGTACAAAGCCTCTTTCTCTTGTCATGCCTGACTCTCGTCCCAAGAATCTCTCTCCTGTCCTTCCTGACTCTCGACCCAAGAATCTCTCTGTCCTATCCTGCCTGACTCTCATCCTAAACCCCTCTCTCCTGTCCTGCCTGACTTTCGTCCCAAGCCTTTCTCTGCTGTCCTGTCTGGCTATCGTTCCAAGCGTCTCTCATCTGTCCAGCCTGAGTCTCGTCCCAAGGCTCTCCCTCCTGTACTTCATGACTCTCGTACCAAGCCTCTCTCTATTGTCCTGCCTGAATCTCGTCCCAAGCATCTCTCTCGTGTCCTGCCTAACTCTCGTCCCAAGCCTCTCTCTCTCTCCTGGACTGCCTGACTCTCTCCTCAAGCCTCTCTCTCCCTTCTTGCCTGACTCTCGTCCCAAGCCTTTCCCTCCTGTCGTGCGTGACTCTCGCCCCAAGCCCCTCCCTCTCGTATGTCTAGCCTGATTCTCGTCTCACGCCTCTTTCTCCTGTCCTGCAGAACTCTCGTCCGAAGCCTCTCTCTCCTGTCCTGCCTGACTCTCGTCCCAAGCCCCTCCCTCTCTTATGTCCAACCTGATTGTCGTTTAATGCCTCTTTCTCCTGTCCTGCATAACTCTCGTTCCTAGACTCTCTCTCCTGTCCTGGCTGACTCTCGTCCCAAGACTCTCTCTAGTGTCCTCCATGAATCTCGTCCTAAGCCTCTCTCCCCTGTCCTGCCTGACTCTCGTCCCAAGCCTCTCTCTCCTGTCCTGCTTGACTCTCGTCCCAAGTCTCTCTCTAATGTCCTGCATGACTCTCGTCCCAAGCCTCAATCTCTCCTGTCCTGCCTGACTCTCTCCTCAAGTCTATCTCTCTCCTGTCTTACCTGACTCTCGTGACAAGTCTCTCTCTTCTGTCAGGTGTGACTCTCCTCCTAAGCCTCTCTCTCATGTCCAGCCTAACTCTCGTCCCAAGCCCCTCTCTCATGTCTAGCCTGATTCTTGTTGCAAGCCTCTCTCCCCTCTCCTGCCTCATTCTAGTCCGAAGCCTCTCTCTCCTGTCCTGCCTGACTCTCGTCCCAAGCCTCTCTCTCCTGTCTTGGGTGACTCTCCTCCTAAGACTCTCTCTCCTGTCCAGCCTAACTCTCGTCCAAAGACCCTCTCTTCCTCATGTCTACCCTGATTCTTGTCCAAAGCCTCTCTCTCGAGTCCTGCCTGACTCTCGTCCCAAAACTTTCTCTTCTGTCCTGCCTGACTCTCGTCGCAGGCCTCTCTCTCTCTCCAGTCCTGCCTGACTCTCGTCCGAAGCATATCTCTCATGTCCTGCATGACTCTCGTCCCAAGCGTCTCTCTCGTGTCCTGCCTAACTATCTTCCAAATCCTACCTCTACTGTACTTCCTGACTCTCGTCGCAAGCCTCTCTCTCCTGTCCTGCCTGTAACTTTCGTACCAAGCATATATCTCTCTCCCAGGATAGGAGAGAGAAGCTTGGGACCAGAGTGAGGCTGCACAAAACAGAGAGGCTTGGGACGAGAGTCAGGCAGGAGAGGAGAGAGACGCTTGGGACGAAAGTCAGGCAGGACAGAAGAGAGAGGCTTGTGACGAGTTTCAGGCAGGACAGGAGAGAGAGGCTTGGGACGAGAGTCAGGCAGGGCAGGAGAGAGAGGCTTGGGACAATAGTCAATCTGGACATGAGAGAGAGAGAGAGAGTCAGACTGGACAGGAAAGGGAGGCTTGGGACGAGATTCAGACATGACAGGAGAGTGAGACTTGGGACGAGAATCACAGGAAGAACAAGAGAGTGAGGCTTTGGTCGAGAGTCAGGAAGGACAGTAGAGTGAGGATTTGGACGAGAGTCAGGCAGACCAGGAGAGAAAGGCTTGGGACGAGATTCAGGCAGATCAGGAGAGATATAATTGGGACAAGAATCAGTCAGTACAGGAGACAGAGACTTGGGACGAGAGTCAAGCTGGCCAGGAGAGAAAATCATGGGACGAGGGTCAGGCAGGACACGAGAGAGAGGCTTGGGACGAGATTCAGGCAGGACAGGAGAGAGAGTCTTGGGAAAAGTATCAGGCTTGACATGAGAGAGCGAGGGGCTTGGGACGAGAGTTAGGCTGGACAGGAGAGAGAGGCTTAGGGGGAGAGTCAGACACGATAGGAGGGAGAAGCTTGGGACGAGAGTTAGGCAGGAGAGGAGAGAGTGTCTTGAGACGAGAGTCAGGCAGGACAGGCGAGAGAGGCTTAGGACGAGAGTCAGGCAGGGCAGGAGAGAAAGACTTCGGAAGAGAGTAAGGCAGGACAGGAGATAGAGGCGTGAAACAAGAATCAGGCTGGATATGAGGGAGCGAGAGTGGCTTGGGATGAGAGTCAGGCAGGACAGGAGAGAGAGTCTTGTGGCGAGAGTCAGAGAAGACAGGAGACAGAGAGAATTAAGGAGAGAGTCAAGCAGAAGTTGAGAGAGAGAGGCTTGTGACGAGAGTCAGGCAGGACATGAGAGAGAGGCTTGGGACGAGAGTCAGGATTGACAGGAGAGAGTGGCTTTCGACGAGATTCAGCCAGGACAGGAGAGTGAGTCTTGGGCCGAGAGTCAGGCAGGACAGGGGAAAGAGTCTTGAGACGAGATTCATCTAGAACAGGAGAGAGAGGCTTATTAAGAGAGTCAGGCAGGACAGGAGAGAGAAGCTTCGGACGAAAGTCAAGAAGGACAGGAGAAAGAGGCGTGAGACGAGAATCAGGCTGGACATGAGAGAGAGAGAGAGAGAGAGAGAGAGAGAGAGAGAGAGAGAGAGAGAGAGAGAGAGAGAGAGAGAGAGAGAGAGAGAGAGAGAGAGAGAGAGAGAGAGAGAAGGGCATGGGACGAGAGTCAGGTAGGGCAGGAGAGAGAAGCTAGGGACGAGAGTAAAGCAAGACAGGAGGGAGAGAGACATGAGGAGATAGTCAGGCAGGAGAGGAGAGAGAGAGGCTTAGGACGAGATTCAGGGAGGACAGGAGAGAGAGGCTTGGGACGAGAGTCAGGCAGGACAATAGAGAGAGGCTTGGTACGAGAGTAATGAAGGATAGGAGAAAGAAGCTTGGGACCAGAGTGATGCTGGACAAAAGAGAGAGGCTTGGGACGAGAGTCAGGCAGGGGAGGAGAGAGATTCTTGGGACGAGAGTCAGGCAGGACAGAAGAGAGAGGCTTGGGACAAGATTCAGGCAGGACAGGAGAGTGAGCCTTGGGACGAGAGTCAGGCAGGACAGAAGAAAGCGTCTTGGGACAATAGTCAACCTGGACATGAGAGAGAGAGAGAGAGGGGCTTAGAGAGAGAGAGAGAGACAGGAGAAGAGAGGGTGGGAGAGAGATTCAGAAGAGAGAGAGAGAGAGAGGCTTGGGACGAGAGTCAAAGTACAAGAGAGGAGGCTTGGGACGAGAGTCAGAACGACAGGAGAGTGAGATTTGGGAGAGAGTCAGCAGAAACAGGAGAGAGAGGTTTGGGACCGAGAGTCAGGAGGACAGGATGAGATTGCTGGGATGAGAATCAGTCAGTACAGGAGACAGAGACTTGGGACAAGAATCAGGCTTGACATGAGAGAGTCAGGGGCTTGGGACGAGAGTTACGCTGGACAGGAGAAAGATTCGTAGGGGGAGAGTCACACATGATAGGAGGGAGAGTCTTGGCACGAGAGTCAGGCAGGAGAGGAGAGAGAGTCTTGAGACGAGAGTCAGGCAGGACAGGGGAGACAGGCTAAGGCGGAGAGTCAGGCAGGACAGGAGAGAAAGGCTTCGGAAGAGAGTCAGGCAGGACAGGAGAAAGAAGCGTGAGACGAGATCATGCTGGACATGAGAGAGAGATAGAGAGAGAGGGGCTTGGGGCGAGTGTCAGGGAGGACATGAGAGAGAGGCTTGGGACGAGAGTCAGGCAGGACAGGAGAGAGTGGCTTTGGACGAGATTCATCCAGGACAGGAGAGTGAGTCTTGGGCCGAGAGTCAGGCAGGACAGGGAAAGAGTCTTGAGATGAGATTCAGCGAGAACAGGAGAGAGAGGCTTATGAAAAGAGTCAGGCAGGACAGGGGAGAGAGGCTTCGGACGAAAGTCAAGTAGGACAGGAGAAAGAGGCGTGAGACGAGAATCAGGCTGGACATGAGAGAGAGACATAAAAGGGCTTGGGACGAGAGTCAGGTAGGGCAGGAGAAAGAAGCATGGGACGAGAGTCAGGCAAGACAGGAGGGAGAGACTTGCGGAGATAGTCTGGCAGGAAGAGAGAGAGAGAGGCTTTCTACGAGATGCAGGGAAGACAGGAGAGAAAGGCTTGAGACGAGAGTCAGGCAGGACAATAGAGAGTGGCTTGGTACGAGAGTCATGCAGGATAGGAGAGAGAAGCTTGGGACCAGAGTGAGGCTGGACAAAACAGAGACGCTTCGGACCAGAGTCAGGCAGGAGAGGAGAGAGACTGTTAGGACGAGAGTCAGTCAGGACAGAAGAGAGAGGCTTGGGACGAGATTCAGGCAGGACAGAAGAGAGAGGCTTGGGACGAGATTCAGGCAAGACAGGAGAGAGAGGCTTGGGACGAGAGTCAGGCAGGACAGGAGAGAGAGGCTTGGGACAATAGTCAAGCTGGACATGAGAGAGAGAGAGAGGGCTTAGGAAGAGAGTCAGACTTGACAGGAAAGGGCGGCTTGGGACGAGATTCAGACATGATAGGAGAGTGAGACTTGGGACGAGAGTCACAGGAAGAACAAGAGAAAGAGGATTTGGTCGAGAGTCAGGAAGGACAGTAGAGTGAGGATTTGGACGAGAGTCAGGCAGAGCAGGAGAGAGAGGCCTGGGACGAGAGTCAGGCAGGACAGGAGACAGTTGCTTGGGACGAGAATCAGTCAGTACAGGAGACAGAGACTTGGGACGAGAGTCAAGTAGGCCAGGAGAGAAAATCTTGGTACGAGAGTCAGGCAGGACACGAGAGAGAGGCTTGGGACGAGATTCAGGCAGGAGAGGAGAGAGAGTCTTGGGACAAGAATCAGGCTTGACATGAGAGAGCGAGGGGCTTGGGACGAGAGTTAGGCTGGACAGGAGAGAGAGGCTTAGGGGGAGAGTCAGACATGATAGGAGGGAGAGGCTTGGGACGAGGGTATGGCAGGAGAGGAGAGAGAGTCCTGAGACGAGAGTCTGGCAAGACAGGCGAGAGAGGCTTAGGACGAGAGTCAGGCAGGACATGAGATAGAGGCGTGAGACGAGAATCAGGCTGGACATGAGGGAGAGAGAGGGGCTTGGGATGAGAGTCAGGCTGGACACTAGAGAGAGGCTTGTGACGAGAGTCAGACAAGACAGGAGACAGAGAGACTTAAGGAGAGAGTCATGCAGGAATGGAGAGAGATAGGCTTGTGACGAGAGTCAGGCAGGACATTAGAGAGCGGCTTGGGACGAGAGTCAGGCAGGACAGGAGAGAGTGGCTTTGGACGAGATTCAGCCAGGACAGGAGAGTGATTCTTGGGCCGAGAGTCAGGCAGTACAGTGGAAAGAGTCTTGAGACGAGACTCAGCTAGAACAGGAGGGAGAGCCTTAGGAAGAAAGTCAGGCAGGACAGGAGAGAGAGGCTTCTGACGAAAGTCAAGTAGGACAGGAGAAAGAGGCGTGAGACGAGAATCAGGCTGGACATGAGAGAGAGAGAGAGAGAGAGAGATAGAGAGAGAGAGAGAGAGATGAGAGAGAGAGAGAGAGAGAGAGGAGAGAGAGAGAGAGAGAGAGAGAGGAGAGAGAGAGAGAGAGAGAGAGAGAGAGAGAGAGAGAGAGAGAGAGAGAGAGAGAGAGAGAGAGAGAGAGAGAGGCTTGGGACGAGAGTCAGGTAGGGCAGGAGAGAGAAGCTAGGGACGAGAGTAAGGCAAGAGAGGAGGGAGAGAGACATGCGGAAATAGTCTGGCAGGACAGGAGAGAGCGAGGCTTATGACGAGATTCAGGGAGGACAGGAGAGAGAGGCTTCGGACGAGAGTCAGTAGGACAGGAGAAAGAGGCGTGAGACGAGATCAAGCTGGACATGAGGGAGAGAGATACAATTGCTTGGGACGAGAGTCATTTAGGGCAGGAGAGAGAAGCTTGGGACGAGAGTCAGGCAAAGAGAGGAGGAGAGAGGACTTGAGGAGATAGTCTGGAGACAGGAGAGAGAGAGGCTTTGGACGAGATGCAAGGTGGACATGAGAGGAGAGAGGGCTTGGGACGAGAGTCAGGCAGGCAATAGAGAAAGGCTTGTTACGAGAGTCATGCAGGATAGGAGAGAGAGAGCTATGGGGACAGTATGACGTGGAAAAAGAGAGGCTAGGACGAGAGTCAGGGCAGGAGAGGAGAGAGCGCTTGGGACGAGAGTCAGGCAAGAGAGAAGAGAGAGGCTTGGGACAAGATTCAGGCAGGACAGGAGAGAGAGAGGCTTGGGACGAGAGTCAGGCAGGGACAGGAAGAGAGAGGCTTGGGACATAGTCAAGATGGCATGAGAGAGAGAGGGGCTTAGGACGAGAGTCAGCTGGACAGGAAAGGGAGGCTTGGGAGAGATTCAGACATGACAGGAGAGTGAGGACTTGGGACGAGAGTCAGGATGACAAGAGAGAGAGGCTTGGTCGGGGAGTCAGGAGGACAGTAGAGAGAGGCTTGGGACGAGAGTCAGGCAGGACAGAAGAGTAAGGCTTCGGACGAGAGTAAGGCAGGACAGGAGATAAGGGCGTGAGACGAGAAAAGGCTGGACGAGAGAGAGAGGAGGAGTTGGGAGAGTCAGGAGGACAGGAAGGAGAGGTAGCGTGAGAGATAGGAGTCAGGCAGGGAGAGAGAGAGGCTTGGGACGAATCAGGCAGGACAAGAGAGAGTGGCTTTGACGAGATTCAGCCAGGACAGGGATGGTCTTGGGCCGAGAGTCAAGGGGAAAGGTCTTGAGACGAGACTCAGCTAGAACAGGAGAGAAGGCTTAGGAAGAGATCAGGAGGACAGGAGAGAGAGGCTTCGGAGAAAGTAAGAGGACAGGAGAAAGAGCGTGAGAGAGAATCAGCTGGAATGAGGAGAGAGAAAAGGTGGAGAGAGAGAGGAGAGAGAGATGGGAGAGAGAGAGAGAGGAGAGAGATGGGAGATAGAGGCAGGAGAGAGAGAGGCTGGACGAGAGAGAGGCAGGAGAGAGAGCTTGGAGAGAGTCGCAGACAATGAGAAGGCTTGACGAGTAGCAGTAGAGAGAGAGCTGGGAAAGTAAGCTGACAAAGAGAGGGCTTGGACGAGAGTTAGGCGGAGAGGAGAGGCTAGGGAGAGTCAGCAGAAGGGGGAGAGGCTTGGACGAAGTCAGGCAGGAAGAGAGAGAGCTTGAGACGAGAGTCAGGCAGGACAGGAGAGAGAGGTGGACAAGTAGGAGGACAGGAGAGAAAGGCTTGGACGAGAGTAGCGGACAGGAGAGAGGCTTGGGACGAATTCAGGATGAAGGAGAGAGAGGGGTTGGGACGAGTTACAGGCAGAACAGGAGAAGAGGCTTGGAGGGTCAGGCAGGAAGGAGAGAGGCTTGGACGAAGTCAGCAGGAAGAGAGAGTTGGACGAGTAGAGCAGAGAAGGCTTGGACGAGATCAGCGGACAGGAGAGAGTCTTGGCGAGAGTCAGGCAGGACAGGGAAGAGCTTGGACGAGAGTCAGGAGGGAGAAAGAGAGGCTGAGAGAGAGTCAGGAGAACAGAGAGAAGGCTTGGACGAGATCAGGCAGGAAGGAGAGGAGGCTTGGACGAGAGTCAGGAGGAGGAGAGAGAAGAGGGACAGGTAGGCATAGGAAGGAGAGAGAGCTTGGGAGAAGTCAGGCAGGAGAGGAGAGAGGCTTAGGATAAGAATGAAGGCAGGACGGAGAGAGAGAGGCTTGGACGAGAGCAGAGGAAGGAGAGAGACTTGGGAGAGAGCGGACAAGAGAAGGCTTGACGAGAGTCAGAGATAGAGAGAGGCGAGAGAGTGGAAAAAGAGAGAGGCTTGGAGAGATCAGGCAGGAAGAGAGAGAGCTTGGGACGAGAGTCAGGCAGGAGAAGAGAGAGGCTTGGGAAGATTCAGGCAGGAAGGAGAGAGAGGCTTGGGACGAGAGTCAGGCAGGACAGAGAGAGAGGCTTGGGACATATCAAGGGACAGGGCAGGACAGGGAAAGAGTCTTGAGAGGAGAGCAGCTAGAACAGGAGAGAGAGGCTTATGAAAGAGTCAGGCAGGACAGGAGGGAGAGGCATTCGGACGAAAGTCAAGTAGGACAGGAGAAAGAGGCGTGAGACGAGAATCAAGCTGGACATGAGAGAGAGAGAACAATTGCTGGGACGAGAGTCATTTAGGGCAGGAGAGAGAAGTTTTGACGAGAGTCAGGCAAGAGAGGAGGGAGAGAGACTTGAGGAGATATGTCTGGCAGGACAGGAGAGAGAGAGGCTTTGGACGAGATGCAGGGAGGACAGGAGAGAGAGGCTTGGACGAGACAGTCAGGCAGGACAATAGAGAAAGGCTTGTTACGAGAGTCATGCAGGATAGGAGAGAGAAGCTTGGGACCAGAGTGACGCTGGACAAAACAGAGAGGCCTAGGACGAGAGTCAGGCAGGAGAGCAGAGAGACGCATGGGACGAGAGTCAGGCACGACAGAAGAGAGAGGCTTGTGACGAGATTCAGGCAGGACAGGAGAGAGAGGCTTGGAACGAGAGTCAGGCAGGACAAGAGAGAGAGGCTTGGGACAATAGTCAATCTGGACATGAGAGAGAGAGAGGGGCTTAGGACGAGAGTCAGACTGGACAGGAAAGGGAGGCTTGGGACAAGATTCAGACATGACAGGAGAGTGAGACTTGGGACGAGAGCCACAGGAAGAACAAGAGAGAGAGGCTTTGTTCGAGAGTCAGGAAGGACAGTAGAGTGAGGATTTGGACGAGAGTCAGGCAGACCAGGAGAGAAAGGCTTGGGACGAGATTTAGGCAGGACAGGAGAGATATAATTGGGACAAGAATCAGTCAGTACAGGAGACAGAGACTTGTTACGAGAGTCAAGCAGGCCAGGAGAGAAAATCTTGGTACGGGATTCAGGCAGGACTCGAGAGAGAGACTTGGGACGAGATTCAGGCAGTACAGGAGAGAGAGTCTTGGGAAAAGAATGAAGCTTGACATGAGAGAGCGAGGGGCTTGGGACGAGAGTTAGGCTGGACAGGAGAGAGAGGCGTAGGGGGAGAGTCAGACATGATAGGAGGGAGAGGCTTGGGACGAGAGTCAGGCAGGAGAGGAGAGAGAGTCTTGAGACGAGAGTCAGGCAGGACAGGCGAGAGAGGCTAGGACGAGAGAGTCAGGCAGGACAGGAGAGAAAGGCTTCGGACGAGAGTAAGACAGGACAGGAGATAGAGGCGTGAAGACGAGAATCAGGGTGGACATGAGGAAGAGAGAGGGGCATGGGAGAGAGTCAGGCAGGACAGGAGAGAGAGAGAGATTGTGACGAGAGTCAGAAAAGAAGCAGGAGGACAGAGAAATTAAGGAGAGAGTCAAAGCAGGAATGGAGAGGAGAGGCTTGTGACGAGAGTCAGGCAGGACATGAGAGAAGGCTTGGGACGAAGTCAGGCAGGACAGGAGAGAGATACTTTGGACGAGATTTAGCCAGGACAGGAGAGTGAGTCTTGGGCCGAGAGTCAGGCAGTACAGGGGAAAGAGTCTTGAGACGAGACTTAGCTAGAAAAGGAGAGAGAGACTTAGTAAGAGAGTCAGGCAGGACAGGAGGGAGAGGCTTCGGACGAAAGTCAAGTAGGACAGGAGAAAGAGGCGTGAGACGAGAATCAGGTTGGACATGAGAGAGAGAGATAGAAGGGCTTGAGACGAGAGTCAGGTAGGGCAGGAGAGAGAAGCTTGGGGCGAGAGTCAGGCAAGACAAAAGGGAGAGAGACTTGCGGAAATAGTCTGGCAGGACAGGAGAGAGAGAGGCTTAGGACGAAATTCAGGGAGGACAGGAGAGAGAATCTTGAGACGAGAGTCAGGCAGGACAATAGAGAGAGGATTGGTACGAGATTCATGCAGGATAGGAGAGACAAGCTTGGGACCAGAGTGAGGCTGGACAAAACAGAGAGGCTTGGGACGAGAGTCAGGCAGGAGAGGAGAGAGACGCTTGGGACGAGTGTCAGGCACGACAGAAGAGGAAGGCTTGGGGCGAGATTCAGGCAGGACAGGAGAGAGAGGCTTGGGACGAGAGTCAGGCAGAAGAAGAGAGAGAGGCTTGGGACAATAGTCAATCTGGACAGGAGAGAGAGAGAGATGAGCTTAGGACGAGAGTCAGACTGGAAAGGAAAGGGAGGCTTGGGACGAGATTCAGACATGACAGGAGAGTGAGACTTGGGACGAGAGCCACAGGAAGAACAAGAGAGAGAGGCTTTGTTCGAGAGTCAGGAGGGACAGTAGAGTGAAGATTTGGACGAGAGTCAGGCAGACCAGGAGAGAAAGGCTTGGGGAAGAGATTCAGGCAGGACAGGAGAGATATAATTGGGACGAGAATCAGTCAGTACAGGAGACAGAGACTTGGGACGAGAGTCAA
Organism: Panulirus ornatus; assembly: GCF_036320965.1. Taxonomy (NCBI): domain Eukaryota; kingdom Metazoa; phylum Arthropoda; class Malacostraca; order Decapoda; family Palinuridae; genus Panulirus; species Panulirus ornatus. The sequence goes on from NC_092236.1 coordinate 32,226,864, forward strand.
GCAAACCAGGAGAGAAAATCTTGGGACGAGAGTCAGGCAGGACACGAGAGAGAGGCTTGGGACGAGATTCAGGCAGTACAGGAGAGAGAGTCTTGGGAAAAGAATCAAGCTTGACATGAGAGAGCAAGGAGCTTGGGACGAGAGTTAGGCTGGACAGGAGAGAGAGGCGTAGGGGGAGAGTCAGACATGATAGGAGGGAGAGGCTTGGGACGAGAGTCAGGCAGGAGAAGAGAGAGAGTCTTGAGACGAGAGTCAGGCAGGACAGGCGAGAGAGGCCTAGGACGAGAGTCAGGCAGGACAGGAGAGAAAGGCTTCGGACGAGAGTAAGACAGGACAGGAGATAGAGGCGTGAGACGAGAATCAGGGTGGACATGAGGAAGAGAGAGGGGCTTGGGATGAGAGTCAGGCAGGACAGGAGAGAGAGGATTGTGACGAGAGTCAGAAAAGACAGGAGACAGAGATAATTAAGGAGAGAGTCAAGCAGGAATGGAGAGAGAGAGGCTTGTGACGAGAGTCAGGCAGGACATGAGAGAGAGGCTTGGGACGAAAGTCAGGCAGGACAGGAGAAAGTGGCTTTTGACGAGATTCAGCCAGGACAGGAGATTGAGTCTTGGGCCGAGAGTCAGGCAGGACAGGGGAAAGTGTCTTGAGACAAGACTCAGCTAGAACAGGAGAGAGAGGCTTATGAAGAGAGTCAGGCAGGACAGGAGAGAGAGGCTTCGGACGAAAGTCAAGAAAGACAGGAGAAAGAGGCGTGAGACGAGAATCAGGCTGGAAATGAGAGAGAGAGAGATATAAGGGCTTTGGATGAGAGTCAGGTAGGGCAGGAGAGAGAAGCTAGTGACGAGAGTAAGGCATGAGAGAAGGGAGAGAGATATGCGGAGATAGTCAGGCAGGAGAGGAGAGAGAGGCTTAGGACGAGATTCAGAGAGAACAGGAGAGAGAGGCTTGGGATGAGAGTCTGGCAGGACAATAGAGAGAGGCTTGGTACGAGAGTCATGCAGGATAGGAGAGAGAAGCTTGGGACCAGAGTGATGCTGGACAAAAGAGAGAGGCTTGGGACGAGAGTCAGGCAGGAGAGTAGAGAGAGGCTTAGGACGAGAGTCAGGCAGGCCAGAAGAGAGAGGCTTGAGAGAAGATTCAGGCAGGACAGGAGAGAGAGGCTTGGGACGAGAGTCAGGCAGGACAGAAGAGAAAGGCTTGGGACAAGATTCAGGCAGGACAGGAGAGAGAGGCTTGGGACGAGAGTCAGGCAGGACAGGAGAGAGAGGCTTGGGACAATATTCAAGCTGGACATGAGAGAGAGAGAGAGGGGCTTAGTACGAGAGTCAGACTGGACAGGAAATTTAGGCTTGGGACGAGATTTAGACATGACAGGAGAGTGAGACTTGGGACGGGAGTCACAGGAGGAACAAGAGAGAAAGGCTTGGGACGAGAGTCAGGGAAAACAGTAGAGTGAGGATTTGGACGAGAGTCAGGCAGACCAGGAGAGAGAGAGGCTTGGGACGAGAATCAGGCAGGACAAGAGAGAGTGGCTTTGGACGAGATTCAGCCACGACAGGAGAGTGAGTCTTGGGCCGAGAGTCAACAGGACAGGGAAAAGAGTCTTGAGACGAGACTCAGCTAGAACAGGAGAGAGAGGCTTAGGAAGAGAGTCAGGCAGGACAGGAGAGAGAGGCTTCGGACGAAAGTCAAGTAGGACAGGAGAAAGAGGCGTGAGACGAGAATCAAGCTGGACATGAGGGAGAGAGATACAATTGCTTGGGACGAGAGTCATTTAGGGCAGGAGAGAGAAGCTTGGGACGAGAGTCAGGCAAGAGAGGAGGGAGAGAGACTTGAGGAGATAGTCTGGCAGGACAGGAGAGAGAGAGGCTTTGGACGAGATGCAAGGAGGACAGGAGAGAGAGGCTTGGGACGAGAGTCAGGCAGGACAATAGAGAAAGGCTTGTTACGAGAGTCATGCAGGATAGGAGAGAGAAGCTTGGGACCAGAGTGACGCTGGACAAAACAGAGAGGCCTAGGACGAGAGTCAGGCAGGAGAGGAGAGAGACGCTTGGGACGAGAGTCAGGCAGGACAGGAGAGAGAGGCTTGGGACGAGAGTCAGGCAGGACAGGAGAGAGAGGCTTGGGACATTAGTCAAGATGGACATGAGAGAGAGAGAGGGGCTTAGGACGAGAGTCAGACTGGACAGGAAAGGGAGGCTTGGGACGAGATTCAGACATGACAGGAGAGTGAGACTTGGAACGAGAGTCACAGGATGAACAAGAGAGAGAGGCTTTGGTTGAGGGTCAGGTAGGACAGTAGAGTGAGGATTTGGACGAGAGTCAGGCAGGACAGAAGAGTAAGGCTTCGGACGAGAGTAAGGCAGGACAGGAGATAAAGGCGTGAGACGAGAAACAGGCTGGACACGAGGGAGAGAGAGGAGCTTAGGATGAGAGTCAGGCAGGACAGGAGAGAGAGAGGCTAGTGACGAGAGTCAGGCAGGGCATGAGAGAGAGGCTTGGAACGAGAGTCAGGCAAGACAAGAGAGAGTGGCTTTGGACGAGATTCAGCCAGGACAGGAGAGTGAGTCTTGGGCCGAGAGTCAGGCAAGAGGGGGGGAAAGAGTCTTGAGACGAGACTCAGCTAGAACAGGAGAGAAAGGCTTAGGAAGAGAATCAGGCTGGACAGGAGAGAGAGGCTTCGGATGAAAGCTAAGTAGGACAGGAGAAAGAAGCGTGAGACGAGAATCAGGCTGGACACGAGAGAGAGAGAGAGAGAGAGAGAGAGAGAGAGAGAGAGAGAGAGAGAGAGAGAGAGAGAGAGAGAGAGAGAGAGAGAGAGAGAGAGAGAGAGGCTTGGGAAGAGAGTCAGGTAGGGCAGGAGAGAGAAGCTAGGGACGAGAGTAAGGCAAGACAGGAGGGAGAGAGACATGCGGAGATAGTCAGGCAGGAGAGGAGAGAGAGAGGCTTAGGACGAGATTCAGGGAGGACAGGCGAGAGAGGCTTGGTACGAGAGTCATGGAGGATAGGAGAGAGAAGCTTAGGACAAGAGTGAGGCTGGACAAAAGAGATAGGCTTGGGATGAGAGGCGGGCAGGAAAGGAGAGAGACGCTTGGGACGAGAGTCAGGCATGACAGAAGAGAGAGGCTTGGGACGAGATTCAGGCAGAACAGGAGAGAGAGGCTTGGGACGAGAGTCAGGCAGGACAGGAGAGAGAGAGAGAGGGGCTTAGTACGAGAGTCAGACTGGACAGGAAATTTAGGCTTGGGACGAGATTTAGACATGACAGGAGAGTGAGACTTGGGACGGGAGTCACAGGAGGAACAAGAGAGAAAGGCTTGGGACGAGAGTCAGGAAAAACAGTAGAGTGAGGATTTGGACGAGAGTCAGGCAGACCAGGAGAGAGAGAGGCTTGGGACGAGAATCAGGCAGGACAAGAGAGAGTGGCTTTAGACGAGATTCAGCCACGACAGGAGAGTGAGTCTTGGGCCGAGAGTCAACAGGACAGGGAAAAGAGTCTTGAGACGAGACTCAGCTAGAACAGGAGAGAGAGGCTTAGGAAGAGAGTCAGGCAGGACAGGAGAGAGAGGCTTCGGACGAAAGTCAAGTAGGACAGGAGAAAGAGGCGTGAGACGAGAATCAAGCTGGACATGAGGGAGAGAGATACAATTGCTTGGGACGAGAGTCATTTAGGGCAGGAGAGAGAAGCTTGGGACGAGAGTCAGGCAAGAGAGGAGGGAGAGAGACTTGAGGAGATAGTCTGGCAGGACAGGAGAGAGAGAGGCTTTGGACGAGATGCAGGGAGGACAGGAGAGAGAGGCTTGGGACGAGAGTCAGGCAGGACAATAGAGAAAGGCTTGTTACGAGAGTCATGCAGGATAGGAGAGAGAAGCTTGGGACCAGAGTGACGCTGGACAAAACAGAGAGGCCTAGGACGAGAGTCGGGCAGGAGAGGAGAGAGACGCTTGGGACGAGAGTCAGGCAAGAGAGAAGAGAGAGGCTTGGGGCGAGATTCAGGCAGGACAGGAGAGAGAGGCTTGGGACGAGAGTCTGGCAGAAGAAGAGAGAGAGGCTTGGGACAATAGTCAATCTGGACAGGAGAGAGAGAGAGATGAGCTTAGGACGAGAGTCAGACTGGAAAGGAAAGGTAGGCTTGGGACGAGATTCAGACATGACAGGAGAGTGAGACTTGGGACGAGAGCCACAGGAAGAACAAGAGAGAGAGGCTTTGTTCGAGAGTCAGGAGGGACAGTAGAGTGAAGATTTGGACAAGAGTCAGGCAGACCAGGAGAGAAAGGCTTGGGGAAGAGATTCAGGCAGGACAGGAGAGATATAATTGGGACGAGAATCAGTCAGTACAGGAGACAGAGACTTGGGACGAGAGTCAAGCAAACCAGGAGAGAAAATCTTGGGACGAGAGTCAGGCAGGACACGAGAGAGAGGCTTGGGACGAGATTCAGGCAGTACAGGAGAGAGAGTCTTGGGAAAAGAATCAAGCTTGACATGAGAGAGCAAGGGGCTTGGGACGAGAGTTAGTCTGGACAGGAGAGAGAGGCGTAGGGGGAGAGTCAGACATGATAGGAGGGAGAGGCTTGGGACGAGAGTCAGGCAGGAGAAGAGAGAGAGTCTTGAGACGAGAGTCAGGCAGGACAGGCGAGAGAGGCCTAGGACGAGAGTCAGGCAGGACAGGAGAGAAAGGCTTCGGACGAGAGTAAGACAGGACAGGAGATAGAGGCGTGAGACGAGAATCAGGGTGGACATGAGGAAGAGAGAGGGGCTTGGGATGAGAGTCAGGCAGGACAGGAGAGAGAGGATTGTGACGAGAGTCAGAAAAGACAGGAGACAGAGATAATTAAGGAGAGAGTCAAGCAGGAATGGAGAGAGAGAGGCTTGTGACGAGAGTCAGGCAGGACATGAGAGAGAGGCTTGGGACGAAAGTCAGGCAGGACAGGAGAAAGTGGCTTTTGACGAGATTCAGCCAGGACAGGAGATTGAGTCTTGGGCCGAGAGTCAGGCAGGACAGGGGAAAGTGTCTTGAGACGAGACTCAGCTAGAACAGGAGAGAGAGGCTTATGAAGAGAGTCAGGCAGGACAGGAGAGAGAGGCTTCGGACGAAAGTCAAGAAAGACAGGAGAAAGAGGCGTGAGACGAGAATCAGGCTGGAAATGAGAGAGAGAGAGATATAAGGGCTTTGGATGAGAGTCAGGTAGGGCAGGAGAGAGAAGCTAGTGACGAGAGTAAGGCATGAGAGAAGGGAGAGAGATATGCGGAGATAGTCAGGCAGGAGAGGAGAGAGAGAGGCTTAGGACGAGATTCAGAGAGAACAGGAGAGAGAGGCTTGGGATGAGAGTCTGGCAGGACAATAGAGAGAGGCTTGGTACGAGAGTCATGCAGGATAGGAGAGAGAAGCTTGGGACCAGAGTGATGCTGGACAAAAGAGAGAGGCTTGGGACGAGAGTCAGGCAGGAGAGTAGAGAGAGGCTTAGGACGAGAGTCAGGCAGGCCAGAAGAGAGAGGCTTGAGAGAAGATTCAGGCAGGACAGGAGAGAGAGGCTTGGGACGAGAGTCAGGCAGGACAGAAGAGAAAGGCTTGGGACAAGATTCAGGCAGGACAGGAGAGAGAGGCTTGGGACGAGAGTCAGGCAGGACAGGAGAGAGAGGCTTGGGACAATATTCAAGCTGGACATGAGAGAGAGAGAGAGGGGCTTAGTACGAGAGTCAGACTGGACAGGAAATTTAGGCTTGGGACGAGATTTAGACATGACAGGAGAGTGAGACTTGGGACGGGAGTCACAGGAGGAACAAGAGAGAAAGGCTTGGGACGAGAGTCAGGAAAAACAGTAGAGTGAGGATTTGGACGAGAGTCAGGCAGACCAGGAGAGAGAGAGGCTTGGGACGAGAATCAGGCAGGACAAGAGAGAGTGGCTTTGGACGAGATTCAGCCACGACAGGAGAGTGAGTCTTGGGCCGAGAGTCAACAGGACAGGGAAAAGAGTCTTGAGACGAGACTCAGCTAGAACAGGAGAGAGAGGCTTAGGAAGAGAGTCAGGCAGGACAGGAGAGAGAGGCTTCGGACGAAAGTCAAGTAGGACAGGAGAAAGAGGCGTGAGACGAGAATCAAGCTGGACATGAGAGAGAGAGATACAATTGCTTGGGACGAGAGTCATTTAGGGCAGGAGAGAGAAGCTTGGGACGAGAGTCAGGCAAGAGAGGAGGGAGAGAGACTTGAGGAGATAGTCTGGCAGGACAGGAGAGAGAGAGGCTTTGGACGAGATGCAAGGAGGACAGGAGAGAGAGGCTTGGGACGAGAGTCAGGCAGGACAATAGAGAAAGGCTTGTTACGAGAGTCATGCAGGATAGGAGAGAGAAGCTTGGGACCAGAGTGACGCTGGACAAAACAGAGAGGCCTAGGACGAGAGTCAGGCAGGAGAGGAGAGAGACGCTTGGGACGAGAGTCAGGCAAGAGAGAAGAGAGAGGCTTGGGACAAGATTCAGGCAGGACAGGAGAGAGAGGCTTGGGACGAGAGTCAGGCAGGACAGGAGAGAGAGGCTTGGGACATTAGTCAAGATGGACATGAGAGAGAGAGAGGGGCTTAGGACGAGAGTCAGACTGGACAGGAAAGGGAGGCTTGGGACGAGATTCAGACATGACAGGAGAGTGAGACTTGGAACGAGAGTCACAGGATGAACAAGAGAGAGAGGCTTTGGTCGAGGGTCAGGTAGGACAGTAGAGTGAGGATTTGGACGAGAGTCAGGCAGGACAGAAGAGTAAGGCTTCGGACGAGAGTAAGGCAGGACAGGAGATAAAGGCGTGAGACGAGAAACAGGCTGGACACGAGGGAGAGAGAGGAGCTTAGGATGAGAGTCAGGCAGGACAGGAGAGAGAGAGGCTAGTGACGAGAGTCAGGCAGGGCATGAGAGAGAGGCTTGGAACGAGAGTCAGGCAAGACAAGAGAGAGTGGCTTTGGACGAGATTCAGCCAGGACAGGAGAGTGAGTCTTGGGCCGAGAGTCAGGCAAGAGGGGGGGAAAGAGTCTTGAGACGAGACTCAGCTAGAACAGGAGAGAAAGGCTTAGGAAGAGAATCAGGCTGGACAGGAGAGAGAGGCTTCGGATGAAAGCTAAGTAGGACAGGAGAAAGAAGCGTGAGACGAGAATCAGGCTGGACATGAGAGAGAGAGAGAGAGAGAGAGAGAGAGAGAGAGAGAGAGAGAGAGAGAGAGAGAGAGAGAGAGAGAGAGAGAGAGAGAGAGAGAGAGAGAGAGAGAGAGAGAGAGAGAGAGAGAGAGAGAGAGAGAGAGAGAGAGAGAGAGAGGCTTGGGAAGAGAGTCAGGTAGGGCAGGAGAGAGAAGCTAGGGACGAGAGTAAGGCAAGACAGGAGGGAGAGAGACATGCGGAGATAGTCAGGCAGGAGAGGAGAGAGAGAGGCTTAGGACGAGATTCAGGGAGGACAGGCGAGAGAGGCTTGGTACGAGAGTCATGTAGGATAGGAGAGAGAAGCTTAGGACAAGAGTGAGGCTGGACAAAAGAGATAGGCTTGGGATGAGAGTCGGGCAGGAAAGGAGAGAGACGCTTGGGACGAGAGTCAGGCATGACAGAAGAGAGAGGCTTGGGACGAGATTCAGGCAGAACAGGAGAGAGAGGCTTGGGACGAGAGTCAGGCAGGACAGGAGAGAGAGGCTTGGGACAATAGTCAAGCTGGACATGAGAGAGAGAGAGAGAGAGAGAGGTGCTTAGGACGAGAGTCAGACTGGACAGGAAAGGGAGGCTTGGGAAGAGATTCAGACATGACAGGAGAGTGAGAGTTAGGACGATAATCACAGGAGGAACAAGAGAGAGAGGATTGGGACGAGAGTCAGGAAGGACAGTAAAGTGAGGATTTGGACGAGAGTCAGGCAGAACAGGAGAGAGAGGCTTGGGACGAGAGTCATGCAGGACAGGAGAGATATGCTCTGGACGAGAATCAGTCAGTACAAGAGACAGAGACTTGGGACCAGAATCAGGCTTGACATGAGAGAGCGAGGGTCTTGGGACGAGAGTTACGCTGGACAGGTGAAAGAGGCTTAGGGGGAGAGTCAGGCATGATAAGAGGGAGAGTCTTGGCACGAGTGTCAGGCAGCAGAGGAGAGAGAGTCTTGAGACGAGATTTAGGCAGGACAGGGGACAGGCTTCGGACGAGAGTAAGGCAGGACAGGAGAAAGATGCGTGAGACGAGATCAGGCTGGACATGAGAGATCGAGAGAGAGGGGCTTGGGGCGAGTGTCAGGTAGGACATAAGAGAGAGGCTTGGGACGAGAGTCAGGCAGGACAGGAGAGAGTGGCTTTGGACGAGATTCAGCCAGGACAGGACAGCGAGTCTTGGGCCGAGAATCAAGCAGGACAGGGGAAAGAGTCTTAAGACGAGACTCAGCTAGAAGAGGAGAGAGAGGCTTAGGAAGAGAGTCAGGCAGGACAGGAGTGAGAGGCTTCGGACGAAAGTCAAGTAGGATAGGAGAAAGAGGCGTGAGACGAGAATCAGGCTGGACATGAGAGAGAGAGATAGAAGGGGTTGGAACGAGAGTCAGGTAGGGCAGGAGAGAGAATCTTGGGACGAGAGTCAGTCAAGACAGGAGGGAGAGAGACTTGCGGAGATAGTCTGGCAGGACAGGAGAGAGAGAGGCTTAGGACGAGATTCAGGGAGGACAAGAGAGAGAAGATTGAAACGAGAGTCAGGCAGGAAAATAGAGAGAGGCTTGGTACGAGAGTCATGCATGAATGGAGCGAGAAGCTTGGGACCAGAATGAGGCTGGACAAAACAGAGAGGCTTGGGACGAGAGTCAGGCAGGAGAGGAGAGAGACGCTTGGGACGAGAGTCAGGCAGGACAGAAGAGAGAGGCTTGGGGCGAGATTCAGGCAGGACAGGAGAGAGAGGCTTACAACGAGGGTCAGGCAGGACAGGAGAGAGAGGCTTGGGACAATAGTTAATCTGGACATGAGAGAGAGAGAGGGGCTTAGGACGAGAGTCAGACTGGACAGGAAAGGGAGGCTTGGGACGAGATTCAGACATGACAGGAGAGTGAGACTTGGGACGAGAGTCACAGGAAGAACAAGAGAGAGAGGCTTTGGTCGAGAGTCAGGAAGGACAGTAGAGTGAGGATTTGGACGAGAGTCAGGCAGACCAGGAGAGAAAGGCTTGGGACGAGATTCAGGCAGGACATGAGATATATGCTTGGGACGAGAATCAGTCAGTACAGGAGACAGAGACTTGTTACGAGAGTCAAGCAGGCCAGGAGAGAGAATCTTGGGACGAGAGTCGGGCAGGACACGAGATAGAGGCTTGGGCCGAGATTCAGGCAGGACAGGACAGACATGCTTGGGACAAGAATCAGTCAGTACAGGAGACAGAGACTTGGGACTAGAGTCAAGCAGGCCAGGTGAGAAAATCTTGGGACGAGAGTCAGGCAGGACACGAGATAGAGGCTTGGGACGAGATTCAGGCAGGACAGGAGAGAGAGTATTGGGAAAAGAATCAGGCTTGACACGAGAAAGCGAGGGGTTTGGGACGAGAGTTAGGCTGGACAGGAGAGAGAGGCTTGGGACGAGAGTCAGGCAGAACAGGAGAGAAAGGTTTCGGACGAGAGTAAGGAGGACAGTAGAAAGAGGCGTGAGACGAGATCAGGATGGACATGAGAGAGAGAGAGAGAGAGAGAGAGAGAGAGAGAGAGAGAGAGAGAGAGAGAGAGAGAGAGAGAGAGAGAGAGAGAGAGAGAGAGAGAGAGAGAGAGAGAGAGAGAGAGAGAGAGAGAGAGAGAGAGAGAGAGAGAGAGAGAGAGAGAGAGAGAGAGAGAGAGAGAGAGAGAGAGAGAGAGAGGCTTGGGGCGAGTGTCAGGCAGGACATGAGACAGGCAGGGGACGAGAGTCAGGCAGGACAGGAGAGAGATGCTTTGGACGAGATTTAGCCAGGACAGGAGAGTGAGTCTTGGGCCGAGAGTCAGGCAGGACAGTGGAAAGAGTCTTGAGACGAGACTTAGCTACAAAAGGAGAGAGAGGCTTAGGAATAGAGTCAGGCAGGACAGGAGGGAGAGGCTTCGGACGAAAGTCAAGTAAGACAGGAGAAAGAGGCGTGAGACGAGAATCAGGCTGGACATGAGAGAGAGAGATACAATTGCTTGGGACGAGAGTCATTTAGGGCAGGAGAGAGAAGCTTGGGACGAGAGTCAGGCAAGACAGAAGGGAGAGAGACTTGCGGAGATATTCTGGCGGGACAGGAGAGAGAGGGCTTTGGACGAGATGCAGGGAGGACAGGAGAGAGAGGCTTGGGACGAGAGTCAGGCAGGACAATAGAGAAAGGCTTGTTACGAGAGTCATGCAGGATAGGAGAGAGAAGCTTGGGACCAGAGTGACGCTGGACAAAACAGAGAGGCCTAGGACGAGAGTCAGGCAGGAGAGGAGAGAGACGCTTGGGACGAGAGTCAGGCAAGAGAGAAGAGAGAGGCTTGGGACAAGATTCAGGCAGGACAGGAGAGAGAGGCTTGGGACGAGAGTCAGGCAGGACAGGAGAGAGAGGCTTGGGACATTAGTCAAGATGGACATGAGAGAGAGAGAGGGGCTTAGGACGAGAGTCAGACTGGACAGGAAAGGGAGGCTTGGGACGAGATTCAGACATGACAGGAGAGTGAGACTTGGGACGAGAGTCACAGGATGAACAAGAGAGAGAGGCTTTGGTCGAGGGTCAGGTAGGACAGTAGAGTGAGGATTTGGACGAGAGTCAGGCAGGACAGAAGAGTAAGGCTTCGGACGAGAGTAAGGCAGGACAGGAGATAAAGGCAGTGAGACGAGAAACAGGCTGGACATGAGGGAGAGAGAGGAGCTTGGGATGAGAGTCAGGCAGGACAGGAGAGAGAGAGGCTAGTGACGAGAGTCAGGCAGGGCATGAGAGAGAGGCTTGGAACGAGAGTCAGGCAAGACAAGAGAGAGTGGCTTTGGACGAGATTCAGCCAGGACAGGAGAGTGAGTCTTGGGCCGAGAGTCAGGCAAGAGGGGGGGGAAAGAGTCTTGAGACGAGACTCAGCTAGAACAGGAGAGAAAGGCTTAGGAAGAGAGTCAGGCTGGACAGGAGAGAGAGGCTTCGGATGAAAGCTAAGTAGGACAGGAGAAAGAAGCGTGAGACGAGAATCAGGCTGGACATGAAAGAGAGAGAGAGAGAGAGAGAGAGAGAGAGAGAGAGAGAGAGAGAGAGAGAGAGAGAGAGAGAGAGAGAGAGAGAGAGAGAGAGAGAGAGAGAGAGAGAGAGAGAGAGAGAGAGAGAGAGAGAGAGAGAGAGAGAGAGAGAGAGAGAGAGAGAGAGGGGCTTGGGACGAGAGTCAGGTAGGGCAGGAGAGAGAAGCTAGGGACGAGAGTAAGGCAAGACAGGAGGGAGAGAGACATGCGGAGATAGTCAGGCAGGAGAGGAGAGAGAGAGGCTTAGGACGAGATTCAGGGAGGACAGGAGAGAGAGGCTTGGTACGAGAGTCATGTAGGATAGGAGAGAGAAGCTTGGGACCAGAGTGAGGCTGGACAAAAGAGATAGGCTTGGGATGAGAGTCGGGCAGGAAAGGAGAGAGACGCTTGGGACGAGAGTCAGGCATGACAGAAGAGAGAGGCTTGGGACGAGATTCAGGCAGAACAGGAGAGAGAGGCTTGGGACGAGAGTCAGGCAGGACAGGAGAGAGAGGCTTGGGACAACAGTCAAGCTGGACATGAGAGAGAGAGAGAGAGGTGCTTAGGACGAGAGTCAGACTGGCCAGGAAAGGGAGGCTTGAAAAGAGATTCAGACATGACAGGAGAGTGAGAGTTGGGACGATAATCACAGGAGGAAGAAGAGAGAGAGGATTGGGACGAGAGTCAGGAAGGACAGTAAAGTGAGGATTTGGACGAGAGTCAGGCAGAACAGGAGAGAGAGGCTTGGGACGAGAGTCATGCAGGACAGGAGAGATATGCTCTGGACGAGAATCAGTCAGTACAAGAGACAGAGACTTGGGACCAGAATCAGGCTTGACATGAGAGAGCGAGGGTCTTGGGACGAGAGTTACGCTGGACAGGAGAAAGAGCCTTAGGGGGAGAGTCAGGCATGATAGGAGGGAGAGTCCTTGGCACGAGTGTCAGGCAGCAGAGGAGAGAGAGTCTTGAGACGAGATTCAGGCAGGACAGGGGAGACAGGCTTAGGATGAGAGTCAGTCAGGACAGGAGAGAGAGGCTTCGGACGAGAGTAAGGCAGGACAGGAGAAAGATGCGTGAGACGAGATCAAGCTGGACATGAGAGAGCGAGAGAGAGGGGCTTGGGGCGAGTGTCAGGTAGGACATAAGAGAGAGGCTTGGGACGAGAGTCAGGCAGGACATGAGAGAGTGGCTTTGGACGAGATTCAGCCAGGACAGGAGAGTGAGTCTTGGGCCGAGAGTCAAGCAGGATAGGGGAAAGAGTCTTGAGACGAGACTTAGCTAGAACAGGAGAGAGAGGCTTAGGAAGAGAGTGAGGCAGGACAGGAGGGAGAGGCTTCGGACGAAAGTCAAGTAGGACAGGAGAAAGTGGCGTGAGACGAGAGAGATAGAAGGGCTTGGAACGAGAGTCAGGTAGGGCAGGAGAGAGAATCTTAGGACGAGAGTCAGGCAAGACAGAAGGGAGAGAAACTTGCGGAGATAGTCTGGCAGGACACGAGAGAGAGAGGCTTAGGACGAGATTCAGGGAGGACATGAGAGAGAAGCTTGAGACGAGAGTCAGGCAGGACAATAGAGAGAGGCTTGGTACGAGATTCATGCAGGACACGAGAGAGAGGCTTGGGACGAGATTCAGGCAGGACAGGAGAGAGAGTCTTGGGAAAAGAATGAAGCTTGACATGAGAGAGTGAGGGGCTTGGGACGAGAGTTTAGGCTGGAAAGGAGAGAGAGGGTTAGGGGAGAGTAGATGTGATAGGAGGAGAGAGGCTTGGGACGAGAGTCAGGCAGGAGAGGAGAAGAGAGGCTTAGGACGAGAGTGGTAGGCCAGGAGGAGAATATTTGGGACGAGAGTCAGGCAGGACAATGAAGGAGAGGTTGGGACGAGATCAGGCAGGACAGGAGAGAGAATCTGGGAAAAGAATCAAGCTTGGACATGAGAGGGGCGAGGGGCTTCGGACGAGAGTAGGTGGAAAGGAGGAGGGAGGCGTAGGGTGAGAGATCAGACATGAAGGAGGGAGAGGCTTGGACCGAGAGTTAGGCAGGAAGGAGAGGAGAGTCTTGAGATGAGACTCAGCGGGACAGGCGAGAGAGGCTTAGGACGAGAGTCAAGCAGGCAGGGGGAGTAAATCTTGGGACGAGAGTCAGGCAGGAAAGGAAAGAGAGGCTTGAGACGAGATTCAGGCAGGATGGGAGAGAGTCTTGGGAAAGAATCAAGCTTGACATGAGAGAGCGGAGGGGCTTCGGACGAGAGTTAGGTGGAAGGAGAGGGAAGGCGTAGGGGAATATCAGACATGATAGGATGGGAGAGGCTTGGACCGAGAGTCATGCAGGAGGGAGAGAGAGTCTTGAGACGAGAGTCAGGCAGGACAGGCGTGAGAGGCTTAGGACGAGAGTCAGAGGCCAGGAGAGAAAATCTTGGGACGAGAGTCAGGCAGGACACGAGAGAGAGGCTTGGGTCGAGATTCAGGCAGGACAGGGTAGACAGGCTTAGGATGAGAGTCAGGCAGGACAGGAGAGAGAGGCTTGGGGACGAGAGTCAGGTTAGGACAGGAGAGAGTGGCTTTTGGAGAGTGATTATAGCCAGGAAATGGGAGGCTTGGGACGAGTCTTGGGGCCAGAGAAGTTGGGCAGAGATAGGGAAAGGAGTTTTGAGAGGAGGACTCAGCTAGATCAGGAGAAGAGAGAGGTTAGGGAAGAGAGTCAGGGCAGGACAGGAGGGAGAGGCATCGGACAGAAAAGTAAATGTAGGACAGGAGAAAGAGGAGTGAGACGAGAATCAAGTGGACATGAGAGAGAGAGATACAATTGTTTGGGACGAGAGTCATTTAGGGCAGGAGAGAAGCTTGGGACGAGAGTCGGCAGAGAGGAAGGAGAGTGACTTGAGGAGATAGTCTGGCAGGACAGGAGCGGAGAGGCTTTGGACGAGATGCAGCGAGGACGGAGAGAGAAGAGGCTTGAGGACGAGGTCAGGCAGGAAATAGAGAAAGGCTTGTTACGAGAGTTCATGCAGGATAGGAGAGGAGAGCTTGGGAACCAGAGTGACCCCCTGGAAAAACAGAGAGGCTAGGCGAGAGTAGGCAGGAGAGGAGAGAGAGCGCTTGGGACGAGAGTCAGGCAGATGAGAAGAGAGAGGTTGGAAAGATTCAGGCAGGAACAGGAGAGAGAGGCTTGGGACATTAGTCAAGATGGAAACATGAAGAGAGGGGAGAGGGCTTAGGACGAGAGTCGTCTGGACAGGAAAGGGAGGCTTGGGACGAGATTCAGACATGAAGGAGAGTGAGACTTGGGACGAGAGTCACAGGTATGAACAAGAGAGAGAGGCTTTGGTCGAGGGTCAGGTAGGACAGTAGAGTGAGGATTTCGACGAGAGTCAGGCAGGACAGAAGAGTAAGGCTTCGGACGAGAGTAAGGCAGGACAGGAGATAAAGGTATGAGACGAGAAACAGGCTGGACATAAGGGAGAGGAGAGGAGCTTGGGATGAGAGTCAGGCAGGACAGGTGAGATGAAGAGAGGCTTAGTGACGAGAGTCAGGCAGGGCATGAGAGAGAGGCTTGGAACGAGAGTCAGGCAAGACAAGAGAGAGTGGCTTTGGACGAGATTCAGCCAGGACAGGAAGAGTGAGTCTTGGGCCGAGAGTCAGGCAAGGAAGAGGGTGGAAAGAGTCTTGAGACGAGATTTAGCTACAAAAGGAGAGAGAGGTTAGGAATAGAGTAGGCAGGACAGGAGGGAGAGGTTTTCGGACGAAAGTCAAGAAAAGACAGGAGAAAGAGGGTGAGACGAAATCGGGCTGGACATGAGAGAGATAGATAGAAGGGCTTGTGACGAGAGTCAGGTAGGGCAGGAGAGAGAAGTTTGGGGCGAGAGTCGGGGAAGCCCAGGGGGGAAAAGAGGACTTGCGGAGATATTCTGGCGGGACAGGAGAGAGAGGCTTAGGACGAGATTCAGGGAGGACAGGAGAGAGAAGCTTGAGACGAGAATCAGGCAGGACAATAGAGAGAGGATTGGTACGAGAGTCATGCAGGATAGGAGAGACAAGCTTGGGACCAGAGTGAGGCTGGACAAAACAGAGAGGCTTGGGACGAGAGTCAGGCAGGAGAGGAGAGAGACGCATGGGACGAGAGTCAGGCACGACAGAAGAGAGAGGCTTGGGACGAGATTCAGGCAGGACAGGAGAGAGAGGCTTGGAACGAGAGTCAGGCAGGACAAGAGAGAGAGGCTTGGGACAATAGTCAATCTGGACATGAGAGAGAGAGAGGGGCTTAGGACGAGAGTCAGACTGGACAGGAAAGGGAGGCTTGGGATGAGATTCAGACATGACAGGAGAGTGAGACTTGGGACGAGAGCCACAGGAAGAACAAGAGAGAGAGGCTTTGTTCGAGAGTCAGGAAGGACAGTAGAGTGAGGATTTGGACGAGAGTCAGGCAGACCAGGAGAGAAAGGCTTGGGACGAGATTCAGGCAGGACAGGAGAGATATAATTGGGACAAGAATCAGTCAGTACAGGAGACAGAGACTTGTTACGAGAGTCAAGCAGGCCAGGAGAGAAAATCTTGGGACGGGAGTCAGGCAGGACTCGAGAGAGAGACTTGGGACGAGATTCAGGCAGGACAGGAGAGAGAGTCTTGGGAAAAGAATGAAGCTTGACATGAGAGAGCGAGGGGCTTGGGACGAGAGTTAGGCTGGACAGGAGGGAGAGGCGTAGGGGGAGAGTCAGACATGATAGGAGGGAGAAGCTTGGGACGAGAGTCAGGCAGGAGAGGAGAGAGAGTCTTGAGACGAGAGTCAGGCAGGACAGGCGAGAGAGGCTTAGGACGAGAGTCAAGCAGGCCAGGAGAGAAAATCTTGGGACGAGAGTCAGGCAGGACACGAGAGAGAGGCTTGGGACGAGATTCAGGCAGGACAGGAGAGAGAGTCTTGGGAAAAGAATCAAGCTTGACATGAGAGAGCGAGGGGCTTCGGACGAGAGTTAGGCTGGAAAGGAGAGGGAGGCGTAGGGGGAGAGTCAGACTTGATAGGAGGGAGAGGCTTGGACCGAGAGTCAGGCAGGAGAGGAGAGAGAGTCTTGAGACGAGAGTCAGGCAGGACAGGCGAGAGAGGCTTAGGACGAGATTCAGGCAGGACAGGAGAGAAAGGCTTCGGACGAGAGTAAGGCAGGACAGGAGATAGAGGCGTGAAACGAGAATCAGGGTGGACATGAGCGAGAGGTGCTTGGGATGATAGTCAGGCATGACAGGAGAGAGAGGATTGTGACGAGAGTCAGAAAAGACAAGAGACAGAGATAATTAAGGAGAGAGTCAAGCAGGAATGGAGAGAGAGAGGCTTGTGACGAGAGTCAGGCAGGACATGAGAGAGAGGCTTGGGACGAGAGTCGGGCAGGACAGGAGAGAGTGGCTTTTGACGAGATTCAGCCAGGATAGGAGATTGAGTCTTGGGCCGAGAGTCAGGCAAGACAGGGGAAAGAGTCTTGAGACGAGACTCAGCTAGAACAGGAGAGAGAGGTTTATGAAGAGAGTCAGGCAGGACAGGAGAGAGAGGCTTTGGACGAAAGTCAAGAAAGACAGGAGAAAGAGGCGTGAGACGAAAATTAGGCTGGACATGAGAGAGAGAGAGATAGAAGGGCTTTGGAGAGAGTCAGGTAGGGCAGGAGAGAGAAGCTAGTGACGAGAGTAAGGCAAGACAGGAGGGAGAGAGACATGCGGAGATAGTCGGCTGGAGAGGAGAGAGAGAGGCTTAAGACGAGATTCAGAGAGAACAGGAGAGAGAGGCTTGGGACGAGAGTCAGGCAGGACAATAGAGAGAGGCCTGGTACGAGACTCATGCAGGATAGGAGAGAGAAGCTTGGGACCAGAGTGATTCTGGACAAAGGAGAGAGGCTTGGGACGAGAGTCAGGCAGGAGAGGAGAGAGAGGCTTGAGACGAGAGTCAGGCAGGACAGAAGAGAGAGGCTTGAGACAAGATTCAGGCAGGACAGGAGAGAGAGGCTTGGGACGAGAGTCAGGCAGGACAGAAGAGAAAGGCTTGGGACAAGATTCAGGCAGGACAGGAGAGAGAGGCTTGGGACGAGAGTCAGGCAGGACAGGAGAGAGAGGCTTGGGACAATAGTCAAGCTGGACATGAGAGAGAGAGAGAGAGAGAGGGGCTTAAGACGAGAGTCAGACTGGACAGGAAAGGTAGGCTTGGGAAGAGATTCAGACATGACAGGAGAGTGAGAGTTGGGACGATAATCACGGGAAGAACAAGAGAGAGAGGATTGGGACGAGAGTCAGGAAGGACAGAAGAGTGAGGATTTGGACGAGTGTCCGGCAGAACAGGAAAGAGAGGCTTGGGACGAGAGTCATGCAGGACAGGAGAGATATGCTTGGGACGAGAATCAGTCAGTACAAGAGATAGAGACTTGGGACAGGAATCAGGCTTGACATGAGAGAGCGAGGGTCTTGGGACGAGAGTTCCGCTGGACAGGAGAAAGAGGCTTAGGGGTAGAGTCAGACATGATAGGAGGGAGAGTTTTGGCACGAGAGTCAGGTAGGAGAGGATAGAGAGTCTTGAGACGAGAGTCAGGCAGGACAGGGTAGACAGGCTTAGGATGAGAGTCAGGCAGGACAGGAGAGAGAGGCTTCGGACGAGAGTCAGGCAGGACAGGAGAAAGAGGCGTGAGACGAGATCAGGCTGGACATGAGAGAGCGAGAGAGGGGCTTGGGGCGAGTGTCAGGCAGGACAATAGAGAGAGGCTTGGGACGAGAGTCAGCCAGGACAGGAGAGAGTGGCTTTGGACGAGATTCAGCCAGGACAGGAGAGTGAGTCTTGGGCCGAGAGTCAGGCAGGATAGGGGAAAGAGTCTTCAGACGAGACTCAGCTAGAACAGAAGAGAGAGGCTTAGGAAGAGAGTCAGGCAGGACAGGAGGGAGAGGCTTCGGACGAAAGTGAAGTAGGACAGGAGAAAGAGGCGTGAGACGAGAATCAGGCTGGACATGAGAGAGAGAGATAGAAGGGCTTGGGACGAGAGTCACGTAGTGCAGGAGAGATAAGCTAGTGACGGGAGTAAGGCAAGACAGGAGGGAAAGAGATATGAATAGATAGTCAGGCAGGAGAGGAGAGAGAGAGGCTTAGGACGAGATTCAGGGAGGACATGAGAGAGACGCTTGGGACAAGAGTCAGGCAGGACTATAGAGAGAGGCTTGGTACGAGAGTTATGCAGGATAGGAGAGAGAAGCTTGGGACCAGAGTGATTCTGGACAAAGGAGAGAGGCTTGGGACGAGAGTCAGGCAGGAGAGGAGAGAGAGGCTTGGGACCAGAGTCAGGCAGGACAGGAGAGAGAGCCTTGGGACGAGAGTCAGGCAGGACAGGAGAGAGAGGCTTGGTAATATAGTCAAGCTGGACATGAGAGAGAGAGAGAGGGACAGGAGAGAGAGCCTTGGGACGAGAGTCAGGCAGGACAGGAGAGAGAGGCTTGGTAATATAGTCAAGCTGGACATGAGAGAGAGAGAGAGGGGCTAAGGACGAGAGTCAGACTGGACAGGAAAGGGAGGCTTGGGACGAGATTTCGACATGACAGGAGAGTGAGACTTGGGACTGGAGTCACAGGAGGAACAAGAGACAAAGGCTGGGGACGAGAGTCAGGAATGACAGTAGAGTGAGGATTTGGACGAGAGTCAGGCAGACCAGGAGAGAGAGGCTTGTGACGAGAGTCAGGCAGGACAGGAGAGAGTGGCTTTGGACGAGATTCAGCCAGGACAGGAGAGTGAGTCTTGGGCCGAGAGTCAACAGGACAGGGGAAAGAGTCTTGAGACGAGACTCAGGAAGAATAGAAGAGAGAGGCTTAGGAAGAGAGTCAGGCAGGACAGGAGAAAGAGGCTTCGGACGATAGTTAAGTAGGACAGGAGAAAGAGGCGTAAGACGAGAATCAGGCTGGACATGAGAGAGAGAGATACAAGGACTTGGGACGAGAGTCAATTAGGGCAGGAGAGAGAAGCTTGGGACGAGAGTCAGGCAGGACAGGAGAGAGAGGTTTCGGACGAGAGTCAGGGAGGACAAAAGAGAGAGGCTTGGGACAAGATTCAGGCAGGACAGGAGAGAGAGGCTTGGGACGAGAGTCAGGCAGGACAGGAGAGAGAGGCTTGGGACAATAGTCAAGCTGGACATGAGAGAGAAAGAGGGCTTGAGACGAGAATCATGCTGGACAGGAAAGAGAGGCTTGGGACGAGAGTCAGAGGCAGGACAAGAGAGAGATGCTTGTGACGAGAGTCAGGCAGGAGAGGAGAGATATGCTTTTGACGAGATTAAGTCAGTACAGGAGACAGAGACTTGGGACGAGAGTCAAGCAGGCCAGGAGAGAGAATCTTGGTACGATAGTCAGGCAGGACACGAGAGAGAGGCTTGGGACGAGATTCAGGCAGGACAGGAGAGAGAGTCTTGGGACAAGAATCAGGCTTGACATGAGAGAGCGATGCTGGACAAAGGAGAGAGGCTTGGGACGAGAGTCAGGCAGGAGAGGAGAGAGCGGCTTGGGACGAGAGTTAGGCTGGACAGGAGAGAGAGGCTTAGTGGGAGAGTCAGACATGATAGGAGGGAGAGGCTTGGGACGAGAGTCAGGGAGGAGAGGATAGAGAGTCCTGAGACGAGAGTCTGGCCTGACAGGCGAGAGAGGCTTAGGACGAGAGTCAGGCAGGACAGGAGAGAAAGGCTTCGGACGAGAATAAGGCAGGACAGGACATAGAGGCGTGAGACGAGAATCAGGCTGGACATGAGGGAGAGAGAGGGGCTTGGGATGAGAGTCAGGCAGGACAGGAGAGAGAGGCTTGTGACGAGAGTCAGACAAGACAGGAGACAGTGAGACTTAAGGAGAGAGTCATGCAGGAATAGAGAGAGATAGGTTTGTGACGAGAGTTCAGGCAGGAAATGAGAGAGGCTTGTGACGAGAGTCAGGCAGGACAGGAGAGAGTGGCTTTGGACGAGATTAAGCCAGGACAGGAGAGTGAGTCTTGGGGCAAAAGTTAGGCAGGACAGGGGAAAGAGTCTTGAGACGAGACTCAGCTAGAACAGGAGAGAAAGGCTTAGGAAGAAAGTCAGGCAGCACAGGAGAGAGAGGCATCTGACGAAAGTCAAGTAGGAAAGGAGAAAGAGGCGTGAGACGAGAATCAGGCTGGACATGAGAGAGAGAGAGAGAAAGGGCTTGGGACAAGAGTCAGGTAGGGCAAGAGAGAGAAGCTAGGGACGAGAGTAAGGCAAGACAGGAGGGAGAGAGACATGCGGAGATAGTCAGGCAGGAGAGGAGAGAGACAGGCTTAGGACGAGATTCAGGTAGGACAGGAGAGAGAGGCTTGGGACGAGAATCAGGCAGGACAATAGAGAGAGGCTTGGTTCGAGAGTCATGCAGTATAGGAGAGAGAAGCTTCGGACCAGAGTGAGGCTGGACAAAAGAGATAGGCTTGGGACGAGAGTCAGGCAGGGCAGAAGAGAGAGGCTTGTGACGAGATTCAGGCAGGACAGGAGAGAGAGGCTTGGGACTAGAGAGAGGAAGGACAGGAGAGAGAGGCTTGGGACAATAGTCAAGCTGGACATGAGAGAGAGAGAGAGAGAGGGGCATAGCACAAGAGCCAGACTGGACAGGAAAGGGAGGCTTAGGACGAGATTTAGACATGACAGGAGAGTGAGACTTGGGACGAGAGTCACAGGAAAAAGAAGAGAGAAAGGCTTGGGACGAGAGTCAGGAAGGAAAGTAGAGTGAGGACTTGGACGAGAGTCAGGCAGACCAGGAGAAAGAGACTTGGGACAAGAATCATTCTTGACATGAGAGAGCGAGGGGCTTGGGACAAGAGTTAGGCTGGAGAGGAGAGAAAGGCTTAGGGGGAGAGTCAGACGTGATAGGAGGGAGAGGCTTGGGACGAGAGTCAGGCAGGACAGGAGAGAGAGTCTTGAGACGAGAGCCAGGCAGGACAGGGGAGACAGGCTTAGGACGAGAGTGAGGATGGACAGAAGATAGAATCTTCGGACGAGAGTCAGGCAGGACAGGAGAAAGAGGCGTGAGACGAGATCAGGCTGGACATGATAGAGCGAGAGAGAGGGGTTAGGGGCGAGTGTCAGGCAGGACATGAGAAAGAGGCTTGGGATGAGAGTCAGGCAGGACAGGAGAGAGTGGTTTTGGACGAGATTCAGCCAGGACAGGAGAGTGAGTCTTGGGCCGAGAGTCACGCAGGACAGGGGAAAGAGTCTTGAGACGAGACTCAGCTAGAACAGGAGAGAGAGGCTTAGGAAGAGAGTCAGACAGGACAGGAGAGAAACGCTTCGGACGAAAGTCAAGTAGTATAGGAGAAAGAGGCGTGAGATGAGAGGCTGGACATGAGAGAGAGAGATAGAAGGGCTTGGGACGAGAGTCAGGTAGGGCAGGAGAAAGAAGTTTGGGAAGAGAGTCAGGCAGGACAGAAGAGAGAGGGTTGGAACGAGATTCAGGCAGGACAGGAGAGAGAGGTTTGGGACGAGAGTCAGGCAGGACAGGAGAAAGAGGCTTGGGACAATAGTCAAGCTGGACATGAGAGAGAGAGAGAGGGGCTTAGGACGAGAGTCAGACTAGACAGGAAAGGGAGGCTTGGGACGAGATTCAGACATGACAGGAGAGTGAGACTTGGGACGAGAGTCACAGGAAGAACGAGAGAGAGGCTTTGGTCGAGAGTCAGGAAGGACAGTAGAGTGAGGATTTGGACGAGAGTCAGGCAGACCAGGAGAAAAAGGCTTGACACAAGATTCAGGCAGGACAGGAGAGATATGCTTGGGTCGAGAATCAGTCAGTACTGGAGACAGAGACTTGGGACGAGAGTCGAGCAGGCCAGGAGAGAGAATCTTGGGACGAGAGTCAGGCAGGACACGAGAGAGAGGCTTGGGACGAGATTCAGGCAGGACAGAAGAGAAAGTCTTGGGAAAAGAATCAGGCTTGACATGAGAGAGCGAGGGGCTTGGAACGAGAGTTAGGCTGGAGAGGAGAGAGAGTCTTGAGACGACAGCCTGACAAGACAGGTGAGAGAGGCTTAAGATGAGAGTCAGGCAGGACAGGAGAGAAAGGCTTCGGACGAGAGTATGGCAGGACAGGAGATAGAGGCGTGAGACGAGAATCAGGCTTGACATGAGGGAGAGAGAGGGGCTTGGGATGAGAGTCAGGCAGGACAGGAGATAGAGCCTTGTGACGAGATTCAGACAAGACAGGAGACAGAGAATTAAGGAGAGAGTCAAGCAGGAATGGAGAGAGAGAGAGAAGCTTGCGACGATAGTCAGGCAGGACATGAGAGAGAGGCTTGGGACGAGAGTCAGGCAGGACAGGAGAGAGTGGCTTTGGACGAGATTCAGCCTGGACAGGAGAGTGAGTCTTGGGCCGAGAGTCAGGCAGGACAGGGGAAAGTCTTGAGACGAGACTCACCTAAAACAGGAGAGAGAGGCTTAGGAAGACAGTCAGGCAGTACAGAAGAGAGAGGCTTCGGACGAAAGTCAAGAAGTACAGGAGAAAGAGGAGGGAGACGAGAATCAGGATGGACATGAGAGAGAGAGAGAGAGAGAGAGAGAGAGAGAGAGAGAGAGAGAGAGAGAGAGAGAGAGAGAGAGAGAGAGAGAGAGAGAGAGAGAGAGAGAGAGAGAGAGAGAGAGAGAGAGAGAGAGAGAGAGAGAGAGAGAGAGAGAGAGAGAGAGAGAGAGAGAGAGAGAGAGAGAGAGAGAGAGAGAGAGAGAGAGAGAGAGAGAGAGAGAAGGGCTTAGGACGAGAGTCAGGTAGGGCAGGAGAGAGAAGCTAGGGACGAGAGTAAGGCAAGAAACTAGGGAGAGAGAAATGCGGAGATAGTCAGGCAGGAGAGGAGAGAGAGAGGCTTTGGACGAGATTCAGGGAGGACAGGAGAGAGAGGCTTTGGACGAGAATCAGGCAGGACAAAGGAGAGAGGCTTGATGCGAGAGTCATGCAGGATAGGAGAGAGAAGCTTGGGACCAGAGTGATGCTGGACAAAAGAGAAAGGCTTGGGACGAGAGTCAGGCAGGAGTGGAGACAGAGGTTTGGGACGAGAGTCAAGCAGGACAGAAGAGAGAGGCTTGGGAGAAGATTCAGGGAGGACAGGAGAAAGAGGCTTGGGACGAGAGTCGGGCAGGACAGGACAGAGAGGCTTGGGACAATAGTCAAGCTGGACATGAGATAGAGAGAGAGAGGGGCAGGAGGACAGGAAAGGGAGGCTTGGGACGAGATTCAGATATGACAGGAGAGTGAGACTTGGGACGAGAGTCACAGGAAGAACAAGAGAGAGAGGCTTGGGACGAGATTCAGGAAGGACAGTAGAGTGAGGATTTGGACGAGAGTCAGGCAGGACAGGAGAGATATGCTTGGGACGAGAATCAGTTAGTACAGGAGACAGAGACTTGGGACAAGAATCAGGCTTTTCATGAGAGAGCTTGGGGCTTGGGACGAGAGTTAGGGTGGACAGGAGAGAGACGTTTAGGGGGAAAGTCAGACATGATAGGAGGGAGAGGCTTGGGACGAGAGTCAGGCAGGAGAGGAGAGAGAGTCTTGAGACGAGAGTCAGGCAGGACAGGAGAGAGAGGCTTCGGACGAGTCAGGCAGGATAGGAGAAAGAGGCATGAGACGATAATCAGGCTGGACATGAGAGAGAGAGAGAGAGGGGCTTGGGGCGAGTGTCAGGCAGGATATGAGAGAGAGGCTTGGGACGAGAGTCAGGCAAGACAGGAGAGAGAGAGAGACTTGAGGAGAGAGTCATGCAGGACAGGAGAGAGAGAGGCTTGGGACGATATTCAGGCAGTATAGGAGATTGAGGCTTGGTAGGAGAGTCAGGCAGGACAATAGAGAGAGACTTGGTAGGCGAGTCATGCAGGAGATGAGTGAGAAGCTTGGGACGAGAGTGAGACTGGAGAGAAGAGAGAGGCTTGGGACGAGAGTCAGGCAGGAGAAGAGAGAGAGGGTTGGGACGAGAGTCAGGCAGTACAAAAGAGAGAAGCTTTGGAAGAGATTCAGGCTGGACAGTTTAGAGAGGCTTGGGACGAAAGTCAGGCAGAACAGGAGAGAGAGGCTTGGGACAATAGTCAAGCTGGCCATGAGAGAGAGAGAGGGGCTCAGGACGAGAGTCAGACTAGACAGGAAAGAGAGGCTTGGGACGAGATTCAGACAAGACTGGAGATTGAGACTTGGGACGAGAGTCACAGGAAGAACAAGAGAGAGAGGCTTGGGACGAGAGTCAGGAAGGACAGTAGAGTCAGGATTTGGACGAGAGTCAGGCAGACCAGGAGAGAGAGGCTTGGGACGAGAGTCAGGCAGGACAGGAGAGATATGCTTGGGACGAGAGTCAGTCAGTACAGGACACAGAGACTAGGGACGAGAGTCAAGCAGGACAGAAGAGAAAATCTTGGGACGAGAGTCAGGCAGGACACGAGATAGAGGCTTGTGACGAGATTCAGGCAGGACAGGAGAGATAGTCTTTGGACAAGATTCAGGCTTGACATGAGAGAGCGAGAGGCTTGGGACTAGAGTTAGACTGGACAGGAGAGAGAGGCTTAGGGGGACAGTCAGACATGATAGGAGAGAGAGGCTTGGGACGAGAGTCAGGCAGGAGAGGAGAGAGAGTCTTGAGGCGAGAGTCAGGCAGGACAGGCGAGAGAGGCTTAGGACTAGAGTCAGGCAGGACAGGAGAGAGAGGCTTCGGACGAGAGTCAGGCAGGACATGAGAAAGAGGCGTGAGACGAGAATCAGGCTGGACATGAGAGAGAGAGAGAGAGAGAGAGAGAGAGAGAGAGAGAGAGAGAGAGAGAGAGAGAGAGAGAGAGAGAGAGAGAGAGAGAGAGAGAGAGAGAGAGAGAGAGAGAGAGAGAGAGAGAGAGAGAGAGAGAGAGAGAGAGAGAGAGAGAGAGAGAGAGAGAGAGAGAGAGAGAGAGAGAGAGAGAGAGAGAGAGAGAGAGAGAGAGAGAGAGAGAGAGAGAGAGAGAGAGAGAGAGAGAGAGGGGGTGGGGCTTGGGACGAGTGTCAGGCAGGACATGAGAGAGAGCCTTAGGACGAGAGTCACGCAAGACAGGAGAGAGAGAGAGAGACTTGACGAGAGAGTCAGGCAGAACAGGAGAGAGAGGCTTGGGAGTAGATTCAGGCAAAACAGGAGAGAGAGAGAGACTTGAGGAGAGAGTCAAGCAGGACAGGAGAGAGAGAGGCTTGGAACAATAGTCAGTCAGGATAGGGGAGAGAGGCTTGGGAGGAGAATCAGGCAGGACAATAGAGACAGACTTGGTAGGAGAGTCGTGCACGAGAGGAGAGAGAAGCTTGGGACGAGAGTGAGGCTGGAGAGAAGAGAGAGGCTTGGGACGAGAGACAGGCAGGAGAGGAGAGAGAGGGTTGGGACGAGAGTCAGGCAGGACAGAAGAGAGAGGCTTGTGACGAGATTCAGGCTGGACAGGATAGAGAGGCTTGGGACGAGAGTCAGGCAGAACAGGAGAGAGAGGCTTGGGACAAGAGTCAAGCTAAACATGAGAGAGAAAGAGGTGCTTGAGACGAGAATCATGCTGGACAGGAAAGAGAGGTTTAGGACGAGAGTCAGACATGACAGGAAAGTGAGGCTTGGGACGAGAGTCACAGGCAGGACAGAGAGGCTTGTAACGAGAGTCAGGTAGGAGAGGAGATATGCTTGGGACGAGAGTCAGGCAGGACAGGAGAGAGAGGCTTGGGATGAGAGTCATGCAGGACAGGAGAGAAAGTTTTGGGACGAGAGTTAGGCAGGACACAAGAGTCTTGGAACGAGAGTCAGGCAGGACATAAGATAGAGGCTTTGGGCAAGAATCAGTGTAGATATGAGAGAGCGATGGGCTTGGGACGAGACTTAGGCTGGACAGGAGAGAGAGGTTTAGGAGGAGATTCAGACATGACAGGATGGAGAGCCTTGGAACGAGAGTCATGAAGGACAGGAGAGAGAGTCTTCAGACGAGAGTCAGGTAGGAAAGGCGGGAGAGGCTTAGGACGACAGTCAGGCAGGACACGAGAGAGAGACATCGGACGAGAGTAAGGCAGGACAGGAGATAGAGGCGTGAGACGAGAATCAGGCAGGACATGTGAGAGAGAGAGGGGCTTTGGATGAGAATCAGGCAGGACAGGAGAGAGAGGCTTGTGACGAGAGTCAGACAAGATAGGAGAGAGAGGGACTTGAGGAGAGAGTCAGGCAAGAATGGAGAGAGAGAGGCTTGGGACGAGAGTCAGGCAGGACATAAGAGAGAGGCTTGGGACGAGAGTCAGCCACGACAATAGAGAAAGGCTTGGTATGAGAGTCATGCAGTAGAGGAGAGAGAAGCTTAGAACGAGAGTGAGGATGGAGAGAGGAGAGAGGCTCGGGACGAGAGTCAGTCAAGACAGGAGTGAGAGAGACTTGCGGAGATAGTCAGGCAGGACAGAAGAGAAAGAGGCTTAGGACGAGATTCAGGGAGGACAGGAGAGAGAGGCTTAAGACGAAAGTCAGGCATGACAATAGAGAGAAGCTTGGTACGAGAGTCATGAAGGACAGGAGAGAGAAGCTTGGGACCAGAGTGAGGCTGGACAAAAGAGAGGGCCTTGGGACGAGAGTCAGGCAGTAGAGGGGAGAGAAGCTTGGGACGAGAGTCAGGTAGGACAGAAGAGAGAGGCTTGGGACTAGATTCAGGCAGGACAGGAGAGAGAGGCTTGGGACGACAGTCAGTCAGGACAGGAGAGAGAGGCTTGGGACAAAAGTCAAGCTGGACTTGAGGGAGAGAGAGGGGCTTAGGACGAGAGTCAGACTGGACAGGAAAGGGAGGCTTGGGACGAGATTCAGACATGATAGGAGAGTGAGACTTGGGACGAGAGTCACAGGAAGAACAAGAGAGAGAGGCTTGGGACGAGAGTCAGGAAGGACAGTAGAGTGAGGATTTGGACGAGAGTCAGGCAGACCAGGAGAGAGAGGCTTGGGACGAGAGTCAGGCAGGACAGGAGAGATATGCTTGGGACGAGACTCAGTCAGTACACGAGACAGAGACTTGGGACAAGAATCAGGCTTGACATGAGAGAGCCAATGGCTTGGGACGAGAGTCAGGCTGGACAGGAGAGAGAGAGGCTTAGGGGGAGAGTCAGACATGATAGGAGGGAGAGTCTTGGGACGAGAGTCACGCAGGAGAGGAGAGAGAGTCTTGAGACGAGAGTCAGGCAGGACAGGCGAGAGAGGATTAGGACGAGAGTCAGGCAGGACAGGAGAGAGAGGCTTCGGACGAGAGTCAGGCAGGACAGGAGAAAGAGGAGTGAGACGAGAATCAGGATGGACATGAGAGAGAGAGAGACAGGGGGGCTTGGGGCGAGTGTCAGACAGGACATGAGAGAGAGGCTATGGACGAGAGTCAGGTAAGACAGGAGAGAGAGAGAGACTTGAGGAGAGAGTCAGGCAGGACAGGAGAGAGAGAGGCTTGGGACGATAGTCAGGCAGGATAGGAGAGAGAGGTTTGGGAGGAGAGTCAGGCAAGAAAATAGAGAGAGACTTGATAGGAGAGTCATGCACGTGAGGAGAGAGAAGCTTGGGACGAGAGTGAGGCTGGACAGAAGAGAGAGGCTTGGGACGAGAGTCAGGCAGGAGAAGAGAGAGAGGGTTGGGACGAGAGTCATGCAGGACAGAAGAGAGAGGCTTGGGACGAGATTGAGGCTGGACCGGATAGAGAGGCTTGGAACGAGAGTCAGGCAGGACAGAAGAGAGAGGCTTGGGACAATAGTCAACTTGGATATGGGAGACAGAGAGAGAGGGGCTTAGGACGAGAGTCAAACTGGACAGGAAAGAGAGGCTTGGGACGAGATTCAGACATGACAGGAGATTGAGACTTGGGACGAGAGTCACAGGAAGAACAAGAGAGAAAGGATTGGGACGAGAGTCAGGCATGACAATAGAGAGAGGCTTGGTATGAGAGTCATGCAGGAGAGGAGAGAGAAGCTTAGGACGAGAGTGAGGCTGGACAGAAGAGAGAGGCTTGGGACGAGAGTCAGGGAGAAAAGGAGAGAGAGGCTTGGGACAATAGTTAAGCTGGACATGAGAGAGAGAGAGAGGGGCTTGGGACGAGAATCATGTTGGACAGGAAAGAGAGGCTTGGGACGAGACTCGGATATGACAGGAAAGTGAGACTTGGGACGAGAGTCACAGGCAGGACAAGAGAGAGAAGCTTGGGACGCGAGTCAGGAAAGGAGAGGAGAGATATGCCTGGGACGAGAGTCAGGCAGGACAGGAGAGAGAGAGAGACTTGAGGAGAGAGTCAGGCAGGACAGGAGAGAGAGAGGCTTGGGACGATAGTCAGGCAGGATAGGAGAGAGAGGCTTGGGAGGATAGTCAGGCAGGATAATAGAGAGAGACTTGGTAGGAGAGTCATGCAGGAGAGGAGAGAGAAGCTTTGGACGAGAGTGAGGCTGGTGAGAAGAGAGAGGCTTGGGACGAGAGTCAGGCAGGAGAGAAGAGAGAGGGTTGGGACGAGAGTCAGGAAGGACAGAAGAGAGAGGCTTGTGACGAGATTCAGGCTGGACAGGATAGAGAGGCTTGGGACGAGAGTCAGGCAGAACAGGAGAGAGAGGCTTGTGACAATAGTCAAGCTGGACATGAGAGAGAAAGAGGGGCTTGAGACGAGTATCATGCTGGACAGGAAAGAGAAGCTTGGGACGAGAGTCAGGCAGGACAAGAGAGAGAGGCTCGTGACGAGAGTCAGGCAGGTGAGGAGAGATATGCTTGGGACGAGAGTCAGGCAGGACAGGAGAGAGAGGCTTGGGATGAGACTCAGCCAGGAGAGGAGAGAAAGTCTTGGGACGAGAGTTAGGCAGGACACAAGAGTCTTGGGACGAGAGTCAGGCAGGACATGAGATATAGGCTTGGGAGAAGAGTCAGGCTAGATATGAGAGAGCGAGGGGCTTGGGACGAGACTTAGGCTGGACAGGAGAGAGAGGTTTAGGATGAGAGTCAGACATGACAGGATGGAGAGACTTGGGAAAAGATTCAGGCAGGGCAGGAGAAAGAGTCTTCAGATGAGAGTCAGGCAGGACAGGCGGGAGAGGCTTAGGACGAGAGTCAAGCAGGACACGAGAGAGAGGCATCGGACGAGAGTAAGGCAGGACAGGAGATAGAGACGTGAGACGAGAATCAGGCTGGACATGAGAGAGAGAGAGAGAGAGGGGGGATTAGGATGGGAGTCAGGAAGGACAGGAGAGAGAGGCTTGTGACGAGAGTCAGAAAAGATAGGAGAGAGAGAGACTTGAGGAGAGAGTCAGGCAGGAATGGAGAGAGAGAGGCTTGGGACGAGAGTCAGGCAGGACATGAGAGAGAGGCTTGGGACGAGTGTCAGGCAGGACAATAGAGAGAGGCTTGGTATGAGAGTCATGCAGGAGAGGAGA
The DNA here is from genome assembly GCF_036320965.1 of Panulirus ornatus. Lineage (NCBI taxonomy): Eukaryota > Metazoa > Arthropoda > Malacostraca > Decapoda > Palinuridae > Panulirus > Panulirus ornatus. The sequence goes on from NC_092236.1 coordinate 32,256,388, forward strand.
GAAGCTTAGGACGAGAGTGCGGCTGGACAGAAGAGAGAGGCTTGTGACAAGAGTCAGGCAGAACAGGAGAGAGAGGCTTGGGACAATAGTTAAGCTGGACATGAGAGAGAGAGGGGGGCTTGGGACGACAATCATGCTGGACAGGAAAGAGAGGCTTTGGACGAGAGTCAGATATGACAAGAAAGTGAGACTTGGGACGAGATTCACAGGCAGGACAAGAGAGAGAGGCTTGGGACGAGAGTCAGGCAGGACAGGAGAGATATGCTTGGGACGAGAGTCAGGCAGGACAGGAGAGAGAGGCTTGGGATGAGAGTCAGAAAAGATAGTAGAGAGAGAGACTTGAGGAGAGAGTCAGGCAGGAATGGAGAGAGTGATCCTTGGGAAGAGAGTCAGGCAGGACACGAGAAAGAGGCTTGGGACGAGAGTCAGGCAGGACAATAGAGAGAGGCTTGGTATGAGAGTCATGCAGGATAGGAGAGAGAAGCTTAGGACGAGAGCGAGGCTGGACAGAAGAGAGAGGCTTGGGACGAGTCAGGCAGAACAGGAGGGAGAGGCTTGGGACAATAGTTAAGCTGGACATGAGAGAGAGAGAGGGGCTTGGAACGAGAATCATATTGGACAGGAAAGAGAGGCTTGGGACGAGAGTCAGATATGACAGGAAAGTGAGACTTGGGACGAGAGTCACAGGCAGGACAAGAGAGAGAGGCTTGGGACGCGAGTCAGGCAGGACAGGAGAGATATGCTTGGGACGAGAGTCAGGCAGGACAGGAGAGAGAGGCTTGGGATGAGAGTCAGGCAGGACAGGGAGAAAGTCTTGAGACGAGAGTCAGGCGCGACACGAGAGAGAGTCTTGTGACGAGAGTCAGGCAGGATATGACATAGAGGCTTGGGACAAGAATCAGGTTAGATATGAGAGAGCGAGGGGCTTGGGACGAGACTTAGGCTGGACAGGAGAGAGAGGTTTAGGAGAAGAGTCAGACATGGCAGGATAGAGAGACTTGGGACGAGAGTCATGCAGGACACGAGAGAGAGTCTTCAAACGAGAGTCAGGCAGGACAGTCGGGATACCGTAGGACGAGAGTCAGGCAGGACACGAGAGAGAGGCATCGGACGAGAGTAAGGCAGGACAGGAGATAGAGACTTGACACGAGAATCAGGCTGGACATGAGAGAGAGAGAGAGAGAGAGAGAGAGAGAGAGAGAGAGAGAGAGAGAGAGAGAGAGAGAGAGAGAGAGAGAGAGAGAGAGAGAGAGAGAGAGAGAGAGAGAGAGAGAGAGAGAGAGAGAGAGAGAGAGAGAGAGAGAGAGAGAGAGAGAGAGAGAGAGAGAGAGAGAGAGAGAGAGAGGATTAGGATGAGAGTCAGGAAGGACAGGAGAGAGAGGCTTGTGACGAGAGTCAGACAAGATAGGAGAGAGAGAGACTTGAGGAGAGAGTCAGGCAGGAATGGAGAGAGAGAGGCTTGGGACGAGAGTCAGGCAGGACATGAGAGAGAGGCTTGGGACGAGTGTCAGGCAGGACAATAGAGAGAGGCTTGGTATGAGAGTCATGCAGGAGAGGAGAGAAGCTTAGGACGAGAGTGCGGCTGGACAGAAGAGAGAGGCTTGTGACAAGAGTCAGGCAGAACAGGAGAGAGAGGCTTGGGACAATAGTTAAGCTGGACATGAGAGAGAGAGGGGGGCTTGGGACGACAATCATGCTGGACAGGCAAGAGAGGCTTTGGACGAGAGTCAGATATGACAAGAAAGTGAGACTTGGGACGAGATTCACAGGCAGGACAAGAGAGAGAGGCTTGGGACGAGAGTCAGGCAGGACAGGAGAGATATGCTTAGGACGAGAGTCAGGCAGGACAGGAGAGAGAGGCTTGGGATGAGAGTCAGGCAGGAGAGGAGAGTAAGTCTTGGGACAAGAGTCAGGCAGGACACAAGAGAGAGTATTGGGACGAGAGTCAGGGCAGGACATGAGATAGAGGCTTGGGACAAGAATAAGGCTAGACATGAGAGAGCGAGGGGCTTAGGACGAGACGTAGGCTTGAGAGAAGAGAGAGGTTTAGGAGGAGAGTCACACATGACAGGATGGAGAGACTTGGGACGAGAGTCAGGCAGGACAGGAGAGAGTGGCTTTGGACGAGATTCAGCCAGGACAGGAGAGTGAGTCTTGGGCCGAGAAGCAGACAGGACAGTGGAAAGAGTCTTGAGACGAGACTCAGCTAGAACAGGAGAGGGAGGCTTAGGAGGAGAGTCAGGCAGGACAGGAAAGAGAGGCTTCGGACGAAAGTGAAGAAGGACAGGAGAAAGAGGCGTGAGACGAGAATCAGGCTGGACATGAGAGAGAGAGAGAGAGAGAGAGAGAGAGAGAGAGAGAGAGAGAGAGAGAGAGAGAGAGAGAGAGAGAGAGAGAGAGAGAGAGAGAGAGAGAGAGAGAGAGAGAGAGAGAGAGAGAGAGAGAGAGAGAGAGAGAGAGAGAGAGAGAAGGTCTTGGGACGAAAGTCAGGTAGGGCAGGAGAGAGAAGCTACGGATTAGAGTAAGGCAAGACAGGAGGGAGAGAGACTTGCGGAGATAGTCAGGCAGGAGAGGAGAGAGAGAGGCTTAGAACGAGATTCAGGTAGGACAGGAGAGAGAGGCTTGGGAATAGAGTCAGGCAGGACAATAGAGAGAGGCTTGGTACGAGAGTCATGCAGGATAGGAGAGAGAAGCTTGGGAACGGAGTGAGGCTGGACAAAAGAGAGAGGCTTGGGACGAGAGTCAGGGAGTAGAGTAGAGAAAGGCTTGGGACGAGAGTCAGGGAGTAGAGTAGAGAGAGGCTTGGGACGAGAGTCAGGTACGACAGAAGAGAGAGGCTTGGGACGAGATTCAGGAAGGACAGGAGCGAGAGGCTTGGGACGACAGTCATTCAGGAGAGGAGAGAGAGGCTTGGGACAAGAGTGAAGCTGTACATGAGAGAGAGAGAGGGGCTTAGGACGAGAGTCAGACTGGACAGGAAAGGGAGAGGACATGATAGGAGAGTGAGACTTGGGACGAGAGTCAGAGGAAGAACAAGGGAGAGAGGCTTGGGAAGAGAGTCAGGAAGGACAGTAGAGTGAGGATTTGGACGAGAGTCAGGCAGACCAGGAGAGAGAGGCTTGGGACGAGAGTCAGGCAGGACAGGAGAGATATGCTTGGGACGAGAATCAGTCAGTACAGGAGACAGAGACTTGGGACAAGAATCAGTCTTGACATGAGAGAGCCAGTGGCTTGGGACGAGAGTCAAGCAGGACAGAAGAGAGAGGCTTGGGACGAGACTCAGTCAGGAGAGGAGAGAGAGGGTCGGGACGAGAGTCAGGCAGGACGGAGAGAGAGGCTTGGGACGATAGTCAAGCTGGATATGAGAGAGAGAGAGAGAGGGGGGCTTAGGTCGAGAGTCAGACTGGACAGGAAAGGGAGGCTTGGGACGAGATTCACACATGACAGGAGAGTGAGACTTGGGACGAGAGTCACAGGAAGAACAAGAGAGAGAGGCTTTGGTCGAGAGTCAGGAAGGACAGTAGAGTGAGGATTTGGACGAGAGTTAGGCAGACCAGGAGAGAGAGGCTTGTGACGAGATTTAGGCAGGACAGGAGAGATATACTTGTTACGAGAATCAGTCAGTACAGGAGACAGAGACTTGGGACGAGAGTCAAGCCGGCCAGGAGAGAAAATCTTGTTACGAGAGTCAGGCAGGACACGAGAGAGAGGCTTGGGACGAGATTCAGGCAGGACAGGAGAGAGAGTCTTGAGACGAGAGTCAGGCAGGACAGGCGAGAGAGGATTAGGACGAGAGTCAGGCAGGACAGGAGAGAGAGGCTTCGGACGAGAGTCAGGCAGGACAGGAGAAAGAGGAGTGAGACGAGAATCAGGATGGACATGAGAGAGAGAGTGAGGGGGGCTTGGGGCGAGTGTCAGGCAGGACATGAGAGAGAAGCTAAGGACGAGAGTCAGGCAAGACAGGAGAGAGAGAGAGTCTTGAGGAGAGAGTCAGGCATGACAAGAGAGAGAGAGGCTTGGGACGATAGTCAGGCAGGATAGGAGAGAGAGGTTTGGGAGGAGAGTCAGGCAGAACAATAGAGAGAGACTTGGTAGAAGAGTCATGCAGGAGATGAGAGAGAAGCTTGGGACGAGAGTGAGGTTGGACAGAAGAGAGGGGCTTGGGACGAGAGTCAGGCAGGAGAAGAGAGAAAGTGTTGGGACGAGAGTCAGGCAGGACAGAAGAGAGAGGCTTGTACGAGATTGAGGCTGGACAGGATAGAGAGGCTTGGGATGAGAGTCAGGCAGAACAGGAGAGGGAGGCTTGGGACAATAGACATGCTGGACATGAGAGAGAGAGAGAGAGAGAGAGAGAGAGAGAGAGAGAGAGAGAGAGAGAGAGAGAGAGAGAGAGAGAGAGAGAGAGAGAGAGAGAGAGAGAGAGAGAGAGAGAGAGAGAGAGAGAGAGAGAGAGAGAGGCTTAGGACGAGAGTCAAACTGGACAGGAAAGAGAGGCTTGGGACGAGATTCAGACATGACAGGAGATTAAGTCTTGTGACGAGAGTCACAGGAAGAACAAGAGAGAGAGGCTTGGGACGAGAGTCAGGCAGGACAATAGAGAGAGGCTTGGTATGAGAGTCATCCCGGAGAGGAGAGAGAAGCTTAGGACGAGAGTGAGAATGGTCAGAAGAGAGAGGCTTGGGACGAGAGTCAGGCAGAAAAGGAGAGAGAGGTTTGGGACAATAGTTAAGCTGGACATGAGAGAGAGAGTGGGGCTTGGGACGACAATCATGCTGGACAGGAAAGAGAGGCTTGGGACGAGAGTCAGATATGACAGGAAAGTGACACTTGGGACGAGAGTCACAGGCAGGACAAGAGAGAGAGGCTTGGGACGCGAGTCAGGAAGGAGAGGAGAGATATGCCTGGGACGAGAGTCAGCAGGACAGGAGAGAGAGGCTTGCGATGAGATTCAGGCAAGACAGGAGAGAGAGAGAGAGACTTGAGAAGAGAGTCAGGCAGGACAGGAGAGAGAGAGGCTTGGGACGATAGTCAGGCAGTATAGGAGAGAGAGGCTTGCGATGAGATTCAGGCAAGACAGGAGAGAGAGAGAGAGACTTGAGAAGAGAGTCAGGCAGGACAGGAGAGAGAGAGGCTTGGGACGATAGTCAGGCAGGATAGGAGAGAGAGGCTTGGGAGGATAGTCAGGCAGGATAATAGAGAGAGACTTGGTAGGAGAGTCATGTAGGAGAGGAGAGTGAATCTTGGGACGAGAGTGAGGCTGGAGAGAAGAGAGAGGCTTGGGACAAGAGTGGGGCAGGAGAGGAGAGAGAGGGTTGGGACGAGAGTCAGGCAGGACAGAAGAGAGAGGCTTGGGACGAGATTCAGGCTGGACAGGATAGAGAGGCTTGGGACGAGAGTCAGGCAGAACAGGAGAGAGAGGCTTGGGACAATAGTCAAGCTGGACATGAGAGAAAAAGAGTGGCTTGACACGAGAATCATGCTGGACAGGAGAGAGAGGCTTGGGACGAGAGTCAGACATGACAGGAAAGTGAGGCTTGGGACGAGAGTCACAGGCTGGACAAGAGAGAGAGACTTGTGACGAGAGTCAGGCAGGAGAGGAGAGATATGCTTGGGACGAGAGTCAGGCAGGACAGGAGAGAGAGGCTTGTGACGAGAGTCAGACAAGATAGGAGAGAGAGAGACTTGAGGAGAGAGTCAGGCAGGAATGGAGAGAGAGTTCCTTGGGAAGAGAGTCAGGCAGGACATGAGAAAGAGGCTTGGGACGAGAGTCAGGCAGGACAATAGAGAGAGGCTTGGTATGAGAGTCATGCAGGATAGGAGAGAGAAGCTTAGGACGAGAGTGAGGCTGGACAAAAGAGATAGGCTTGGGACGAAAGTCAGGCAGGGCAGAAGAGAGAGGCTTGGGACGAGATTCAGGCAGGACAGGAGAGAGAGGCTTGGGGCTAGAGTCAGGAAGGACAGGAGAGAGAGGCTTGGGACAATAGTTAAGTTGGACATGAGTGAGAGAGAGGGGCTTGGGACGAGAATCATTCTGGACAGGAAAGAGAGGCTTGGGACGAGAGTCAGATATGACTGGAAAGTGAGACTTGGGACGAGAGTCACAGGCAGGACAAGAGAGAGAGGCTTGGGACGCGAGTCAGGCAGGACCGGAGAGATATGCTTGGGACAAGAGTCAGGCAGGACACAAGAGAGAGTCTTGTGACGAAAGTCAGGCAGGATAAGAGATAGAAGCTTGGGACAAGAATCAGGTTAGATATGAGAGAGCGAGGGGCTTGAGATGAGACTTAGGCTGGACAGGAGAGAGAGGTTTAGGAGGAGAGTCAGACATGACATGATGGAGAGACTTGGGACGAGAGTCATGCAGGACAGGAGAGAGAGTCTTCAGACGAGAGTCAGGCAGGACAGGCGGGAGAGGCGTAGGACGAGAGTCAGGCAGGACGGAGAGAGAGGCTTGGGACGATAGTCAAGCTGGATATGAGAGAGAGAGAGAGAGGGGGGCTTAGGGCGAGAGTCACAGGAAGAACAAGAGAGAGAGGCTTTGGTCGAGAGTCAGGAAGGACAGTAGAGTGAGGATTTGGACGAGAGTCAGGCAGACTAGGAGAGAGAGGCTTGTGACGAGATTTAGGCAGGACAGGAGAGATATACTTGTTACGAGAATCAGTCAGTACAGGAGACAGAGACTTGGGACGAGAGTCAAGCCGGCCAGGAGAGAAAATCTTGGGACGAGAGTCAGGTAGGACACGAGAGAGAGGCTTGGGGCGAGATTCAGGCAGGACAGGAGAGAGAGTCTTAGGTCAAGAATCAGGCTTGACATGAGAGAGCAAGGTGCTTGGGACAGTAGTAAGACTGGACAGGAGACAGAGGCTTAGGGGGAGAGTCAGACATGATAGGAGGGAGAGGCTTGGGACGAGAGTCAGGCAGGAGAGGAGAGAGAGGCTTAGGACGAGAGTTAGGCAGGACGAGAGAGAGAGGCATCGGACGAGAGTAAGGCAGGACAGGAGATAGAGGCGTGAGACGAGAATCAGGCTGGACATGAGGGACAAAGAGGTGCTTTGGATGAGAGTCAGGCAGGACAGGAGAGAGAGTCTTGTGACGAGAGTAAGACAAGTCAGGAGACAGAGAGACTTAAGGAGAGAGTCATGCAGGAATGGAGAGAGAGAGGCTTGTGACGAGAGTCAGGCATGACATGAGAGAGAGGCTTGGGACGAGAGTCAGGCAGGACAGGAGTGAGTGGCTTTGGACGATATTCAGCCAGGACAGGAGAGTGAGTCTTTGGCCGAGAGTCAGGCAGGACAGGGATAAGAGTCTTGAGACGAGACTCAGCTAGAACAGGAGAGAGAGGCTTCGGAATAGAGTCAGGCAGGACAGGAGAGAGAAACTTCGGACGAAAGTCAAGTAGGACAAGAGAAAGAGGCGTGAGACGAGAATCAGGCTGGACATGAGAGAGAGAGAGAGAGAGAGAGAGAGAGAGAGAGAGAGAGAGAGAGAGAGAGAGAGAGAGAGAGAGAGAGAGAGAGAGAGAGAGAGAGAGAGAGAGAGAGAGAGAGAGAGAGAGAGAGAGAGAGAGAGAGAGAGAGAGAGAGAGAGAGAGAGAGAGAGAGAGAGAGAGAGAGAGAGAGAGAGAGAGAGAGAGAGAGAGAGAGAGAGAGAGAGAGAGAGAGAGAGAGAAGGTCTTGGGACGAGAGTCAGGTAGGGCAGGAGAGAGAAGGTAGGGATGAGAGTAAGGCAAGACAGGAGGGAGAGAGACTTGCGGAGATACTCAGGCAGGAGAGGAAAGAGAAAGGCTTAGAACGAGATTCAGGTAGGACAGGAGAGAGAGGCTTGAGACGAGAGTCAGGCATCACAACAGAGAGAGGCTTGGTACGAGAGTCATGCAGGATTGGAGAGAGAAGCTTGGGACCAGAGTGAGGCTGGACAAAAGAGAGAGGCTTGGGACGAGAGTCAGAGATAGAGGAGAGAGAGGCTTGCGACGAGAGTCAGAGATAGAGGAGAGAGGCTTGGGATGAGAGTCAGGTAGGACAGAAGAGAGAAGCTTCGGACGAGATTCAGGCAGGACAGGAGTGAGAGGCTTGGGACGACAGTCAGTCAGGACAGGAAAGAGAGGCTTGGGACAAAAGTCAAGCTGGACATGAGAGAGAGAGAGAGGGGCTTAGGACGAGAGTCAGACTGGACAGGAAAGGGAGGCTTGGGACGAGATTCAGACATGATAGGAGAGTGAGACTTGGGACGAGAGTCACAGGAAGAAGAAGAGAGAGATGCTTGGGACGAGAGTCAGGAAGGACAGTAGAGTGAGGATTTGGACGAGAGACAGGCAGACCAGGAGAGAGAGGCTTGGGACTAGAGTCAGGCAGAACAGGAGAGATATGCTTGGGACGAGAATCAGTAAGTACACGAGACAGAGACTTGGGACAGGAATCAGGCTTGACATGAGAGAGCCAGTGGCTTGGTACGAGAGTTACGCTGGACAGGAGAGAGAGGCTTAGGGGGAGAGTCAGACATGATAGGAGGGAGAGGCTTGGGACGAGATTCAGGCAGGAGAGGAGAGAGAGTCTTGAGACGAGAGTCAGGCAGAACAGGCGAGAGAGGATTAGGACGAGAGTCAGGCAGGACAGGAGAGAGAGGCTTCGGACGAGAGTCAGGCAGGACAGGAGAAAGAGGAGTAAGACGAGAATCAGGATGGACATGAGAGAGAGAGAGAGGGGGGCTTTGGGCGAGTGGCAGGCAGGACATGAGAGAGAAGCTAAGGACGAGAGTCAGGCAAGACAGGAGAGAGAGAGAGACTTGAGGAGAGAGTCAGGCAGGACAGGAGAGAGAGAGGCTTGGGACGATAGTCAGGCAGGATAGGAGAGAGTGGTTTGGGAGGAGAGTCAGGCAGAACAATATAGAGAGACTTGGTAGGAGAGTCATGCAGGAGATGAGAGAGAAGCTTGGGACGAGAGTGAGGCTGGACAGAAGAGAGAGGCTTGGGACGAGAGTCAGGCAGGAGAAGAGAGAAAGGGTTGGGACGAGAGTCAGGCAGGACAGAAGAGAGAGGCTTGGGACGAGATTGAGGCTGGACAGGATAGAGAGGCTTGGGACGAGAGTCAGGCAGAACAGGAGAGAGAGGCTTGGGACAATAGACATGCTGGACATGAGAGAGAGAGAGAGAGAGAGGGGCTTAGGACGAGAGTCAAACTGGACAGGAAAGAGAGGCTTGGGACGAGATTCAGACATGACAGGAGATTAAGTCTTGGGACGAGAGTCACAGGAAGAACAAGAGAGAGAGGCTTGGGACGAGAGTGAGGCAGGACAATAGAGAGAGGCTTGGTATGAGAGTCATCCCGGAGAGGGGAGGGAAGCTTAGGACGAGAGTGAGGATGGTCAGAAGAGAGAGGCTTGGGACGAGAGTCAGGCAGAAAAGGAGAGAGAGGTTTGGGACAATAGTTAAGCTGGACATGAGAGAGAGAGTGGGGCTTGGGACGACAATCATGGTGGACAGGAAAGAGAGGCTTGGGACGAGAGTCAGATATGACAGGAAAGTGACACTTGGGACGAGAGTCACAAGCAGGACAAGAGAGAGAGGCTTGGGACGCGAGTCAGGAAGGAGAGGAGAGATATGCCTGGGACGAGAGTCAGCAGGACAGGAGAGAGAGGCTTGCGATGAGATTCAGGCAAGACGGGAGAGAGAGAGAGACTTGAGAAGAGAGTCAGGCAGGACAGGAGAGAGAGAGGCTTGGGACGATAGTCAGGCAGGATAGGAGAGAGAGGCTTGGGAGGATAGTCAGGCAGGATAATAGAGAGAGACTTGGTAGGAGAGTCATGTAGGAGAGGAGAGTGAATCTTGGGACGAGAGTGAGGCTGGAGAGAAGAGAGAGGCTTGGGACAAGAGTGAGGCAGGAGAGGAGAGAGAGGGTTGGGACGAGAGTCAGGCAGGACAGAAGAGAGAGGCTTGGGACGAGATTCAGGCTGGACAGGATAGAGAGGCTTGGGACGAGAGTCAGGCAGAACAGGAGAGAGAGGCTTGGGACAATAGTCAAGCTGGACATAAGAGAAAAAGAGTGGCTTGAGACGAGAGTCATGCTGGACAGGAGAGAGAGGCTTGGGACAAGAGTCAGACATGACAGGAAAGTGAGGCTTGGGACGAGAGTCACAGTCTGGACAAGAGAGAGAGACTTGTGACGAGAGTCAGGCAGGAGAGGAGAGATATGCTTGGGACGAGAGTCAGGCAGGACAGGAGAGAGAGGCTTGTGACGAGAGTCAGACAAGATAGGAGAGAGAGAGACTTGAGGAGAGAGTCAGGCAGGAATGGAGAGAGAGTTCCTTGGGAAGAGAGTCAGGCAGGACATGAGAAAGAGGCTTGGGACGAGAGTCAGGCAGGACAATAGAGAGAGGCTTGGTATGAGAGTCATGCGGGATAGGAGAGAGAAGCTTAGGACGAGAGTGAGGCTGGACAAAAGATATAGGCTTGGGACGAGAGTCAGGCAGGGCAGAAGAGAGAGGCTTGGGACGATATACAGGCAGGACAGGAGAGAGAGGCTTGGGACTAGAGTCAGGAAGGACAGGAGAGGGAGGCTTGCGACAATAGTTAAGTTGGACATAAGTGAGAGAGAGGGGCTTGGGACGAGAATCATTCTGGACAGGAAAGAGAGGCTTGGGACGAGAGTCAGATATGACTGGAAAGTGAGACTTGGGACGAGAGTCACAGGCAGGACAAGAGAGAGAGGCTTGGGACGCGAGTCAGGCAGGACCGGAGAGATATGCTTGGGACAAGAGTCAGGCAGGACACAAGAGAGAGTCTTGTGACGAGAGTCAGGCAGGATATGAGATAGAAGCTTGGGACAAGAATCAGGTAAGATATGAGAGAGCGAGGGGCTTGAGACGAGAGTTAGGCTGGACAGGAGAGAGAGGTTTAGGAGGAGAGTCAGACATGACAGGATGGAGAGACTTGGGACGAGAGTCATGTAGGACAGGAGAGAGAGTCTTCAGACGAGAGTCAGGCAGGACAGGCGGGAGAGGCGTAGGACGAGAATCAGGCAGGACAAGAGAGAGAGGCATCGGACGAGAGTAAGGCAGGACAGGATATAGAGACATGACACGAGATTCAGGCTGGACATGATAGAGAGACAGAGGGGATTGGGATGAGAGTCAGGCAGGACAGGAGAGAGAGGCTTGTGACGAGAGTCAGACAAGATAGGAGAAAGAGAGACTTGAGGAGAGAGTCAGGCAGGAATGGAGAGAGAGAGGCTTGGGAAGAGAGACAGGCAGGACATGAGAGAGAGGCTTGGGACAAGAGTCAGGCAGGACAATAGAGAGAGGCTTGGTATGAGAGTCATGCAGGAGAGGAGAGGGAAGCTTAGGACGAGAGTGCGGCTGGACAGAAGAGAGAGCCTTGTGACGACAGTCAGGCAGAAAAGAAGAGAGAGTCTTGGGACAATAGTTAAGCTGGACATGATAGAGAGAGAGGGCCTTGGGACGAGAATCATGCTGGACAGGAAAGAGAGGCTTTGGACGAGAGTCAGATATGACAAGAAAGTGAGACTTGGGACGAGAGTCACAGGCAGGACAAGAGAGAGAGGCTTGTGACGAGAGTCAGGCAGGACAGGAGAGATATGCTTGGGACGAGCGTCAGGCAGGACAGGAGAGAGAGGCTTGGGATGAGAGTCAGGCAGGAAAGGAGAGAAAGTCTTGGGACAAGAGTCAGGCAGGACACAAGAGAGATTATTGTGACGAGAGTCAGGCAGGACATGAGATAGAGGCTTGGGACAAGAATAATTCTAGACATGAGAGAGCGAGGGGCTTGGGACGAGACTTAGGCTTGAAAGGAGAGAGAGGTTTAGGAGGAGAGTCACACATGACAGGATGGAGAGACTTGGGACGAGAGTCATGCAGGACAGGAGAGTCTTCAGACGAGGGTCAGGCAGGACAGGAGGGAGAGGCCTAGGACGAGAGTCAGGCAGGACACGAGAGAGAGGCATCGGACGAGAGTAAGGCAGGACAGGAGATAGGGGCGTGAGACGAGAATCAGGCTGGACATTAGGGAGAGAGAAGTGCTTGGGATGAGAGTCAGACAAGACAGGAGAGAGAGGCTTGTGACGAGAGTCAGACAAGACAGGACACAGAGAGACTTAAGGAGAGAATCAGGCAGGAATGGAGAGAGAGAGGCTTGGGACGAGAGTCAGGCAGGAAAGGAGAGAGTGGCTTTGGACGAGATTCAGCCAGGACAGGAGAGTGAGTCTTGGGCCGAGAGGCATGCAGGACAGGGGAAAGAGTCTTGACACGAGACTCAGCTAGAACAGGAGAGAGAGGCTTAGGAAGAGAGTCAGGCAGGACAGGAAAGAGAGTCTTCGGACGAAAGTCAAGAAGAACAGGAGAAAGAGGCGTGAGACGACAATCAGGCTGGACATGAGAGAGAGAGAGAGAGAGAGAGAGAGAGAGAGAGAGAGAGAGAGAGAGAGAGAGAGAGAGAGAGAGAGAGAGAGAGAGAGAGAGAGAGAGAGAGAGAGAGAGAGAGAGAGAGAGAGAGAGAGAGAGAGAGAGAGAGAGAGAGAGAGAGAGAGAGAGAGAGAGAGAGAGAGAGAGAGAGAGAGAGAGAGAGAGAGAGAGAGAGAGAGAGAGAGAGAGAGAGAGAGAGAGAGAGGCTTGTGACGAGAGTCAGGTAGGGCAGGAGAGAGAAGCTAGGGACGAGAGCCAGGCAAGACATAAGGAAGAGAGACTTGCGGAGATAGTCAGGCAGGACAGGAGAGAGAGAGGCTTAGGGCGAGATTCAGGGAGGACAGGAGAGAGGCTTGAGACGAGAGTCAGGCAGGAGAATAGAGAAAGGCTTGGTATGAGAGTCATTCAGGATAGGAGAGAGAAGCTTGGGACCAGAGTGAGGCTGAACAAAGCAGAGAGGCTTGGGACGAGAGTCAGGCAGGAGAGGAGAGAGAGGCTTGGGACGAGAGTCAGGCAGGACAGAAGAGAGGTGCTTGGGACTAGATTCAGGCAGAACAGGAGAGATATGCTTGGGACGAGAATCAGTCAGTACAGGAGACAGAGACTTGGGACGAGAGTCAAGCAGGACAGGCTAGAAAATCTTGGGACGAGAGTCAGGCAGGACAGGAGAGAGATGCTTGGGACGAGATTCTGGCAGAACAGGATAGAGAGTCTTGGGACAAGAATCAGGCTTGACATGAGAGAGCGAGGGGCTTGGGACGAGTGTTAGGCTGGACAGGAGACAGAGGCTAAGGGGGAGAGTTAGACATGATAGAAGGGAGAGGCTTGGGACGAGAGTCAGGCAGGAGAGGAGAGGGAGGCTTGTGACGAGAGTCAGACAGGACAGGAGACAGAGAAACTTAAGGAGAGAGTCAGGCAGGAATGGAGAGAGAGGCTTCGGACGAGAGTAAGGCAGGACAGGCGAGAGAGGCTTAGGACTAGAGTCAGGCAGGACAGGAGAGAGAAGCTTCGGACGAGAGTAAGGAAGGACAGGAGATAGAGGCGTGAGACGAGAATGAGGTTGGACATGAGGGAGAGAGAGGTTCTTGGGATGAGAGTCAGGCAGGACAGGAAAGAGAGGCTTGTGACGAGAGTCAGACAAGACAGGAGACAGAGAGACTTAAGGAGAGAGTCAGGCTTGTGACGAAAGTCAGGCAGGATATGAGAGAGAGGCTTGGGACGAGAGTCAGGTAGGACATGAGAGAGCGGCTTTGGACGAGATTCAGCCTGGACAGGAGAGTGAGTCTTGGGCCGAGAGTCAGGCAGGACAGGGGAAAGAGTCTTGAGACGAAACTCAGCTAGAACAGGAGAGACAGGCTTAGGAAGAGAGTCAGGCAGGACAGGAGAGAGAAGCTTCGGACGAAAGTCAAGTAGGACAGGAGAAAGAGGCGTGAGACGAGAATAAGGCCTGACATGAGAGAGAGAGAGAGAGAGAGAGAGAGAGAGAGAGAGAGAGAGAGAGAGAGAGAGAGAGAGAGAGAGAGAGAGAGAGAGAGAGAGAGAGAGAGAGAGAGAGAGAGAGAGAGAGAGAGAGAGAGAGAGAGAAGGTCTTGGGACTAGGGTCAGGTAGGGCAGGAGAGAGAAGCTAGGGATGAGAGTAAGGCAAGAGAGGAGGGAGAGAGACTTGCAGAGATAGTCAGGCAGGAGAGGAGAGAGAGAGGCTTAGAACGAGATTCAGGTAGGACAGGAGAGAGAGGCTTGGGACGAGAGTCAGGCAGGACAATAGAGAAAGGCTTGGTACGAGAGTCATGCAGGATAGGAGAGAGAAGCTTGGGACCAGAGTGAGGCTGGATAAAAGAGAGAGGCTTGGGACGAGAGTTAGGCTCGACAGGAGAGATATGTTTAGGGGGAGAGTCAGACATGATAGGAGGGAGAGGCTTGGGACGAGAATCAGGCAGGAGAGGAGAGGGAGGCTTGTGACGAGAGTCAGACAGGACAGGAGACAGAGAGACTTAAGGAGAGAGTCAGGCAGGAATGGAGAGAGAGAGGCTTGTGACGAGAGTAAGGCAGGATATGAGAGAGAGGCTTGGGACGAGAGTCAGGCAGGACAGGAAAGAGAGGCTTCGGACGAAAGTCAAGAAGGACAGGAGAAAGAGGCGTGAGACGAGAATCAGGCTGGACATGAGAGAGAGAGAGAGAGAGAGAGAGAGAGAGAGAGAGAGAGAGAGAGAGAGAGAGAGAGAGAGAGAGAGAGAGAGAGAGAGAGAGAGAGAGAGAGAGAAGGGCTTGGGACGAGAGTCAGGCAGGGCAGGAGAGAGAAGCTAGGGACGAGAGTCACCCAAGACATGAGGAAGAGAGACTTGCGGAGATAGTCAGTCAGGACAGGAGAGAGAGAGGTTTAAGACGAGATTCAGGGAGGACAGGAGAGAGAGGCTTGAGACGAGAGTCAGGCAGGAGAATAGAAAGAGGCTTGTTATGAGAGTCATGCAGGATAGGAGAGAGAAGCTTGGGACCAGAGTGATGCTGGACAAAACAGAGAGGCTTGGGACGAGAGTCAGGCAGGAGAGGAGAGAGAGGCTTGGGACGAGAGTCAGGCAGGACAGAAGAGAGGTGCTTGGGACGAGATTCGGGTAGGACAGGAGAGATATGCTTGGGACGAGAATCAGTCAGTACAGGAGACAGAGACTTGAGACGAGAGTCAAGCAGGCCAGGCGAGAAAATCATGGGACGAGAGTCATGCAGGACACGAGAGAGATGCTTGGGCCGAGATTCTGGCAGGACAGGAGAGAGAGTCTTGGGACAAGAATCAGGCTTGACATGAGAGAGCGAGAGGCTTGGAACGAGAGTTAGACTGGACAGGAGAGAGAGACTTAGGGGGAGAGTCAGACATGATAGGAGGGAGAGGCTTGGGACGAGAGTCATGCAGGAGAGGTGAGGGAGGCTTGTGACGAAATTCAGACAGGACAGGAGACAGAGAGACTTAAGGAGAGAGTCAGGCAGGAATGGAGAGAGAGGCTTCGGACGAGAGTAAGGCAGGACAGGCGAGAGAGGCTTAGGACGAGAGTCAGGCAGGACAGGACAGAGAGGCTTCGGACGAGAGTAAGGAAGGACATGAGACAGAGGCGTGAGATGAGAATCAGGCTGGACCTGAGGGAGAGAGAGGTGCTTGGGATGAGAGTCAGGAAGGAAAGAAGAGAGAGTCTTGTGACGAGAGTCAGACAAGACAGGAGACAGAGAGACTTAAGGAGAGAGTCAGTCAGGAAAGGAGAGAGAGAGGCTTGTGACGAGAGTCAGTTAGGATATAAGATACAGGCTTGGGACGAGAGTCAGGGAGGACAGGAGAGAGTGGCTTTGGACGAGATTCAACCAGGACAGGAGAGTGAGTCTTGGGCCGAGAGTCAGGCAGGACAGGGGAAAGAGTCTTGAGACGATACTCAGCTAGAACAGGAGAGAGAGGCTTAGGAAGAGATTCAGGCAGTACAGGAGAGAGAAGCTTCGAACGAAAGTCAAGTAGGACAGGAGAAAGAGGCGTGAGACGAGAATCAGGCTGGACATGAGAGAGAGAGAGAGAGAGAGAGAGAATGTCTTGGGACGAGAGTCAGGTAGGGCAGGAGAGAGAAGCTAGGGATGAGAGTAAGGCAAGACAGGAGGGAGAGAGACTTGCGGAGATATTCAGGCATGAGAGCAGAGAGAGAGGCTTAGAACGACATTCAGGTAGGACAGGAGAGAGAGGCTTGGGACGAGAGTCAGGCAGGACAATAGAGAGAGGCTTGGAACGAGAGTCATGCAGGATAGGAGAGTGAAGCTTGGGACCAGAGTGAGGCTGGACAAAAGAGAGAGGCTTGGGACGAGAGTCAGGCAGGAGGGGAGAGAGAGGCTTGGGACGAGAGTCAGGTAGGATATGAGAGAGAGGCTTGGGACGAGAGTCAGACAGGACAGGAGAGAGTGGCTTTGGACGAGATTCAACCAGGACAGGAGAATGAGTCTTGGGCCGATAGTCAGGCAGGACAGGGGAAAGAGTCTTGAGACGAAACTCAGCTAGAACAGGAGAGAGAGACTTAGGAAGAGATTTAGGCAGGACAGGAGAGAGAAGCTTCGGACGAAAGTCAAGTAGGACAGGAGAAAGAGGCGTGAGACGACAATCAGGCTGGACATGAGAGAGAGAGAGAGAGAGAGAGAGAGAGAGAGAGAGAGAGAGAGAGAGAGAGAGAGAGAGAGAGAGAGAGAGAGAGAGAGAGAGAGAGAGAGAGAAGGTCTTGGGACGAGAGTCAGGTAGGGCAGGAGAGAGAAGCTAGGGATGAGAGTAAGGCAAGACAGGAGGGAGAGAGACTTGCGGAGATATTCAGGCATGAGAGCAGAGAGAGAGGCTTAGAACGACATTCAGGTAGGAAATGAGAGAGAGGCTTGGGACGAGAGTCAGGCAGGACAATAGAGAGAGGCTTGTTACGAGAGTCATGCAGGATAGGAGAGTGAAGTTTGGGACCAGAGTGAGGCTGGACAAAAGAGAGAGGCTTGGGAGGGGAGTCAGGCAGGAGGGGAGAGAGAGGCTTAGAACGTCATTCAGGTATGACAGGAGAGAGAGGCTTGGGACGAGAGTCAGGTAGGACAATAGAGAGAGGCTTGGTACGAGAGTCATGCAGGATAGGAGAGCGAAGCTTGGGACGACAGTCAGTCAGGACAAAAGAGAGAGGCTTGGGACGAGAGTCAGGCAGGAGGGGAGAGAGAGGCTTGGGACGAGAGTCAGGTAGGACAGAAGTGAGAGGATTGGGACAAGAGTCAAGCTGGACATGAGAGAGAGAGAGGGGCTTAGGACGAGAGTCAGACTGGACAGGAAAGGTAGGCTTGGGACGAGAATCAGACATAACAGGAGAGTGAGACTTGGGACAAGAGTAACAGGAAGAACAAGAGAGAGAGGCTTCGGACGAGAGTCAGGAATGACAGTAGAGTGAGGATTTGGACGAGTGTCAGGCAGACCAGGAGAGAGAGGCTTGGGACGAGAGTCAGGCAGGACAGGAGAGATATGCTTGGGACGAGAATCAGTCAGTACAGGAGACAGAGACTTGGGACAAGAATCAGGCTTGACATAAGAGAGCCAGTGGCTTGGGACGAGAATTAGGCTGGACAGGAGAGAGAGGCTTGTTGGGAGAGTCAGACATGATAGGAGGGAGAGGCTTGGGACGAGAGTCAGGCAGGAGAGGAGAGAGAGTCTTCAGACGAGAGTCAGGCAGGACAGGCGAGAGAGGATTAGGACGAGAGTCAGGCAGGACAGGAGAGAGAGGCTTCGGAAGAGAGTCAGGCAGGACAGGAGAAAGAGGAGTGAGACGAGAATCAGGATGGACATGAGAGAGAGAGAGAGAGGGGCTTCGGGCAAGTGTCAGGCAGGACATGAGAGAGAGGCTTGGGACGAGAGTCAGGCAAGACAGGAGAGAGAGAGAGACTTGAGGAGAGAGTCAGGCAGGACAGGAAAGAGAGAGGCTTAGGACGATAGTCATGCAGGATAGGAGAGAGAGGTTTAGGAGGAGAGTCAGGCAGGAAAATAGAGAGAGACTTAGTAGGAGAGTCATGCAGGAGAGGAGAGAGAAGCTTGGGACGAGAGTGAGGCTGGACCGAAGAGAGAGGCTTGGGACGAGAGTCAGGCAGGAGAGTAGAGAGAGGGTTGGGACGAGAGTCATGCAGGACAGAAGAGAGAGGCTTGTGACGAGATTGAGTGTGGACAGGATAGAGAGGCTTGTGACGAGAGTCAGGCAGAACAGGAGAGAGATGCTTGGGACAATAGTCAAGCTGGAAATGAGAGAGAGAGAGGGGTTTAGGACGGGAGTCAAACTGGACAGGAAAGAGAGGCTTGGGACTAGATTCAGACATGACTGGAGATTGAGACTTGGGACGAGAGTCACAGGAAAAACAAGAGAGAGAGGCTTGTGACGAGAGTCAGGCAGGACAATAGAGATAGGCTTGGTATGAGAGTCATGTAGGAGAGGAGAGAGAAGCTTAGGACGAGAGTGAGGATGGACAGAAGAGAGAGGCTTGGGACAAGAGTCAGGCAGAAAAGGAGAGAGAGGCTTGGGGCGATAGTTAAGCTGGACATGAGAGAGAGAGAGGGGCTTGGGACGAGAATCATCCTGGACAGGTAAGAGAGGCTTGGCACGAGACTCAGATATGACAGGAAAGTGAGAGTTGGGACGAGAGTCACAGGCAGGACAAGAGAGAGAAGCTTGGGACGCGAGTCAGGCAGGAGAGGAGAGATATGCCTGGGACGAGAGTCAGGCAGGACAGGAGAGATGATGCTTGGGATGAGATTCAGGCAAGACAGGAGAGAGAGAGAGACTTAAGGAGAGAGTCAGGCAGGACAGGAGAGAGAGAGGCTTGGGACGATAGTCAGGCAGGATAGGAGAGAGAGGCTTGGGAGGAGAGTCAGGCAGGATAATAGAGAGGGACTTGGTAGGAGAGTCATGCAGGAGCGGAGAGAGAAGCTTGGGACGAGAGTGAGGCTGGACAGAAGAGAGAGGCTTGGGACGAGAGTCAGGCAGGAGAGGAGAGAGAGGGTTGGGACGAGAGTCAGGCAGAACAGAAGAGAGAGGCTTGTGACGAGATTCAGGCTGGACAGGATAGAGAGGCTTGTGACGAGAGTCAGGCAGGATATGAGAGTGAGGCTTGGGACGAGAGTCAGGTAGGACAGGAGAGAGCGGCTTTGGACGAGATTCAGCCTGGACAGGAGAGTGAGTCTTGGGCCGAGAGTCAGGCAGGACAGGGGAAAGAGTCTTGAGACGAAACTCAGCTAGAACAGGAGAGACAGGCTTAGGAAGAGAGTCAGGCAGGACAGGAGAGAGAAGCTTTGGACGAAAGTCAAGTAGGACAGGAGAAAGAGGCGTGAGACGAGAATCAGGCTTGACATGAGAGAGAGAGAGAGAGAGAGAGAGAGAGAGAGAGAGAGAGAGAGAGAGAGAGAGAGAGAGAGAGAGAGAGAGAGAGAGAGAGAGAGAGAGAGAGAGAGAGAGAGAGAGAGAGAGAGAGAGAGAGAGAGAGAGAGAGAGAGAGAGAGAGAGAGAGAGAGAGAGAGAGAGAGAGAGAGAGAGAGAGAAGGTCTTGGGACTAGAGTCAGGTAGGGCAGGAGAGAGAAGCTAGGGATGAGAGTAAGGCAAGACAGGAGGGAGAGAGACTTGCAGAGATAGTCAGGCAGGAGAGGAGAGAGAGAGGCTTAGAACGAGATTGATGTAGGACAGGAGAGAGAGGCTTGGGACGAGATTCAGGCAGGACAATAGAGAAAGGCTTGGTAAGAGAATCATGGGACGAGAGTTAGGCTGAACAGGAGAGATAGGTTTAGGGGGAGAGTCAGACATGATAGGAGGGAGAGGCTTGGGACGAGAGTCAGGCAGGAGAGGAGAGGGAGGCTTGTGACGAGAGTCAGACAGGACAGGAGACAGAGAGACTCAAGGAGAGAGTCAGGCAGGAATGGAGAGAGAGGCTTCGGACGAGAGTAAGGCAGGACAGGCGAGAGAGGCTTAGGACGAGAGTCAGGCAGGACAGGACAGAGAGGCTTCGGACGAGAGTAAGGAAGGACAGGAGATAGAGGCGTGAGAGGAGAATCAGGCTGGACATGAGGGAGAGAGAGGTGCTTGGGATGAGAGTCAGGCAGGACAGGAGAGAGAGGATTGTGACGAGAGTCAGACAAGACAGGAGAGATTGAGACTTAAGGAGAGAGTCAGGAAGGAATGGAGAGAGAGAGGCTTGTGACGAGAGTCAGGCAGGATATGAGAGAGAGGCTTGGGACGAGAGTCAGGCAGGACAGGAAAGAGAGGCTTCGGACGAAAGTCAAGAAGGACAGGAGAAAGAGGCGTGAGACGAGAATCAGGCTGGACATGAGAGAGAGAGAGAGAGAGAGAGAGAGAGAGAGAGAGAGAGAGAGAGAGAGAGAGAGAGAGAGAGAGAGAGAGAGAGAGAGAGAGAGAGAGAGAGAGAGAGAGAGAGAGAGAGAGAGAGAGAGAGAGAGAGAGAGAGAGAGAGAGAGAGAGAAGGGCTTGGGACGAGAGTCAGGTAGGGCAGGAGAGAGAAGCTAGGGACGAGAGTCAGGCAAGACATGAGGAAGAGAGACTTGCGGAGATAGTCAGTCAGGACAGGACAGATAGATGCTTAGGACGAGATTCAGGGAGGACAGGAGAGAGAGGCTTGAGACGAGAGTCAGGCAGGAGAATAGAAAGAAGCTTGTTATGAGAGTCATGCAGGATAGGAGAGAGAAGCTTGGGACCAGAGTGAGGCTGGACAAAACAGAGAGGCTTGGGACGAGAGTCAGGCAGTAGAGGGGAGAGAGGATTGGGACGAGAGTCAGGCAGGACAGAAGAGAGGTGCTTGGGACGAGATTCAGGCAGGACAGGAGAGATATGCTTGGGACGAGAATCAGTCAGTACAGGAGACAGAGACTTGGGACGAGAGTCAAGCAGGCTTGGCGAGAAAATCATGGGACGAAAGTCAGGCAGGACACGAGAGAGATGCTTGGGACGAGATTCTGGCAGGACAGGAGAGAGAGTCTTGGGACAAGAATCAGGCTTGACATGAGAGAGCGAGAGGCTTGGGAAGAGAGTTAGGCTGGACAGGAGAAGAAAGGCTTAGGGGGAGAGTCAGACATGATAAGAGGGAGAGGCTTGGGACGAGAGTCATACAGGAGAGGAGAGAGAGGCTTGTGACGAGATTCAGACAGGACAGGAGACAGAGAGACTTAAGGAGAGAGTCAGGCAGGAATGGAGAGAGAGGCTTCGGACGAGAGTAAGGCAGGACAGGCGAGAGAGGCTTTGGACGAGAGTCAGGCAGGACAGGAGAGAGAGGCTTCGGACGAGAGTATGGAAGGACAGGAGATAGAGGCGTGAGAGGAGAATCAGGCTGGACATGAGGGAGAGAGAGGTGCTTGGGATGAGAGTCAGGCAGGACAGAAGAGAGAGTCTTGTGACGAGAGTCAGACAAGAGGGGAGACAGAGAGACTTAAGGAGAGAGTCAGGCAGGAATGTAGAGAGAGAGGCTTGTGACGAGAGTCAGTCAGGACATGAGATAGAGGCTTGGGACGAGAGTCAGGCAGGACAGGAGAGAGTGGCTTTGGACGAGATTCAACCAGGACAGGAGAGTGAGTCTTGGGCCGAGAGTCAGGCAGGACAGGGGAAAGAGTCTTGAGACGATACTCAGCTAGAACAGGAGAGACAGGCTTAGGAAGAGATTCAGGCAGGACATGAAAGAGAAGCTTCTAAGGAAAGTCAAGTAGGACAGGAGAAAGAGGCGTGAGACGAGAATCAGGCTGGACATGAGAGAGAGAGAGAGAGAGAGAGAGAGAGAGAGAGAGAGAGAGAGAGAGAGAGAGAGAGAGAGAGAGAGAGAGAGAGAGAGAGAGAGAGAGAGAGAGAGAGAGAGAGAGAGAGAGAGAGAGAGAGAGAGAGAGAGAGAGAGAGAGAGAGAGAGAGAGAGAGAGAGAGAGAGAGAGAGAGAGAGAGAGAGAGAGAGAGAGAGAGAGAGAGAGAGAGAGAGAGAGAGAGAGAGAGAGAGAGAGAGAGAGAGAGAAGGTCTTGGGACGAGAGTCAGGTAGGGCAGGAGAGAGAAGCTAGGGATGAGAGTAAGGCAAGACAGGAGGGAGAGAGACTTGCGGAGATATTCAGGCATGAGAGCAGAGAGAGAGGCTTAGAACGACATTCAGGTAGGCCAGGAGAGAGAGGCTTGGGACGAGAGTCAGGCAGGACAATAGAGAGAGGCTTGGTACGAGAGTCATGCAGGATAGGAGAGTGAAGCTTGGGACCAGAGTGAGGCTGGACAAAAGACAGAGGCTTGGGAGGAGAGTCAGGCAGGAGGGGAGAGAGAGGCTTGGAACGAGAGTCAGATAGGATGTGAGAGAGAGGCTTGGGACGAGAGTCAGGCAGGACAGGAGAGAGTGGTTTTGGACGAGATTCAACCAGGACAGGAGAATGAGTCTTGGGCCGATAGTCAGGCAGGACAGGTGAAAGAGTCTTGAGACGAAACTCAGCTAGAACATGAGAGAGAGGCTTAGGAAGATATTCAGGCAGGACAGAAGAGAGAAGCTTCGGACGAAAGTCAAGTAGGACAGGAGAAAGAGGCGTGAGACGAGAATCAGGCTGGACATGAGAGAGAAAGAGAGAGAAGGTCTTGGGACGAGAGTCAGGTAGGGCAGGAGAGAGAAGCTAGGGATGAGAGTAAGGCAAGACAGGAGGGAGAGAGACTTGCTGAGATATTCAGGCATGAGAGCAGAGAGAGAGGCTTAGAACGACATTCAGGTAGGACAGGAGAGAGAAGCTTGGGACGAGAGTCAGGCATTACAATAGAGAGAGGCTTGGTACGAGAGTCATGCAGGATAGGAGAGTGAAGCTTGGGACCAGAGTGAGGTTGGACAAAAGAGAGAGGCTTGGGACGAGAGTCAGGCAGGAATGGAGAGAGAGGCTTAGAACGACATTCAGGTAGGACAGGAGAGAGAGGCTTGGGACGAGAGTCAGGTAGGACAATAGAGAGAGGCTTGGTACGAGAGTCATGCAGGATAGGAGAGTGAAGCTTGGGACCAGAGTGAGGCTGGACAAAAGAGAGAGGCCTGGGACGAGAGTCAGGCAGGAGGGGAGAGAGAGGCTTGGGACGAGAGTCAGGTAGGACAGAAGAGAGATGATACGGACAAGAGTCAAGCTGGACATGAGAGAGAGAGAGGGGCTTAGGACGAGAGTCAGACTGGACAGGAGAGGTAGGCTTGGGACGAGAATCAGAAATAATAGGTGAGTGAGACTTGGGACGAGAGTAACAGGAAGAACAAGAGAGAGAGGCTTGGGACGAGAGTCAGGAAGGAGAGTAGAGTGAGGATTTGGACGAGAGTCAGGCAGACCAGGAGAGAGAGGCTTGGGACGAGAGTCAGGCAGGACAGGAGAGATATGCTTGGGACGAGAATCAGTCAGTACATTAGACAGAGACTTGGGACAAGAATCAGGCTTGATATGAGAGAGCCAGTGGCTTGGGACGAGAATTAGGCTGGACAGGAGAGAGAGGCTTGTGGGGAGAGTCAGACATGATAGAAGGGAGAGGCTTCGGACGAGAGTCAGGCAGAGAGGAGAGAGAGTCTTCAGACGAGAGTCAGGCAGGACAGGCGAGAGAGGATTAGGACGAGAGTCAGGCAGGACAGGAGAGAGAGGCTTCGGAAGAGAGTCAGGCAGGACGGGGAGAAAGAGGAGTGAGACGAGAATCAGGATGGTCATGAGTGAGAGAGAGAAGAGGGGCTTAGGACGATAGTCATGCAGGATAGGAAGAGAGAAGGTATAGGAGGAGAGTCAGGCAGGAAAATAGAGAGAGACTTGAGTAGGAGAGTCATGCAAGGATGAGATGAGAGTTGCTTGGACGAGAGTGAGGCTGGACCCGAAGAGTGAGGCTTGGGACGGAGAGTCAGGCAGGAGAGTAGAGAGAGGGTTGGGACGGATTTATGCGGGGACAGAAGAGAGAGGCTTTGTGACGAGTTTGAGTGGGGGCAGGATTGAGAGGTTTTTGTGACGAGGTGGGGCAAAAACAGGAGAGAGATGTTTGGGACAATGTCAACGGGAAAATGAGAGAGGAGGGGGGTTTGGGAAACGGGAGTCAAATGGACAGGAAAGAGGGTTTGGGGGACTAGATTCAGACTTTGACTGGAGATTGAGACTTGGGACGAGAGTCACAGGAAAAAAAAGAGAGAGGGCTTGTAAACGGGGCAGGCGGGGACTTAGGTTTTGGCTTGGTTTTTGAGAGTCATGTAGGGAGGAGAGGGAAGCTTAGGACCAGGTGGGGAGGAAGGGAAAGAGGGGTTTTTGGGACAAGGGGCAGGCGGGAAAAAGGAGGAAGAGGTTTGGGGGGGTTGTTAAGCTGGAATGAGAGAGAGAGAGGGGTTTGGGGACGGAATCTTCCGGGCAGGAAAGGAGGCTTGGCAGGGAAAATCAGATATGCAGGAAAGTGAGAGGTGGGACGGAGTCAAGGCAGGACAAGAGAGAGAAGTTTGGGACGCGAGTCAGGCAGGAGGGGGAGAGATATGCCGGGGACGAGAGTCGGGCCCAGGACGGGAGAGTTTGATGCTTGGGATGAGTTCGGGCCCAAGGGGGGGGAAAGGAGAGGGGGAGAGCCCTTAAGGGGGGAGTCAGGCCGGACAGGGAGGAGAGAGGCTTGGGGGACGATAGTCGGGAAGGTAGGAGAGGAGGCTTGGGGGGAGGTGGGGCAGGATAATAGGAGGGACTTGGTGGGAGAGCTGCAGGGGGAGAGAGAAGCTTGGGACGAGAGTGAGGCTGGACAGAAGAGGAGGCTGGGGACGAGAGTCAGGCAGGAGAGGAGAGAGGGGTTTTGGGCGGGTCAGGCAGAACAAAAGGGGGTTTGGTGCCGGTTCAGGTGGAAGGTTGGGGCCCTTGTGCCCGAGGTCGGGCAGGATATGGAGTGAGGCTTGGGCCGGAGCCCGGGTTTAGGCCCGGAGAGGCGGTTTTTGGACGAGATTCAGCCGGCCCGGGGAAGGCGATTAATTTTGGGGCCGGAGTCGGGCCCGGAAACGGGGGGAAAGGGGTCTTGAGACGAAACAGCTAAAAAGGAGAGACAGGTTTTGGGAAGAGAGTAGGCAGGCAGGAGAGAGAAGTTTTGGACGAAAGTAAAGTGGACAGGGAGAAGGGCGGGGAGACGAAAATTTGGTTTGGAAGGGGAGAGGGGGGAGAGAGAGGGGGAGAGGGGGGAGGAGAGGGGAGAGAGAGAGAGATTGGAGAGAGAGAGAGAGAGAGAGAGAGTGGAGAGGGGAGCGGGAAGAGGGGGGCGAGGAGGAGAGGGGAGGGCCGGAGAGAGGGGAGAGAGAGGGAGAGAGAGGGGAGAGAGAGAGGAGTTTGGAGAGAGGGGGAGGAGAAGGTCTTGGGACAAGGTCAGGTAGGGCAGGAGAGAAAAGCTAGGGATGGGGATTTAAGGCAAGGACAGGGGGGAGGGACTTGAGAGTAGTCGGGGAGGGGGGGGAGGAGGAGGTTTAGAAGGGGATTGATGTAGGACAGGAGAGGGGAATTGGGGACAGATTCAGGCGGGGGAATTTGGGGAAAAAGGCTTGGAAAGAGAATCAGGGGGACGAGAGTTAGGCTGAAAGGAGAGATAGGTTTAGGGGGAGAGTCAGGAGGGGGAATTAGGGGGGAAGGTTGGGCCGAGAGTCGGGCCAGGTGGGAGGGGGGGGCTTTTTGCGAGAGCCCAGACGGGGACAGGGGACAGAGGACTAAGGAGGAGTCGGGCAGGAATGGAGAGAGGGGGCCTTCGGACGAGAGTAAGGCGGGACAGGCGAGAGGGGGGCTTTAGGCGAGAGTCAGGCAGGACAGGACAGGAGGCTTCGGCGAGAGAAAGGGAAAAGGGACGGGGAGATGGGGGCGTGAGAGGGGAATAAAGGGCTGGACTTTGGGGGGAGGAGAGGTGTTTGGGGAAGGGAGCAGGCAGGAAGGAGAGAGAGGTTGTGACGGAGTCGGGAAAAAGACGGGAGAGATTGAAAATTAAGGAGGATGGGAAAAGGAAGGGAAAACTAGGAGGAGGTTGTAAACGGGGAGTCGGCGGGGATATGAAGAGAGGCTTGGGACGAGAGTCGGGCCCGGGAACGGGAAAAGAGGGTTGGGAAACGAAAGTCAAAAAGGGGACGGGGAAAAAGAGGCGTGAGGGGAAAAATCAGGGGGGGGGACTGAGAGAGAGAGAGAGGGGGAGAAGAGGAGAGAGAGATGAGGGAAAAAGGGGAAGGAGCGAAGGGGAGGGAGGAGAGAAAGGAGAGAGAGGATGATGGAGAGGAAAAGGGGAGAGAGAGGGAGGAAAAGGAGAGAGAGAGAGGGAGAGAGGAAGGAGGGGGGAGAGAGAGAGAGAGGAGGGAGGGGAAAGGGGAAAAGGGGTTTGGGGGCGAGAGTCAGGTGGGGCAGGAGAAAAAGAAGAAGGGCCCGAGAGCAGGAAAGCCCTTGGGGGGGGGACTTGCGGAGATAGTCAGTCAGGACAGGACAGATAGATGCTTAGGACGAGATTCAGGGAGGACAAGGGAGAGAGAGGTCTTGAGGACGAGATTCAGGCAGGAGAATTGAAGGAAGCTTGGTACGAGAGTCATGCAGGATAGGAGAGTGAAGCTTGGGACCAGAGTGAGGCTGGACAAAAGACAGAGGCTTGGGAGGAGAGTCAGGCAGGAGGGGAGAGAGAGGCTTGGAACGAGAGTCAGATAGGATGTGTGTAGAGAGAGGCTTGGGAGAGGCCAGGCAAAGGGCAGGAGAGAGTGGTTTTGGACGAGATTCAACCAGGACAGGAGAATGAGTCTTGGGCCCATAGTCAGGCAGGACAGGTGAAAGAGTCTTGAGACGAAACTCAGCTAGAACATGGAGAGAGGGCTTAGGAGAGATATTCAGGCAGGACAGAAGAGAGAAGCTTCGGACGAAAGTTCAAGTAGGACAGGAGAAAGAGGCGGTGAGACGAGAATCAGGCTGGACATGAGAGAGAAAGAGAGAGAAGGTCTTGGGACGAGAGTCAGGTAGGGCAGGAGAGAGAAGCTAGGGATGAGAGTAAGGCAAGAAGGAGGGAGAGAGACTTGCTGAGATATTCAGGCTGAGAGCAGGAGAGGGGAGGCTTTAGAACGACATTCAGGTAAAGGGCAGGAGAGAGAAGCTTGGGACGAGAGTCAGGCATTACAATAGAGAGAGGGTTGTACGAGGAGTCATGCAGGATAGGAGTGTTTAAGCTTGGGACCAGAGTGAGGTTGGACAAAAGAGAGAGGCTTGGGACGAGAGTCAGGCAGGAATGGAGAGAGAGGCTTAGAACGACATTCAGGTAGGACAGGAGAGAGAGGCTTGGGACGAGAGTCAGGTAGTGACAATAGACAGAGTCATGAGCTTTGGTACCGAGAGTTCATGCAGGATAGGAGAGTGAAGCTCAGTCAGGACTAAGAGAGAGAGGGTTGGGACGAGAGTCAGTCAGGACAAAAGAGAGAGGCTTGGGACGAGAGTCAGGCAGGAGGGGAGAGAGAGGCTTTGGGACGAGAGTCAGGAGGACAGAAGAGAGATGATACGGACAAGAGTCAAGGCTGGACATGAGAGAAGAGAGAGGCTTAGGACGAGAGTCAGACTGGACAGGAAGGTAGGCTTGGGACGAGAATCAGACATAACAGGAGAGTGAGACTTGGGACGAGAGTCACAGGAAGAACAAGAGAGATAGGCTTGGGACGAGAGTCAGGAAAGGACAGTAGAGTAAGGATTTGGACGAGAGTCAGGCAGACCAGGAGAGAGAGGCTTGGGACGAGAGTCAGGCAGGACAGGAGAGATATGCTTGGGACGAGAATCAGTCAGTACAGGAGACAGAGACTTGGGACAAGAATCAGGCTTGACATGAGAGAGCGAGGGGCTTGGGACGAGAATTAGGCTAGACAGGAGAGAGAGGCTTAGGGGGAGAGTCAGACATGATAGGAGGGAGAGTCTTGGGACGAGAGTCAGGCAGGAGAGGAGAGAGAGTCTTGAGACGAGAGTCAGGCAGGACAGGCGAGAGAGGCTTAGGACTAGAGTCAGGCAGGACAGAGAGAGAGGCTTCGGACGAGAGTCAGGAAGGACAGGAGAAAGAGGCGTGAGACGAGAATCAGGCTGGACATGAGAGAGAGAGAGAGGGGCTTGTGGCGAGTGCCAGGCAGGACATGAGAGAGAGGCTTAGGACGAGAGTCACGCAAGACAGGAGAGAGAGAGAGACTTGAGGAGAGAGTCAGGCAGGACAGGAGAGAGAGAGGCTTGGGACGATAGTCAGGCAGATAGGAGAGAGAGGCTTGGGATGAGAGTCAGGCAGGACAGGAGAGAAAGTCTTAGGACAAGAGTCAGGCAGGACACAAGAGAGAAGCTTGGGACGAGAGTGAGGCTGGACAGAAGAGAGAGGCTTGGGACGGCAGTCAGGCAGGAGAGTAGAGAGAGGTTGGGACGAGAGTCATGCAGGACAGAAGAGAGAGGCTTGTGACGAGATTGAGTGTGGACAGGATAGAGAGGCTTGGGACGAGAGTCAGGCAGAACAGGAGAGAGATTCTTGGGACAATAGTCAAGCTGGACATGAGAGAGAGAGAGGGGCTTAGGACGAGAGTCAAACTGGACAGGAAAGAGAGGCTTGGGACGAGATTCAAACATGACAGGAGATTGAGACTTGGGACGAGAGTCAGAGGAAGAACAAGAGAGAGAGGCTTGTGACGAGAGTCAGACAGGACATTAGAGAGAGGCTTGGTATGAGAGTCATGTGGGAGAGGAGAGAGAAGCTTAGGACGAAAGTGAGGATGGACAGAAGAGAGAGGCTTGGGACAAGAGTCAGGTAGAAAGAGGAGAGAGAGGCTTGGGACGATAGTTAAGACATGATAGGAGGGAGAGTCTTGGAAGAGATCAGGCAGAGAGGAGACATCCTGTGAGACGAGAGTAGGCAGGACAGGCGAGAGAGACTCTTTGGACGAGAGTCAGGAAGGACAGGAGAAAGAGGCGTGAGACGAGAATCAGGCTGGACATGAGAGAGAGAGAGAGGGGCTTGGGGCGAGTGCCAAGCAGGACATGAGAGAGACCCTTAGGACGAGAGTCACGCAAGAAAGGAGAGAGAGAGAGGCTTGAGGAGAGAGTCAGGCAGGACAGGAGAGAGAGAGCCTTGGGACGATAGTCAGGCAGGATAGAAGAGAGAGGCTTGGGACGAGAGTCATTCAGGAGAGGAAGGAGAGGCTTGGGACAATAGTCAAGCTGGACATGAGAGAGAAAGATGGGCTCGAGACGAGAATGATGCTGGACAGGAAAGAGAGGCTTGGGACGAGAGTCAGGCAGAACAGGAAGGAGAGGCTTGGGACAATAGTCAAGCTGGACATGAGAGAGAAAGAGGGGCTAGAGACGAGAATCATGCTGGACAGGAGAGAGAGGCTTGGGACGAGAGTCAGACATGAGAGGAAAGTTAGGCTTGTGACGAGAGTCACACTCAGGAGAAGAGAGAGAGGCTTGTGACGAGAGTCAGGCAGGAGAGGAGAGATATGATTGCGACGAGAGTCAGGCAGGACAGGAGAGAGAGGCTTGGGATGAGAGTCAGGCAGGACAGGAGAGAAAGTCTTGGGACGAGAGTTAGGTAGAACAAAAGAGAGAGTCTTGGGACGAGAGTCAGGCAGGACATGAGATAGAGGCTTGGGACAAGAATAAGGCTAGAAATGAAAGAGCGAGGGGCTTAGGGCGAGACTTAGGCTTGATAGGAGAGAGAGGTTTAGGAGGAGAGTCAGACATGACAGGATGGAGTGACTTGGGACGAGAGTCAGGCAGGACAGGAGAGAGAGTCTTCAGACGAGAGTCAGGCAGGACAGGCGCGAGAGGCCTAGGACGAGAGTCAGGCAGGACACGAGAGAGAGGCATCGGACGAGAGTAAGGCAGAACAGGAGAAAAAGGCGTGAGACGAGAATCAGGCTGGACATGAGGTAGAGAGATGGGCTTGGGATGAAAGTCAGGCAGGATAGGAGAGAGAGGCTTGTGACGAGAGTCAGACAAGACAGGAGTCAGAGAGACTTAAGGAGAGAGTCAGGCAGCAATGGAGTGAGAGAGGCTTGTGACGAGAGTCAGGCAGGACATGAGAGATAGGCTTGGAACGAGAGTCAGGCAGGACAGAAGAGAGAGGCTTGGGACGAGATTCAGGCAGGACAGGAGAGAGAGGCTTGGGACGAGAGTCAGACAGGACAGGAGAGAGAGGCTTCGGACAATAATGAAGCTGGGCAGGGAGGCTTGGGACGAGATTCAGACATGACAGGAGAGTGAGACTTGGGACGAGAGTCACAGGAAGAACAAGAGAGATAGGCTTGGGGCGATAGTCAGGAAAGACAGTAGAGTGAGGATTTGGACGAGGGTCAGGCAGAAAAGGAGAGAGAGGCTTGGGTCGAGAGTCAGGCAGGACAGGAGACATATGCTTGGGACAGGAATCAGTCAGTACAGGAGACAGAGACTTGGGACAAGAATCAGGCTTGACATGAGAGAGCGAGGGGCTTGGGACGGGAGTTAGGCTAGACAGGAGAGAGAGGCTTAGGGTGAGAGTCAGACATGATAGGAGGGAGAGTCTTGGGACGAGAGTCAGGCAGGAGAGGAGAGAGAGTCTTGAGACGAGAGTCAGGCAGGACAGGCGAGAGAGACTCTTTGGACGAGAGTCAGGAAGGACAGGAGAAAGAGGCGTGAGACGAGAATCAGGCTGGACATGAGAGAGAGAGAGGGGCTTGGGGCGAGTGCCAAGCAGGACATGAGAGAGACCCTTAGGACGAGAGTCACGCAAGAAAGGAGAGAGAGAGAGGCTTGAGGAGAGAGTCAGGCAGGACAGGAGAGAGAGAGCCTTGGGACGATAGTCAGGCAGGATAGAAGAGAGAGGCTTGGGACGAGAGTCATTCAGGAGAGGAAGGAGAGGCTTGGGACAATAGTCAAGCTGGACATGAGAGAGAAAGATGGGCTCGAGACGAGAATGATGCTGGACAGGAAAGAGAGGCTTGGGACGAGAGTCAGGCAGAACAGGAAGGAGAGGCTTGGGACAATAGTCAAGCTGGACATGAGAGAGAAAGAGGGGCTAGAGACGAGAATCATGCTGGACAGGAGAGAGAGGCTTGGGACGAGAGTCAGACATGAGAGGAAAGTTAGGCTTGTGACGAGAGTCACACTCAGGAGAAGAGAGAGAGGCTTGTGACGAGAGTCAGGCAGGAGAGGAGAGATATGATTGCGACGAGAGTCAGGCAGGACAGGAGAGAGAGGCTTGGGATGAGAGTCAGGCAGGACAGGAGAGAAAGTCTTGGGACGAGAGTTAGGTAGAACAAAAGAGAGAGTCTTGGGACGAGAGTCAGGCAGGACATGAGATAGAGGCTTGGGACAAGAATAAGGCTAGAAATGAAAGAGCGAGGGGCTTAGGGCGAGACTTAGGCTTGATAGGAGAGAGAGGTTTAGGAGGAGAGTCAGACATGACAGGATGGAGTGACTTGGGACGAGAGTCAGGCAGGACAGGAGAGAGAGTCTTCAGACGAGAGTCAGGCAGGACAGGCGCGAGAGGCCTAGGACGAGAGTCAGGCAGGACACGAGAGAGAGGCATCGGACGAGAGTAAGGCAGAACAGGAGAAAAAGGCGTGAGACGAGAATCAGGCTGGACATGAGGTAGAGAGATGGGCTTGGGATGAAAGTCAGGCAGGATAGGAGAGAGAGGCTTGTGACGAGAGTCAGACAAGACAGGAGTCAGAGAGACTTAAGGAGAGAGTCAGGCAGCAATGGAGTGAGAGAGGCTTGTGACGAGAGTCAGGCAGGACATGAGAGATAGGCTTGGAACGAGAGTCAGGCAGGACAGAAGAGAGAGGCTTGGGACGAGATTCAGGCAGGACAGGAGAGAGAGGCTTGGGACGAGAGTCAGACAGGACAGGAGAGAGAGGCTTCGGACAATAATGAAGCTGGGCAGGGAGGCTTGGGACGAGATTCAGACATGACAGGAGAGTGAGACTTGGGACGAGAGTCACAGGAAGAACAAGAGAGATAGGCTTGGGGCGATAGTCAGGAAAGACAGTAGAGTGAGGATTTGGACGAGGGTCAGGCAGAAAAGGAGAGAGAGGCTTGGGTCGAGAGTCAGGCAGGACAGGAGACATATGCTTGGGACAGGAATCAGTCAGTACAGGAGACAGAGACTTGGGACAAGAATCAGGCTTGACATGAGAGAGCGAGGGGCTTGGGACGGGAGTTAGGCTAGACAGGAGAGAGAGGCTTAGGGTGAGAGTCAGACATGATAGGAGGGAGAGTCTTGGGACGAGAGTCAGGCAGGAGAGGAGAGAGAGTCTTGAGACGAGAGTCAGGCAGGACAGGCGAGAGAGACTCTTTGGACGAGAGTCAGGAAGGACAGGAGAAAGAGGCGTGAGACGAGAATCAGGCTGGACATGAGAGAGAGAGAGGGGCTTGGGGCGAGTGCCAAGCAGGACATGAGAGAGACCCTTAGGACGAGAGTCACGCAAGAAAGGAGAGAGAGAGAGGCTTGAGGAGAGAGTCAGGCAGGACAGGAGAGAGAGAGCCTTGGGACGATAGTCAGGCAGGATAGAAGAGAGAGGCTTGGGACGAGAGTCATTCAGGAGAGGAAGGAGAGGCTTGGGACAATAGTCAAGCTGGACATGAGAGAGAAAGATGGGCTCGAGACGAGAATGATGCTGGACAGGAAAGAGAGGCTTGGGACGAGAGTCAGGCAGAACAGGAAGGAGAGGCTTGGGACAATAGTCAAGCTGGACATGAGAGAGAAAGAGGGGCTAGAGACGAGAATCATGCTGGACAGGAGAGAGAGGCTTGGGACGAGAGTCAGACATGAGAGGAAAGTTAGGCTTGTGACGAGAGTCACACTCAGGAGAAGAGAGAGAGGCTTGTGACGAGAGTCAGGCAGGAGAGGAGAGATATGATTGCGACGAGAGTCAGGCAGGACAGGAGAGAGAGGCTTGGGATGAGAGTCAGGCAGGACAGGAGAGAAAGTCTTGGGACGAGAGTTAGGTAGAACAAAAGAGAGAGTCTTGGGACGAGAGTCAGGCAGGACATGAGATAGAGGCCTGGGACAAGAATCAGTCTAGATATGAGAGAGCGAGGGGCTTGGGACGAGACTTAGGCTGGACAGGAGATAGGTTTAGGAGGAGAGTCGGACATGACAGGATGGAGAGACTTGGGACGAGAGTCAGGCAGGACAGGAGAGAGAGTCTTCGGACGAGAGTCAGGCAGGACAAGGCTTAGGGGGAGAGTAAGACATGATAGGAGGGAGAGGCTTGGGACGAGAGTCAGGCAGGACACGAGAGAGAGGCATCGGACGAGAGTAAGGCAGGAGAGGAGATAGAGACGTGAGACGAGAATCAGGCTGGACATGAGAGAGAGAGAGAGGGGCTTGGGATGAGAGTCAGGCAGGACAGGAGAGAGAGGCTTCTGAAGAGAGTCAGACAAGATAGGAGAGAGAGAGACTTGAGGAGAGAGTCAGGCAGGAATGGAGAGAGAGAGGCTTGGGAAGAGAGTCAGGCAGGACATGAGAGAGAGTCTTGGGACGAGAGTCAGGCAAGACAGGAGAGAGAGAGAGAGACTTGAGGAGATAGTCAGGCAGGACAGGAGAGAGAGAGGCTTGTTACGATAGTTAGGCAGGATAGGAGAGAGAGGCTTGTGAGAGGAGTCAGGCAGGACAATAGAGAGAGGCTTGGTACGAGAGTCATGCAGAATAGGAGAGAGAAGCTTGGTACCAGAGTGAGCCTGGACAAAACAAAGAGGCTTGGGACGAGATTTAGACATGACAGGAGATATAGACTTGGGACGAGAGTCACAGGAAGAAGAGAGAGAGGCTTGTGACGAGAGTCAGGAAGGACGTTAGAGTAAGGATTTGGACGAGAGTCAGGCAGACCAGGAGAGAGAGGCTTGGGACGAGAGTCAGGCAGGACAGGAGAGATATGCTTGGGACGAGAGTCAGTCAGTACAGGAGACAGAGACTTGGGACGAGAGTCAAGGAGGACAGGAGAGAAAATCTTTCGACGAGAGTCATGCCGGACACGAGAAAGAGGCTTGGGACGAGATTCAGGCAGGACAGGAGAGAGAGGCTTGGGACGAGAGTCAGGCAGGACAGGAGAGATATGCTTGGGACGAGAATCAGTAAGTATAGGAGACAGAGACTTGGGACAAGAATCAGGCTTGACATGAGAGAGCGAGGGGCTTGGGACGAGATTCAGGCAGGACAGGAGAGAGAGTCTTGGGACAAGAATCAGGCTTGACATGAGAGAGCGAGGGGTTTGGGACGAGAGTTAGGCTGGACAGGAGAGAGAGGCTTAGGGGGAGAGTAAGACATGATAGGAGGGAGAGGCTTTGGACGAGAGTCAGGCAGGAGAGGAGAGAGAGTCTTCAGACGAGAGTCAGGCAGGACAGGCGAGAGAGGCTACGACGAGAGTCAGGCAGAACAAGAGAGAGAGGCATCGGACGAGAGTAAGGCAGGACAGGAGATAGAGACAAGAGACGAGAATCAGGCTGGACATGAGAGAGAGAGAGGGGCTTGATATGAGAGTCAGGCAGGACAGGAGAGAGAGGCTTTTGACGAGAGTCAGACAAGATAGGAGAGAGAGAGACTTGAGGTGAGAGTCAGGCAGGAATGGAGAGAGAGAGAGGCTTGGGACGAGAGTCAGGCAGGACATGAGAGAGAGGCTTTTGACGAGAGTTAGGCAGGAGAATAGAGAGAGTTTTGGTATGAGAGTCATGCAGGAGAAGAGAGAGAAGCTTAGGACGAGAGTGAGGCAGGACAGAAGAGAGAGGCTTGGGACGAGAGTCAGGCAGAACAGGAGAGAGAGGCTTGGGACAATAGTTAAGCTGGACATGAGAGAGAGAGATGGACTTGGGACGAGAATCATGCTGGACAGGAAAGAGAGGCTTGGAACGAGAGTCAGATATGAGAGGAATGTGAGACTTGGGACTAGAGTCACAGGCAGGACAAGAAAGAGAGGCTTGGGACGCGAGTCAGGCAGGACAGGAGAGATATGCTTGGGACGAGAGTCATGCAGGACAGGAGAGAGAGGCTTGGGATGAGTGTCAGGCAGGACAGGAGAAAGAGGCGTGAGATGAGAATGAGGCTGGACATGAGAGAGAGAGAGAGAGAGAGAGAGAGAGAGAGAGAGAGAGATGAGAGAGAGAGAGAGAGAGAGAGAGAGAGAGAGAGAGAGAGAGAGAGGAGAGAGAGAGAGAGAGAGAGAGAGAGAGAGAGAGAGAGAGAGAGAGAGAGAGAGAGAGAGAGAGAGAGAGAGAGAGAGAGAGAGAGAGAGAGAGAGGGGGGGGGGGGGCTTGGGGCGAGTGTCAGGCAGGACATGAGAGAGAGGCTTAGGACGAGAGTCATGCAAGACAGGATAGAGAGAGAGACTTGAAGAGAGAGTCAGGCAGGACAGGAGAGAGAGAGGCTTGGGAAGAGAGTCAGGCAGGATAGGAGCGAGAGGCTTGTGAGGAGAGTCAGGCAGGACAATAGAGAGAGACTTGGTAGGAGATTCATGCAGGATAGGAGAGAGAAGCTTGCGACGAGATTGAGGCTGGATACAAGAGAAAGGCTTGGGACGAGAGTCAGGCAGGAGAGGAGAGAGTGTTGGGACGAGGGTCAGGTAGGACAGAAGAGAGAGGCTTGGGAAGAGATTCAGGCTGGACAGGATAGAGAGGCCTAGGACGAGTACAGGCAGAACAGGAGAGAGAGGCTTGGGACAATAGTCAAGTTGGACATGAGCGAGAAAGAGGGGCTTGAGACGAGAATCATGCTGGACAGGAAAGAGAGGCTTGGGACGAGAGTCAGACATGACGGGAAAGTGAGTCTTGGGACGAGACTCAAAGGCAGGACTAGAGAGAGAGGCTTGTGACGAGAGTCATGCAGGAGAGTAGAGATATGCTTGGGACGAGAGTCAGGCAGAACAGGAGAGAGAGGCTTGGGATGAGAGTCAGGCAGGACAGGAGAGAAAGTCTTGGGACGAGAGTTAGGCATGACACAAGAAAGACTCTTGGGACGAGAGTCAGGAAGGACATGAGATAGAGGCTTGGGACAAGAATCAGGCTAGATATGAGAGAGCGAGGGGCTTGGGACGAGACTTAGGCTGGACAGGAGAGAGAGGTTTAGGAGGAGAGTCAGACATGACAGGATGGAGAGACTTGGGACGAGAGTCATGCAGGAAAGGAAAGAGAGTCTTCAGACTAGAGTCAGGCAAGACAGGCGGGAGAGGCTTAGGACGAGAGTCAGGCAGGACACGAGAGAGAGGCATCGGACGAGAGTAAGGCAGGACAGGAGATAGAGACGTGAGACGAGAATCAGGCTGGACATGAGAGAGAGAGAGGGGCTTGGGATGAGAGTCAGGCAGGACAGGAGAGAGAGGCTTGTGACGAGAGTCAGACAAGATAGGAGAGAGAGAGACTTGAGGAGAGAGTCAGGAAGGAATGGAGAGAGAGAGGCTTGGGAAGAGAGTCAGGAAGGACATGAGAGCGAGGCTTGGGACGAGAGTCAGGCAGGACAATAGAGAGAGGCTTGGTATGAGAGTCAGGCAGGATAGGAGAGAGAAGCTTAGGACGAGAGTGAGGCTGGACAGAAGAGAGAGGCTTGGGACGAGAGTCAGGCAGAACAGGAGAGAGAGGCTTCCGACAATAGTTAAGCTGGATATGAGAGAGAGAGAGGGGCTTTGGACGAGAATCATGCTGGACAGGAAAGAGAGGCTTGGGACGAGAGTCAGATATGACAGGAAAGTGAGACTTGGGACGAGACTCACAGGCAGGACAAGAAAGAGAGGCTTGGGACGCGAGTCAGGCAGGACAGGAGAGATATGCCTGGGACGAGAGTCAGGCAGGACAGGAGAGAGAGGTTTGGGATGAGATTCAGGCAAGAAAGGAAAGAGAGAGAGACGTGATTAGAGAGTCAGGCAGGACAGGAGAGAGAGAGGCTTGGGACGATAATCAGGCAGGATAGGAGAAAGAGGCTTGGGAGGAGAGTCAGGCAGGACAATAGAGATAGACTTGTTAGAAGAGTCATGCAGGAGAGGAGAGAGAAGCTTGTGACGAGAGTGAGGCTATACAGAAGAGAGAGGCTTGGGACGAGAGTCAGGCAGGAGAAGAGAGAAAGGAATGGGACGAGAGTCAGGCAGGACAGAAGAAAGAGGCTTGGGACGAGATTCAGGCTGGACAGGATAGAGAGGCTTGGGACGAGAGTCAGGCAGAACAGGAGAGAGAGGCTTCGGACAATAGTCAAGGTGGACATGAGAGAGAGAGATTGGCTTAGGACGAGAGTCAGACTGGACAGGAAAGAGAGGCTTGGGACGAGATTCAGACATGACAGGAGATTGAGACTTGGGACGAGAGCCACGGGAAGAACAAGAGAGAGAGGCTTGGGACGAGAGTCAGGAAGGACAGTAGGGTGAGGATTTGGACGAGAGTCAGGCAGACCAGGAGAGAGAGGCTTGGGACGAGAGTCAGGCAGGACAGGAGAGATATGCTCGGGGCGAGAGTCAGTCAGTATAGGAGACAGAGACTTGGGACGAGAGTGAAGCAGGACAGGAGAGAAAATCTTGGGACGAGAGTCAGGCAGGACACGAGAGAGAGGCTTGCGACGAGATTCAGGCAGGACCGGAGAGAGAGTCTTGGGACAAGAATCAGGCTTGACATGAGAGAGCGAGTGGGTTTGAACGAGAGTTAGGCTGGACAAGAGAGAGAGGCTTAGGGGGAGAGTCAGACACGATAGGAGGGAGAGGCTTGGGACGAGAGTCAGGCAGGATAGGAGAGAGATTCTACAGACGAGAGTCAGGCAGGACAGGCGGGAGAGGCTTAGGACGAGAGTCAGGCAGGACAAGAGAGAGAGGCATCGGACGAGAGTAAGGCAGTACAGGAGATAGGGACGTGAGACGAGAATCAGGATGGACATGAGAGAAAGAGAGGGGCTTGAGATGAGAGTCAGGTAGGACAGGAGAGAGAGGCTTGTGACGAGAGTCAGACAAGATAGGAGAGAGAGAGACTTGAGGAGAGAGAGGGGCTTGGGATGAGAGTCAGGCAGGACAGGAGAGAGAGGCTTGGGACGAGAGTCAGATATGACAGGAAAGTGAGACTTGGGACGAGAGTCACAGGCAGGACAAGAAAGAGAGGCTTGGGACGCGAGTCAGGCAGGACAGGAGAGATATGCTTGGGACGAGAGTCAGCCAGGACAGGAGAGGGAGCCTTGGGATGAGAGTCAGGCAGGACAGGAGAGAAATTCTTAGGACAAGAGTCAGGCAGTACACAAGAAAGAGTCTTGGGACGAGAGTCAGGCAGGTTATGAGATAGAGGCTTTTGACAAGAATAAGGCTAGACATGAGAAAGCGAGGGGCTTGGGACGAGGTTTGAGAGGAGAGAGATGTTTAGGAGGAGAGTCAGACATGACAGGATGGAGAGACTTAGGACGAGAGTCAGGCTGGACAGGAGAGAGATTGTTCAGACGAGAGTCAGGCAGGACAGGCGGGAGAGGCTTAGGACGAGAGTCGTGCAGGACACGAAAGAGATGCTTCGGACGAGAGTAAGGCAGGACAGGAGATAGAGGCGTGAGACGAGAATCAGGCTGGACATGAGGGAGAGAGAGGGGCTTGGGATGAGAGTCAGGCAGGACAGGAGAGAGAGGCTTTTGACGAGAGTCAGACAAGACAGGAGACAGAGAGACTTAAGGAGAGAGTCAGGCAGGAATGGAGAGAGAGAGGCTTGTGACGAGAGTCAGGCAGGACATGAGAGAGAGGCTTGGGATGAGAGTCAGGCAGGACAGGAGAGAGTGACTTTGGACGAGATTCAGGCAGGACAGGAGAGTGAGTCTTGGGCCGAGAGTCAGGCAGGACAGGGGAAAGAGTCTTGAGACGAGACTCAGCTAGAACAGGAGAGAGAGGCTTAGGAAGAGAGTCAGGCAGGACAGGAGAGAGAGACTTCGGACGAAATTCAAGTAGGACAGGAGAAAGAGGCGTGAGACGAGAATCAGGCTGGACATGAGAGAGAGAGAGAGAGAGAGAGAGAGAGAGAGAGAGAGAGAGAGAGAGAGAGAGAGAGAGAGAGAGAGAGAGAGAGAGAGAGAGAGAGAGAGAGAGAGAGAGAGAGAGAGAGAGAGAGAGAGAGAGAGAGAGAGAGAGAGAGAGAGAGAGAGAGAGAGAGAGAGAGAAGAGAGAGAGAGAGAAGAGAGAGAGAGAGAGAGAGAGAGAGGTACGAGAGGCAGGCATGACAGGAGGTAGAGAGACGTGCGGAGATAGTCTGGCAGGACAGGAGAGAGAGAGGCTTAGGACGAGATTCAGGGAGGACAGGAGAGAGAGGCTTGGGACGAGAGTCAGGCAGGACAATAGAGAGAGGCTTGGTACGAGAGTCATGCAGGATAGGAGAGAGAAGCTTGGGACCAGAGTGAGGCTGGACAAAAGAGAGAGGCTTAGGACGAGAGTCAGGCAGGAGAGGAGATAGAGGCTTGGGACGATAGTCAGGCAGGACAAAAGAATAGAGGCTTGGGACGAGATTCAGGCAGGACAG
This sequence comes from Panulirus ornatus, assembly GCF_036320965.1. Taxonomy (NCBI): domain Eukaryota; kingdom Metazoa; phylum Arthropoda; class Malacostraca; order Decapoda; family Palinuridae; genus Panulirus; species Panulirus ornatus. The sequence continues at coordinate 32,295,747 of NC_092236.1, forward strand.
GAGAGAGAGGCTTAGGACGAGAGTCAGGCAGGACAGGAGAGAGAGGCTTGGGACAATAGTCAAGCTGGACATGAGAGAGAGAGAGGGGCTTGGGACGAGAGTTAGACTGGACAGGAAAGGGAGGCTTGGACGAGATTCAGACATGACAGGAGAGTGAGACTTGGGACGAGAGTCACAGGAAGAACAAGAGAGAGAGGCTTTGGTCGAGAGTCAGGAAGGACAGTGAGTGAGGATTTGGACGAGAGTCAGGCAGACCAGGAGAGAGAGGCTTGGGACGAGAATCAGGCAGGACAGGAGAGATATTCTTGGGACTAGAATCACTCAGTACAGGAGACAGAGACTTGGGACAAGAATCAGGCTTGACATGAGAGAGCGAGGGGCTTGGGACGAGAGTTAGGCTGGACAGGAGAGAGAGGCTTAGGGGGAGAGTCAGACATGATAGGAGGGAGAGGCTTGGGACGAGAGTCAGGCAGGACAGGAGAGAGATTCTTGAGACGAGAGTCAGGCAGGACAGGCGAGAGAGGCTTAGGACAAGAGTCAGGCAAGCCAGGAGAGAGAGGCTTCGGACGAGAGTCAGTCAGGACAGGAGAAAGAGGCGTGAGACGAGAATCAGGCAGGACATGAGAGAGAGGCTTAGGACGAGAGTCAGGCAAGACAGGAGAGAGATAGAGACTTAAGGAGAGAGTCAGGCAGGACAGGAGAGAGAGAGGCCTAGGACGATAGTCAGGCAGGATAGGAGAGAGAGGTTTGGGAGGAGAGTCATGCAGGACAATAGAGAGAGACTTGGTAGGAGTGTCATGCAGGAGAGGAGAGAGAAGCTTGGGACGAGAGTGAGGCTGGACAGAAGAGAGAGGCTTGGGACGAGAGTCAGGAAGGAGAAGAGAGAGAGGGTTGGGACGGGAGTCAGGCAGGACAGAAGAGAAAGGCTTGGGACGAGATTCAGGCTGGACAGGATAGAGAGGCTTGGGACGAGAGTCAGGCATAACAGGAGAGAGAGGCTTGGGACAATACTTAAGCTGGACATGAGAGAGAGAGAGAGGCTTGGAACGAGAATCATGATGGACAGGAAAGAGAGGCTTGGGACGAGAGTCAGATATGACAGGAAAGTGAGACTTGGGACGAGAGTCAGGCAGGAGAGGAGAGATAGGGTTGGGACTAGAGTCCTGCAGGACAGGATATAGAGGCTTGGGAAGTGAGTCAGGCAGAACAGGAGATAGAGACTTGGGACAATAGTCAAGCTGGACATGAGAGAGAGAAAGAGGAGCTTGAGACGAGAATCATGCTGGACAGGAAAGAGAGGCTTGGGAAGAGAGTCAGACATGACAGGAAAGTGAGGCTTGGGACGAGAGTCACAGGCAGGAGAAGAGAGAGACGCTTGTGACGAGAGTCAGGCGGGAGAGGAGAGATATGCTTG